>NW_011495080.1:12068047-12077299 GCF_000754665.1 Bison bison bison | reverse complement strand
GGAACTCTCTTGCTTTTTCGATGATCCAACGGATGTTGGCAATTTGATCTCTGGTTCCTCTGCCTTTTCTAAAACCAGCTTGAACATCTGGAATTTCACGGTTCACATATTGCCGAAGCCTGGCTTGGAGAATTTTGAGCATTACTTTACTAGTGTGTGAGGTATTAACATAATAATAATAACATCACTTGTAAAGATTTTAAAAGATTAAATTATGATAAAATGAGATTAAAATCCACTGGGAAATGCAACAGAGCAAAACAATTCTTTATGAAATGATCTCACAGCTAAGGCAGGCAATATTAGCTCTTAATTTTGTTGCAACAGCATGCTTAAATCTTCATCCTACAACATTGAACCTGTAGAATTACAGAAAATCAAATATATATTTTAATATATTGGAAGTGTGCTTCCCAGGTGACTCAGTGGTAAAGAACCAGCCAGCCAAAGCAGGGGACTCTAGAGACTCCAGTTTGATCCTTGGGTCAGGAAGATCCCTTGAAGAAGGAAATGGTTAACCCACCCCAGTATTCCCACCTGGAAAATCCCATGGACAGAGGAGCCTAGAGGATTACAGTCTATGTGTTAGGTGAAGTACACTGATTGAAACCACAGTAACCATTTGCATTAGTTGTTTTTATGACAGGAGGTCCTTAAGGAACATAGAACTAATAAGCCACCACCAACCACAAGAATTCAGGAAAGGTCAAAAGGTGATACCATGCATCCAACCACCTCCCAGAATCCTTCTCACTGGCATCTATCTTGGCTGAGTAATGTGTGCACCACCAGGAAGGACTCTTCATCAGAATGATTGGCCAAAGACAACCCGGAAACTAATGCCATCATCATAAAACCCGAGGCTGCTAGCCAGAGCTGGCAGAGCAGTTCTCCTCGGTTCCCTTACCCTACTGCTCTCCTCCTGGGAGCCCCTTCCCAATAAAATATCTTGCTTTGTTAGCGCATGTATCTCCTCAGATTTATTTCCAAGTGTTAGACAAGAGCGCATTTTCGGCCCTGGAAGGGGTCCCCCTTCCTGCAACTCATAGGATCTCAAAGACTCAGATAAGAGTGAGTACACTCACATGCCCATGTTTGAATTAGATCAACTTTCAACCAAAACACAAGTTCAAAAATATATAAAATAATGTCAGCACGTAATGTAAAACAAAGTTTTATGTTCTGTAAAACCTTTGAGAAATGGAGTATTTCCTGCCATACTAGTAAAAAGGATTTCACAGTCATCAACAATTGCAGCCCTTCAATGTGAGCTGGTGAGCCCTGAGGGAACTCAGGAAGGAGAAGAATATCTGCCATTTAAGTGAGTGAAGCCACTCAGTCATGTCCAACTCTTTGCAACCCCATGGACTGTAGCCCACCAGGCTCCTCCATCCATGGGATTCTCCAGGAAAGCATATTGGAGTGGGTTGCCATTTCCTTCTCCAGGGGATCTTCCTGACCTAGGGATCGAACCCAGGTCTCCCGCATTGCGGGCAGACGCTTTAACCTCTGAGCCACCAGGGAAGCCATTTAGCAGCCATCAAACTACAGCCACTCCCTAAGATGAACCCTGAGGGAATCAAATCAAACTCATCACAAGGACCACAGCCTTGTTTAACTCAATGAAGCTATGAGCCATGCCATGTAGGACCACCCAAGACAGACGGGTCAAGGTGGAAAGTTCTGACAAAATGTGTTCCACTGCAGAAAGGAATGGAAAACCACTTCAGTATTCTTACCTTGAGAACCCCATGAACAGTATGAAAACGCAAAAAGATAGGACACTGAAAGAGGAACTCCCCAGGTCAGTAGATGCCCAATATGCTACAGGAGATCAGTAGAGAAATAACTCCAGAAAGAATGAAGAGATGGAGCCAAAGCAAAAACAAGGCCCAGTTGTGGATTTGACTGGTGATGAAAGTAAAGTCCCATGCTATAAAGAAAAATATTGTATAGGAACCTGGAATGTTAGGTTCATGAATAAAGGTAAATTAGAAGTGGTCAAACAGGAGATGGCAAGAGTGAACATCGACACTTTAGGAATCAGTGAATTTGTTATAGCCACACGTTCCGGGAAACAAACTCGCTCAGAAGGACAATGCAGATAGTGGAGTGCAGTTTATTATACCGGAGGGCCCAAAGCAGTCTCCTCTTAGCCAAGAACTCTGACCAGCATTTGTGAAAATCTTTTATACCCCTTGTGTATGTGTCCAAACCCACCACCCCAAATTCCTTGAGACTTACATAAACAAAAGAAGGGTAAATACAATCACAATAACCCCATCATTCATGTATTATGTGTTCTAACAGTTAATAATCAATAAGCCCACGATTATATTACAAAGAGTTAATAATCTATAAGCCTGTGGTTACATTCCAAACAGTTAATAATCAATAAGCCTATGGTTACATTCTGAAAGATACAGAAAGAATTTATGACCAGTCTGGAGGCAGGGGTGATTAGATTATGTTTTCTCTTAGGTGATGAGTAACCTGGATATGATTTTTTTGTTTGTTTGTTTTTAATCTTTTATTCTGAAGTCCAAGATTAACACAAGAACTATTAACAGCATTTTCAAAATCTCAAAAGTCACTTTTTGTTGGCATAGCCCAATTTCAATTGTTTGTATATAGATTTTAGCTTACTACTTTTATTTTTTATTTTTTTAATTTAATTTAATTTTATTTTTTAAACTTTTTTTTAAATTTTATTTTTAACTTTACAATATTGTATTGGTTTTGCCATGTATCAAAATGAATCCACCACAGGTATACATGTGTTCCCCATGTATGTGGGTATACATTTCCCCATGGATATGATCTTCAAGATTCCCCTGTCTAGAGGGGGTCTTTTCCTTCTGTTGTAGTTTCCATAGGCACTAAGCACAGAGTTCAGAGTCCATTGGAGAGGTGGCCGAGCATGATCAGCATGAACAGGACTAAGATGGAGTCCAGCTCTGTCTGTTTCCTCCTTCAAACTAAAATGGACTGGAATGGGTGAATTTAATTCAGATGACCATTTATATCTACTACTGTGGGCAAGAATCCCTTAGAAGAAATGGAGCAGCCATCATAGTCAACAAAAGAGTCTTAAATGCAGTACTTGGGTGAAATTTCAAAACCAACAGAATGATCTCTGTTTCCAAGGCAAACCATTCAATATCAGAGTAATCCAAGTCTATGCCCTGACCAGTAAGGCTGAAGAAGCTGAAGTTGAACAGTTCTATCAAGACCTACAAGACCTTCTAGAACTAGCACCCCAAAAAGATTTAAATTGAAGAAAGTACTCAAAACCAATAGACTATTCAGGTATGACATAAATCAAATCCCTTATGATTATACAGTGGAAGTGACTCAAGGGATTAGATCTGATAGAGTGCCTGAAGAATTGTGGATGGAGGTTTTTGACCTTGTACAGGAGGCTGTGGTCAAGAACATCCCCAAGAAAAAGAAATACAAAAAGGCAAAATGGTTGTCTGAGGAGGCCTTGCACACAGCTGAGAAAAGAAGAGACACTAAAGACAAAGGAGAAAAGGAAAGATATACCTATCAGAATGCAGTGTTCCAAAGAAAAACAGGGAGAGATAAGAAAGCCTGCTTCAAGATCAATGCAAAGAAACAGAGGAAAACAATAGAATGGGAAAGACCAGAGATCTCTTCAAGAAAATTAGAGATACCAAGGGAATATTTCATGCAATCATGGGCACAATAAAGGACAGAAATGGTATGGACTTAACAGAAGCAGAAGATATTAAGAAGAGGTGGCAAAAATACACAGAGAACTGTACAGAAAAGATCTTCATGACCCAGATAATCATGATGGTGTGATCACTCACCTAGAGCTAGACATTCTGGAATGTGAAGTCAAGTGGACCTTAGGAGCCATCACTATGAACAAAGCTAGTGGAAGTGATGGAATTCCAGTGGAGCTATTTCAAATCCTAAAAGATGTTGCTGTGAAAGTGATGCACTCAATATGCCAGAAAATTTGGAAAACTCAGCAGTGTCTATAGGACTGAAAATGATCAGTTTTCATTTAAATTCCAAAGAAAGGCAATGCCAAAGAATGTTCAAACTACCACACAATTGCACTCATCTCACATGCTATCAAAGTAATGGTCAAAATTCTCCAAGCCAGACTTCAACTGTATGTGAACTGTGAACTTCTAGACGTTCAAGCTGGATTTAGAAAAGGCAGAGAAACCAGAATTCAAATTTCCAACATCAACTGGATCATCAAAAAAGCAAGAGAATACTAGAAAAAACTTCTACTTCTGCTTTATTGATTACACCAAAGCCTTTGACTATAGATCACAACAAACTGGAAAATTCTGAAAGAGATGGCAATACCAGACCACGTGACCTACCTCCTAAGAAATCTGTATACAGGTCAGGAAGCAACACTTAGAACTGGACTTGGAACAACAGACTGGTTCCAAATTGGGAAAGGAATACATCAAGGCTGTATATTGTCACCCTGCTTATTTAACTTTTATGCACAGTACATCATGCTAAATGCCTGGCTGGATGAAGAACAAGGTGGAATCAAGATTTCCTGGAAAATATCAATAACTTCAGATATGCAGATGACACCACATTTATGGCAGAAAGTAAAGAAGATTTAAAGAGCCTCTCAGTGAAAGTGAAAGAGCAGAGTGAAACAGTTGGCTTAAAACTCAACATTCAGGAAACGAAGATCATGGCATCTGGTCCCATCACTTGATACCAAATAGTTGGGGAAACAGAGGAAACAGTGAGAGACTTTATTTTGGGGGGCTCCAAAATCACTGCAGATGGTGACTGCAGCCATGAAATTAAACAATGCTTGCTCCTTGGAAGAATAGCTTTGACCAACCTAGACAGCATATTAAAAAGCAGAGATGTTACTTTCCCACAAAGTTTATCTAGTCAAAGCTATGATTTTTCCAGTAGTCATGTGTGGTTGTGAGAGTTGGACTATAAAGAAAGTTGGGTGCCAAAGAATTGATGCTTTTAAACTGTGGTGTTGGAGAAAACTCTTGAGAGCCTTTTGGACTTCAAGGAGATCAAACTAGTCAATCCTAACAGAAATTAGTCCTGACTATTCATTGGAAGGACTAATGCTAAAGCTGAAACTCCAATACTTTGGCCATCTGATTCAAAGAACTCACTCATTGGAAAAGACCCTAATTCTAGGAAAGATTAAAGGCAGGAGGAGAAGGGGACAACAGAGGATAAGATGGTTGGATGACAGATCGACTGGAAGGTCATGAGTTTGAGCAAGCTCCAGGAATTGGTGATAGACTGGGAAGCCTGGAGTGCTGCAGTCCATGGAGTCACAAAGAATCATAAATGAGCCACTGAAGGAACTGAGACTGTAGCCACTCCCTAAGGTGAGCCCTGAGGGAGTATCTAAGGAACTCAGGATGTGAAAACAGGATCCTGGCTTCAGATAGCTGAGGTCCATATCAAAGGAATGATTTTAGTGTTCCCAGACTCTTCCATTTCTACTACAAAGAAAAACTAAATTTCTTAACTTGTTATATCTATTTTACTTTAATTTACAAAAAACTTTTGATGTTTACACTACCTGCCTTTTGTTGTAAAACTTCTATTTACCTGGCTAGTCCCCTTGTCTCCCTGAGTAGTTCTTTCACTTAGGTCATTTGAGATGCTGTCTCCTGGGCTTGAAATTCTAAAATTCCCACTGAATATAACAAAACTCTCAACTTTTAGGTTGTCAATATTTTTTAAGTCAATATCTTTCTGTTGGAGCTAAGAAAAATTATAGTTATACCATATGCTATATACATTTATTAGATGTATGACTTTACAATCATTCTAACTGATGAAGTAAGCCACATATATAAATTCATACAAACTATGCCAAAGTCTTTGACTGTGTGGATCACAATAAACTGTGGAAAATTCTGAAAGAGATGGGAATACCAGACCACCTGACCTGCCTCTTGAGAAACCTGTATGCAGGTCAGGAAGCAATAGTTAGAACTGGACATGAGACAACAGACCAGTTCCAAATAGGAAAAATAGTACATCAAGGCTGTATATTGTCACCCTGCTTGTTTAACTTATATGCAGAGTAAATCATAAGAAAAGCTGGACTGGAAGAAACACAAGCTGGAATCAAGATTGCTGGGAGAAATACCAATAACCTCAGATATGCAGATGACACCACCCTTACGGCAGAAAGTGAAGAACTAAAGAGCCTCTTGATGAAAGTGAAAGAGGGGAGTGAAAAAGTTGACTTAAAGCTCAACATTCAGAAAACTAAGTGATGGGACCTGGCATCCGGTCCCATCACTTCATGGCAATAGATGGGGAAACAGTGGAAATAGTGGCTGACTTTATTTGGGGGGGCTCCAAAATCGCTGCTGATGGTGACTGCAGCCTTGAAATCAAAAGACACTTGCTCCTTGGAAGAAAAGTTGTGATCCACCTAGACAGCCTATTAAAAAGCAGAGACATTACTTTGCCAACAAAGGTCCATCTAGTCGAGGCTATGGTTTTTCCAGTAGTCATGTGTGGATGTCAGAATTGGACTATAAAGAAAGCTGAGTGCCGAAGAATTGATGCTTTTGAAATGTGGTGTTGGAGAAGACTCTTGAGAGTCTCTTGGACTGCAAGGAGATCCAACCAGTCCATCCTAAAAGAAATCAGACTGAATGTTCATTGGAAGGAGTGATGTTGAAGCTGAAATTCCCATACTTCGGTCACCTGATGTGAAGAACTGACTCATTTGAAAAGATACTGTTGCTGGGAAAGGTTGAGGGCAGGAGGAGAAGGGGCCAACAGAGGATGAGATATATGGCTGGCATCACCAACTCAATGGACATGAGTTTGAGTGAACTCTGGAATTTGGTGATTGACAGGGAGGCCTGGCGTGCTGTAGTCCATGCGGTTGCAAAGAGCTGGACATGACTGAGCGGCTGAACTTAACTGAACTGAAGCATATTGTATACCTTGATTTCTGCTTGTCTTCTTTTGTGAATAAAATCCATATATATTTAATGCAGATATCCAGCTTCTTAACTTTGTCACCAGTTAAAATGAAGCTAGTCAAGGCTGTATGGCTAGAAGATATTTTGGAACTATGTGAAATCATTCATGTTTTGTAAGAAGACCTGGATTTGTAATAAATTTTTTGTGATATTTATCTGGAAGAATAAATTTTGGTTTTAAAATGAAATTTATTGCTTCTTAACATGTCTTTGGCAGCACAAAAAATAAGCCTTCCAGAAAGAAAACTATTTTGACAAGAAAAAATTTAAATATTTAATATTTTATTTTAAAAGCGTATTTCATTGATAATCATATAAAATAACATTGTCATCAATGTGAATGAAATCAGAACTTTAAAAATATTAGAAGTAAGTATTTACCTTAACTGCCCTTCAGTATGTTTGAAAATAAGGGGAAGAAAAATGTTGTATTTGATACATATTAACCACAAGAAGATTCTGTGACTATGTAACTCTCAGGAAAAACAGATTAAGGAAGGAAACAATCAGGTTAAAAGGGTCCTTGCAAAATGATTAAAAAAAAAAAAAAACTCACTAGGAAGATATAACAAGAAAAATGGTTTAAGAATCTATTTTCCTGCTACTTATGAATGTATAATTCTCAAAAGGCTTGATACTATATTAGTCCTACTTGAACAAACTTCTTTTTATTCTTTGACATCTCTCCTTGAAAGTTTAGAACACATTTCTCCCACTAAGCCTACCAGTATTGATTTTTTTCTAGCCCATTTCTACTTCCCCCTATGCTCTTATATAGTGTACCCTATATTGAGTTAGATAGAAAATCTCACAGGAGCTTTGTATTTTATGTGTTTATAAGTGCCATGTACCCTTACAACTATTATAAATAAATAATAATGACCATCTTGGGGAACAATAAAACATAAAAGTGTCAACCTTTCAAACAAAAATGAGTTACCTTCCTTTCTCTAACTGTGCCTTAGAGACACATTCTTGTAAAATTCCAGAAAGTCTTTCAAGCATATTATTTAAGTTAGAAAAGAAAAAATAATGCTATGTCAGTGTAAGGTGAACAACCATTTGGTCTGCCTCATTTTAGCACTGAAAGTCAAGTTTCTCAGGTTGGAATTCATGGAAACTGGGATATTTCGTTGCCCAATAATCTCACTCTTCTTTTAAGAAATCTGTAGCACATACAACTCATGTATGTTTGGGCAACAACCAAATTAATATCCATTATAGAGAAAACTATAACAACTTTTTAAAAATTTTATTTTATTTTTAAACTTTACAATATTGTATTCGTTTTGTCAAATATCAAAATGAATCTGCCACAGGTATACCTGTGTTTCCCATCCTGAACCCTCCTCCCTCCTCCCTCCCCATACCCTCCCTCTGGGTCGTCCCAGTGCACCAGCCCCAAGCATCCAGTATCGTGCATCGAACCTGGACTGGCGACTCGTTTCATACATGATATTATACATGTTTCAATGCTATTCTCCCAAATCTCCCCACCCTCTCCCTCTCCCACAGAGTCCATAAGAAATCAAAGTCTTCTATTTCTATTGCTACAAAAGGAAAATGTCTGTGCTTTTGTAGCCTACATATCTTCTTCTAATTTGGTTAAATATAGAGAGTTTTTACTAAATGGAAATTGCAAAATGGTAGAATATGACTTCCTTTCGATTAATATGTATTGTCAAGTCTCTAGTACTCCTTGAGTTTTTATGAAGCATTGTAGAGAAACTCACAGTTATTTTCAGGCATCTTACCATCTGATAAGTTCAAGAAAGTGAAAAAGCTATTAAGCTATTTATCAATTTTTAGAAAGAATTCTTTAGAGTTTGATAGCATTGCATTTGTCTACAGTTCAGTTCAGTTCAGTTCAGTCACTCAGTCGTGTCCGACTCTTTGCGACCCCATGAATCGCAGCACGCCAGGCCTCCCTGTCCATCACCAACTCCCGGAGTTCACCCAGACTCACGTCCATCGAGTCAGTGATGCCATCCAGCCATCTCATCCTCTGTCATCCCCTTCTCCTCCTGCCCCCAATCCCTCCCAGCATCAGAGTCTTTTCCAATGAGTCAACTCTCTGCATGAGGTGGCCAAAGTACTGGAGTTTCAGCTTTAGCATCATTCCTTCTAAAGATTTCCCAGGGCTGATCTCCTTCAGAATGGACTGGTTGGATCTCCTTGCAGTCCAAGGGACTCTCAAGAGTCTTCTCCAACACCACAGTTCAAAGGCATCAATTCTTTGGCACTCTGCCTTCTT
>NW_011495080.1:12053294-12067947 GCF_000754665.1 Bison bison bison | reverse complement strand
CAGACCTTTGTTGGCAAAGTAATGTCTCTGCTTTTGAATATGCTATCTAGGTTGGTCATAACTTTCCTTCCAAGGAGTAAGCGTCTTTTAATTTCATGGCTGTAGTCACCATCTGCAGTGATTTTGGAGCCCCAAAAAATAAAGTCTGACCCTGTTTCCACTGTTTCCCATCTATTTCCCATGAAGTGATGGGACCAGATGCCATGATCTTCATTTTCTGAATGTTGAGCTTTAAGCCAACTTTTTCACTCTCCACTTTCACTTTCATCCAGAGGCTTTTTAGTTCCTCTTTACTTTCTGCCAAAAGGGTGGGGTCATCTGCATATCTGAGGTTATTGATATTTCTCCTGGCAATCTTGATTCCAGCTTGTGTTTCTTCCAGTCCAGCATTTTTCATGATATACTCTGCATATAAGTTAAATAAGCAGGGTGACAATATACAGCCTTGACGTATTCCTTTTCCTATTTGGAACCAGTCTGTTGTTCCATGTCCAGTTCTAACTGTTGCTTCCTGACCTGCATACAAATTTTGCCTACATTGACAGCTATTTTTTTAGCTAAGGAAGTGATTAAAATATAGAGTTTACAAGTAAAGAAATATATGTAATTAAAATGTGACATATTTTCATAAGTAAATAATATAAACCTCTCTGCTATCTGAATTATAAAGTATATTTTTCATATTTGATAACTTAGAAAATTTGGATTTTCTCTTGCAGTCAGGATGGTTCTGGGCTCCCAATAATATATTCTCAAAAATGTTCATCTAATCACAAAACCGTACCCTAAGTGGGAGTTCCAAAAAGAAATAATACATGATCCAGCCTTTAAGGGATGAATATTCTGTTAGAGGTCAAAAGTGAATTTGTTAAGGTAGAACACAATACAACTGAATATAGAAGGTACTCTCACTATAAGAAGTTACTAAGGTGTATAGTAAAAGCTTTACAAAGGATATGATGCTTGAATTAGACCTTGAATTCATTCATTAATTCCTTCATTTATGCAAGCATGCATGTATGTCTCAAAATTATTAGGCATCAATATTGTGCCAGGCCCCATGCTTAGTGCTGGCTACATGTTGTAAACAAGAGAGCCTTCTGATATCACACAACATATACTCTATTAGGAAAAAGAGCTGATAAACATGTTCACAAATAAATACAACACATTAGACACAGATACTGTCAAATGTTATCAAAAAATAAGGTGATATGAGAGAGACAGGTGGAAGGAGTTGAGGAACAAATAGGAATTATTCAGGAAGATTGGAGTGGGGTGGACAAAGGTATTCAAAGAGAAAGACAGGTCCTATTAAGTTTTCTGACTTACTGCTACTACACAGATGGCACTCTACTTAAGTGGTCACCAACATCCTTCCTTTTTTGTTGGTAACTCTCTTAAAAAGTAAATCTCAATATTACAACTATCACATTCTAATTTGTCTCTGATTGTTCAGTCTTTTAATTTCACATCGTTTTCCTCCATTTATTGCCTTGACAGACTTTTAATTTAATAACATTTTCCTACCTACAAACTTTCTTTAATGCTGATTCCTATTCCTTCTCTGGTATGACCAAACTTCTTTCAAGAAGTTGGAGAGTAATGGGATTAATATCAAACCAGAAAACCAAATCTTCTATATAACTTCCAGGGAAATACACATAGGTGCAAGAAGAGCTATATAAAATCAGTAATAGACCTGGATAGAGGTGAAAATGATGTAGAAGAGAGAAAAAGAAAAAGATCAGAGCAAGAAAAGCAGGTCCAACATTTTCCCATTATCAGGGATGAAACAAAATTCTACCAAATAAGGCAGAGGGTCAGCTTCAGATAAAAGTTTAGGGTTGTTAGAAACTCACCAACACTTTGACCTTGGGTACCAGTTCTTGGCTTTATATGAATTCTAGAAATGATTATCCTAAGCAACATTTACTTCTAGAATACTCTATCAGTGTAGATCTATGCTTTCTCCTGCTAAGTAGACCTCTGTGAGGTCTGCCCAACACATTCATTACCTGTCCAAACAACTGAAAATGAAGAATTAGAGTGCACAGTACATGAGGGCTTATATTCCTGCTGCCATAGTCGTCTGCTTTGGAACCAAGACCTGAAGAGAATGGTTATCTTCCTCATATATGCTGCGTGGGGTCTACCTTGCTCCTGTGTGTGTGAGCCAACTCACTTCAGTTTGTGTCCAACTATGCGACCAACATCTTTTAGGATGTGAAATAGCTCAACTGGAATTCCATCACCTCCACTAGCTTTGTTCGTAGTGATGCTTCCTGAGGCCCACTTGACTTTACATTCCAGGATCTGGCTCTAGGTTGGTGATAGCACCATCGTGATTATCTGGGTCATGAAGATCTTTTTTGGATAGTTCTTCTCTGTATTCTTACCACCTCTTCTTAATATCTTCGGCTTCTGTTGGTTCCATACCATTTCTGTCCTTTATCGAGCCCATCTTTGCACGAAATGTTCTCTTGGTATCTCTAATTTTCTAAGATCTCTAGTCTTTCTCATTCTGTTGATTTCCTCTATTTCTTTCCATTGATCGCTGACGAAGGCTTTCTTATCTCTCCTTGCTATTCTTTGGAACTCTGCATTCAAATGGCTATATCTTTCCTTTTCTCCTTTGCCTTTCACTTCTCTTCTATTCACCGGTATTTGTAAGGCCTCCTCAGACAACCATTTTGCTTTTTTGCATTTCTTTTTCTTGGGGATGGTCTTCATTCCTGCCTCGTGTACAATGTCATGAACCTCCGTCCATAGTTCATTAGGCACTCTGTCTATCAGATCTAGTCCCTTAAATCTATTTCTCACTTCCACTGTATAATCATAAGGGATTTGATTTAGGTCATACCTGAATGGTCTAGTGGTTTCCCCTACTTTCTTCAATTTAAGACTGAATTTGGCAATAAGGAGTTCATGGTCTGTGCCACAGTCAGCTCCAAGTCTTGTTTTTGCTGACTATATAGAGCTTCTCCATGTTTGGCTGCAAATAATATAATCAATCTGATTTCAGTGTTGACCATCTGGTGATGTCCATGTGTCTTCTCTTCAACACAAGTCTTCTCTTGTGTTGTTGGAAGAGGGTGTTGTCATGCAGTATGACCAGTGTGTTCTCTTGGCAAAATTCTGTTAGCCTTTGCCCTGCTTCATTCTGTTTTCCAAGGCCAAATTTGCCTATTACTCCAAGTATTTCTTGACTTCCTACTTTTTCACTCCAGTGCCCTATAATGCCCAACATATGTCCTATAATGAAAAGGACATCTTTTTTGGGTGTTAGTTCTAAAAGGTCTTGTAGGTCTTCATAGAACCGTTCAACTTCAGCTTCTTCAGCGTTACTGGTTGGGGCATAGACTTGGATTACTGTGATATTGAATGGTTTGCCATGGAAACTAACAGAGATCATCCTGTCATTTTCGAGATTGCACCCAAGTACTGAATTTAGGACTCTTTTATTAACTATGTGGCGACTCCATTTCTTCTAAGGGATTCTTGCCCACAGTAGTAGATATAATGGTCATCTGAGTTAAATTCACCCATTCCAGTCCATTTTAGCTCACTGATTCCTAAAATGTCAATGTTCACTCTTGCTATCTTCTGTTTGACCACTTCCAATTTGCCTTGATTCATGAACCTAATATTCCAGGTTCCTATGAAATATCACTTTTTACAGCATGAGACTTTACTTCCATCACCAGTCACATCCACAACTGGGTGTTGCTTTTGCTTTGGATCCATCTCTTCATTCTTTCTGGAGTTATTTCTCCGCTGATCTCCAGTAACATATTGGGCACCTACTGACCTGGGAGTTCATCTTTCAGTGTCCTATATTTTTCCCTTTTCATACTGTTCATGGGGTTCTTAAGGCAAGAATACTGAAGTGGTTTGCCATTCCCTTCTCCAGTGGACCATGTTCAAGTAGGCCTTAGAAAGCATCACTATGAACAAAGCTGGTGGAGGTGATGGAATTCCAGTTGAGCTATTTCAAATCCTAAAAGATCATGCTGTGAGGGTGCTGCACTCATTATATCAGCAAATTTGGAAGACTCAGCACTGGCCACAGGACTGGAAAAGGTCAGTTTTCATTCCAATCCCAAAGAAAGGCAAGGCCAAAGAATGTTCAAACTACCACACAATCTCACACACTAGTAAAGTAATGCTCAAAATTCTCCAAGCCAGGCTTCAACAGCATGTGAACTGTGAAATTTCAGATGTTCAAGCTGGATTTCGAAAAGGCAGAGGAACCAGAGATGAAATTGCCAACATCTGTTGGATCACAGAAAAACCAAGAGAGTTCCAGAAAAACATCTATTTCTGCTTTAGTGAGTATGCCAAAGCCTTTGACCGTGTGGACCACAACAAATTCTGGAAAATTCTGAAAGAGATGGGAATACCAGACCACCTGACCTGCTCCTGAGAAATCTGTATGCAGGTCAGGAATTAACAGTTAGAACTGGACATGGCACAACAGGCTGGTTCCAAATAGGGAAAGGAGTACATCAAAGCTGTATACTGTCACCCTGCTTATTTAACTTATATGCAGAGTACATTATGAGAAATGCTGGACTGGATGAAGCACAAGCTGGAATTAATTTTGCTGGGAGAAATATCAATAACCTCAGATATGCAGATGACATCACCCTTATGGTAGAAAGCAGAGAACTAAAAAGCCTCTTGATGAAAGTGAAAGAGGAGAGTGAAAAAGTTGTCTTAAAACTCAACATTCAGGAAACTAAGATCATGGCATCTGGTCCCATCACTTCATGGCAAATAGATGGGGAAACAATGGAAACAGTGACTCACTTTATTTTCTTGGGCTCCAAAATCACTGCAGATGGTGACTTCAGCCATGAAGTTAAAAGACACTTGCTCCTTGGAAGAAAAGTTATGACCAATCTAGACAGTATATTAAGAAGTAGAGACATTACTTTGCCAACAGAGGTCCATCTAGTCAAAGCTATGGTTTTCCCAGTAGTCGTGTATGGATGTGAGAGTTGGACTATAAAGAAAACTGATCTTTGAAGAACTGCTGCTTTTGAACTGTGATGTTGGAGAAGACTCCTGAGAGTCTCTTGGACAGCAAAGAGATTCATCCAGTCCTTCCTAAAGAAATCAGTCCTGAATATTCATTGGAAGGACTGATGTTGAAGCTGAAACTCCAATACTTTGGCCACCTGATGCGACAAACTGACTCATTTGGAAAGAGACTGATGCTGGGCAAGTTTGAAGCTGGAAGGAGAAGGGGACGACAGAGGATGAGATGGCGGGATGACATTACTAACTCAATGGAAATGAGATTGAGTAAATTCCGGGAGTTGGCCATGGACAGGGACTGTCATGCTGCAGTCCATGGGGTTGCAAAGACACGACTGAGCGGATGAACTGATCTCAATTTAACTGCGACCAGATGAACTGTAAGCCACCAGGCTCTTCTGTCCATGTGATTCTCCAGGCAAGAATACTAGAGTGGGTTGCTATTTCCTCCTCCAAGGGATCCTCCCTATCGGGGATCAAACTTGTGTCTCTCATGTCTCTTGCATTGGCAGTCTGGGTCTTTATCACGTGTGCCACCTGGGAAGCCCTTGATGCTACCTTGAGCAAATTCCATTGATATCAATTGCTTGGATGAAAGACTTTAGCAGGTTATAACAATAATTTAAAAAATTATGTTTCAAGGTATTACTGTCTTAATTGTTTTTTAAAAAATGACCATACAGTGAGGGGAGAAAATGGTTACTAAAATAGAACTGTGAAATGATTCACAATCTCACTGATGCTTGTGATACTGTTATACCATCTTCACTGTTAGTGTTTTATTTATGGGGTAAGTGAAGCATTCATTTAGAGATTGTCATTTCCTTCACATTCTTTAAAAGGGAGCAGAAGAGCCTGTTTAAAAGGAGATATCTTGGCTTGGTTCCCAATTCTCCATTCCTTTCAGTTAGTGTTGTACTAATTAGTTCAGCATGATCATCCAACTGTCAGATAGTATTTAATTCAATTAATTTAATTTCCACCCAACACCTTTCCATAAAATTGAACAATGACTTATTGTTTGTTTTCATCAATAATTTTTCATAGTGAATGCTCTACATTCAGGGATAGCATTTGTTACTCTGGCAGATAAAAAAATTCTGTACACATACAGAGACAAGTAAATACCAGTTTGCTGATAAATGCTAGCATGAAAAATGCACTCACTTTACTAATGAACTATTTAATAAACAATGAATTTTTATTATATAACTTTTTAAGTGTCTTTAGGAACATTTCATTTTGACTTTCTAAATAAAGGTGTACAGTGTAGGGCATATGATTTTTTCAATACAAACTTAAAAGTATTTTTATTATACTTTCACTGAGCACTTAACATTATAATATTTGCCCTCAATGTCTCTTTGTATGATATTTAAAAGTTACATGTGACTTTATTATCTATGACATGGCAGTTTAGTAGCCAATTAAATTCTAAAATCAGCGTTCTTTTAAAAGTGAAAAAAAGCAGGCATGGGAGAAAGATTCTGTATTGAGAAATTATGAGTAAGATGTTTTTAAGAATGTATAAAGTTATTTTTGCAAATGCAATTTTACTTCCAAATTCTGGCAGAATTTTAATGTCTGTCTATGTATCAAGAGATTCATATTTTAAACTATTATCAAATTTTTATCTATTTGGTATGAATTTGCTCCCAAATGTGTTCTAATTCTCTCAGTGCATCTGGATAAAGACATTTGCCAAGAAGATAAGCAGGCATGACTCCTAAAATGGCTAATTTTTTGGTCCAGAGAGGAATGAGGTTTGTTAATGAATAGAAATGTAAACATTTGTTGAATAAGATGTAAGCCGCTTTATAGTACAAATGTGAAACTATTTGCAGCTATAGCCAACAAAATAAACAGAACTACTAAATCCCACTAATATTCACAAGACATTAAGACTGAGAAGTTTACTCTGTTTGGAGAATTCTTTGCTTCCTTGATTTTAGATAGATGTTCACCTAGGACTGGTTTAATGTAAGGGAAGTATAGGAGTCTTTCTAGTCTGAATGGTTTTGAGATATTATTTCTGGTCTACACTTAAAATCCTTCGAGTCTCCTTGGGAATAAAGGCAAAACACATGGTAATGGGTTTGCCAAGATGGTATCAGTGGGAGGTGAGGAGCACCCAGGGCACCTACGATGGGGAGGCAGGTAGACCATGAATGGAGAATTTCATATCTGCTGTAGATTTTTATTCTTAGAATTAATGTTTAACTTTCATAAATGTTGACAAAATTTCCTATATCTTAGTATTCATTAGGTAAAAGTGTATTCATAGGGAAAACTAGATCTTAATGCCAGTAAAAGGATCATATTCTCTTCTAAAATATAACATTTAAAGATAAACCATTTCTCATAAATTTTTTTTTTAATTCAATGCTTTTAATCAGTTGAGTGACAACTGGTATTTGAGAAAAGTTGAGAAGGTAAAAACTGATATTTATGATTACTTCTTCAGGCAGTGGGTAGAGAAGCCCCTAAAGAACTGTACGGAAGGAAGGCAAAGACAGACAAACAGTAGGTCCAGGTAAGAGAAGCACCCAATGCCATGTAAAAGCAGATAAAAGAAACCAAGTAGAGCAGGACTTCTAAGCTTCATGTAAGTGATCAGGAACAAAGAGATCTGGAGAAGTTGAAGCAGCAGTAGGAGATGGGTTTGTCAAAATATTGATGAATCAGAAATATTCATCACTTGAAGGAGCTAGGGCAATGTAACTGGAGAACAGAGATACAGAGCCAGAGTAATGGAGAATTAAATGATTCTGAAACTGAGGCTATTTGCTCCAGCACAGCCCAACTTTCTTTCTTCTTATCTCACGTCAATCAGTTTCAGTACTGAGTAACCCTTGCCTGGATGCCTATAGGTATTAGCATCCAAAAACAAAGACCTGACTTCTGTGGGATTGCTAGAGCAGGAAGTCACGATTTTCTGGGAGAGATAGTTCTTATATTGATCATTTAAGCCCGTGTCTTCATAAAATATTAATATGACAAGGTTTAGTTAGTAGATGTTAACTGCTGAGAGTGTCTGGTGAGATCTGAGCACATGTCAGAGAATAACTCCAACATAATGCTTTTCTTTTAAATCAGTGAACACAAAGATCCTTTTCCTTTTTGCTGCATAGGAAAATTCACAATGTTATTGTGGAATACCCTGCAGTTATTGCACATCAAAGAAATGTTTTTCATTTTAGTCTGGCATCTGAAACTCCACATATACCTAAAAGTATATAATAGTTATTGTCAACATCTCATGTCTCCAACTTTAATGTTTAGCATTTAGAGTGCAGTTGGTGTGATGTTCTGCCCAGAGACTGTTCTTAAAATCCCAAATGAGAAGAAATTGTGTGGTGCTTTTGGGCATGAACACACGATACTGTTCAGAGCTTTATGATCCTAGGATCATACTTGGGCACTCAAATGGCAAAGTAGACATGTGGCAGAAGATCCTAGAGGGTGTTTTTCCCCATTTACATAAGATGGAAAGTCAAACCTGTAAAGACAGTCTGAGATTTTGTTCATTTTTTAAAAATAAAGGATATTTAAATGTAACATTGATTACCTATTCTGATTATTCATTCATTTAGTTAAATTCCACAAACCTTTCAAATAGAAATGAGATACAAAGTGACAAAAATATAACTCCTTACTTTTAGGACTATATATAGGGAAGAGACAAATAAATACAATTAACTATGATTTATGGCAAAAAGTGTTGAGTCAGCTATAGAGTCAACTCAAGATCTGTATGTGTGAAAAGAGTACAATGCTTGCTAGGAAATCAGGGGTATTTTCCTTGGAAGATATGGGATTTGAGTATTTGCACTAAGTGTTAAAAATTAGGTAAGATTTCAGCAGTCAGAAATGGAGAGAGAGAAAGGAATTTATGGAAAGAGACTAGCAGTGAAGGCTAGCAGGCAATGTGTAGACATCAAAAAACTGGACTAGTGTAACTGGAATGTAGGGAACAAGGAATAAGACTGGAAAGGCAAATGGAGTTGAGATTGCAGAGGGCCAAGTAGATGGATGGTATTCCTTAAGAAATACCAAGTCGTTGCACAGTTGAATATTTGCAATTATATTCTATGTATAAACTAAGATTATGGCATCTGGCCCCATCACTTCATGGCAAATAGATGGGGAAACAGTGGACACAGTGAGAGACTTTATTTTTTAGGGCTCCAAAATCACTGCAGATGGTGACTGCAGCCATGAAATTAAAAGACACTTGCTCCTTGGAAGAAAACCTATGACCAACCTAGACAGCTTATTAAAAAGCAGAGACATTACTTTGCTAACAAAGGTCCATCTAGTCAAAATTATGGTTTTTCCAGTAGTCATGTATGGATGTGAGAATTGGACTATAAAGAAAGCTGAGCATCAAAGAATTGATGCTTTTGAACTGTGGTGTTGGAGAAAACTTTTGAGAGTCCCTTGGATTGCAAGGAGGTCCAACCAGTCCATTCTAAAGGAAATCAGTCCTGAATATGCATTCAAAGGACTGATGCTGAAGCTGAAACTCCAATACTTTGACCACATGATGCACAGAACTGACTCATTTGAAAGACCCTGATGCTGGGAAAGATTGAAGGCGGGAGGAGAAGAGGATAGCAGAGGATGAGATGGTTGGCTGGCATCACCAACTCAATGGACATGAGTTTGAGTAACCTCCAGGCATTGGTGATGGACAGGGAGGCCTGGGGTGCTGCAGTTCTAAAGGGTCGCAAAGAGTCGACACGACTGAGCAACTGAACTGAACTGAACTGAACTGATATTCTATGTTGGGTATCCTGCTGTGAAAGAATAAAATCCAAATCTGGACACAGAGGGGGGAAAAAAAAAAGAAATGTTAAGTCATAAAAATATTTTAGTGCATGACAGAATTGAGTTTTGAAAAAAATCATGTTCCACTCAACATGTCAACTGCACACTTGTTTCTTGATCTCATTGCCCAGAAGGCAGATTGCAGGTTTTAGTCTGCTGTCAGAGAATTAATGCTTTTCCCCTATTCTCAGATAGATTTTCCCTTCAGATTCTAACTTTTGAAGATCTATTACAACTCTCTGAACTATAGTATTGAATTATTTGACTAAGCCATAGACTTATACCTGTTTATTATAAAGTTTTGTCTTAAACCTTGGTTAAAAACAAGCTTACTTTGTGGTAAAATTTTGGCATGAATGTCATCTTGCTCTGATGACATTAACTAAATTTATGTTTCAAAATCAATCTGACTCGTGTTACTTTAACCTGATTCTTAGCATGAGACCCATGGAGATTACTCATCTTGCATCAAAATATGATGTAGGAATGAGATAACTGAATTGACAAGTATTCCTTAGAGCAACCCTATCCACTATTTCTCTCTCCAAAAGAGTTTTGACAGCTTGTCAAACATCTTCTTATAAAGAAATCATATGACTACCTTCATCAGACTACCTGTCGGTTCACACCCATTGAAGCTTGAAACAGAATCAGTGTTTCCCATTGGTTTCTAGTGCTGTAAGAATTACTCAACCCCACATATCCTGAGAGGCAACATGGTCTATTCAGTCAGGCAACAAAGAAAGTTTAAAGTTTGAGCATCTATTTCCCCCCACCCACCGCCACAGATTTGTCAAATGACTTTAGAAGAAATTTCTTCATTTTACTTTCTCTTGCCTAGTTCCTAAACTTCCCTTATGGAATTGATATTTGCCATCTGTCATTAAGAAGATGAGGCTGATGTATAAGGTATACCTTATAGAGGAGAATGGAAGAAGGCAGTAGCAACCCACTCCCATACTCTTGCCTGGAAAATCCCATGGACAGAGGAGCCTGGTAGGCTGCAGTCCATGGGGTCGCGAAGAGTTGGACACGACTGAGCGACTTCACTTTCACTTTTCACTTTTGTGCATTGGAGAAGGAAATGGCAACCCACTCCAGTGTTCTTGCCTGGAGAATCCCAGGGACGGGGGAGCCTGGTGGGCTGCCGTCTCTGGGGTCGCACAGAGTCGGACATGACTGAAGTGACTTAGCAGCAGCAGCAGCAGCATAGAAGAGAATGTTATTTCTAAAAGCTCTTGAGAAGATACTTATTGAGAAAATACTTACCCTCTTTGCCCCTCCAATTGTAAGTTCTTACATGGTGATTTACTGCATATCTCCATATAAAAATACTTGTTACATTTTGCCTTCCTTTTTAAGATGTTAGATCTGTCAAGGGAAATGATCCATATAACTCTTCTGTTTTGGGGATAAAAATGAAATCTCAGTTAATTTTAAAGAAATAAAAATGGATTCCTCTGCTCTCTCTTTCTCTCTCTTTTATTCTTGAGAATGATTATAAGTGTTCACATTCATGCAGTACCCCTACCTAATTTTGAGATGTATATATATATAGTTTTTTAAATCTTAATTTTCTTGCTGATAAGCTTATTTAGTAGTTCAGTTTTACTCTGAATATGCATGAAAGACAGAAGATTCAGTGACGGATTTGAACAACTCAATCCTTACTATCACAGAAATAGCTTCAAGTTCTATATGCATTGCAATCTATCTTTAAGAAACAAAATGGTTTGCAATGTATCAATATAGACTTTAAAGGGATTTCTGAAAATTAAATTATCAATGTAAAATTGTTTTTCAGTTACATGGTGCTTTGCAAATTTTTATTGTTATTATCATTTTAAATAATTCTGTTGCAAGTTTTCTGCATTAGAGAAAGAAGTAAGTTTTAGAACTGCTACCTATTAGGATTTCTCTCTCTTTTTTTTTTAGGATTTCTTTTAAAAACCAGGAAGAAAATAAATAAAAGAGAAAACATGAAATGCCAACTAGAGTAAAAGGTGGTCAGATGTGGCCTTTTAGTCTCTTAACTTAATGGTGGGTGACCACTGGAATGTGGTTTGTAAACTTTGGGGTAATTATTTATGCATTATTTCCACCTTAGCCTTTTAAGAGAACTAATGGTAAACATTTTACATTTCTGTACTAATCAAATGATTTCTTCCATACATTTATGCGTACATATATTGAGTCTATTTACCTGAAGTGATATGATTGACTTTTATATCATTATTTAAAAATGCTTTCACTTCTGATAGATTTGGCCTGTCTTTCTTAATGTTAATTTTAGAAAACTTCAATTTCTATCTGGAGAGTGGGTTTCAGAAAGGTTTAGACACATCTAAGTTCTTCCAAACATTTTAAGTCTTAGTAACAAGGAAGCTCTTGATTGTTTTCGGATTTGAAGCAACTACTGCAGAAGAAATGAAGTTCACAGATTTTTTGAACATTTCCTTCTCTGTAATTATTTTTATTGTATTATATTATACTCACTTGAAAACCTGATAATTTGCTTAGATTTCAGAATTTCATCGTTATTTTCTTTCTGGGATTGAAATACATTTCTATCAACAAATACAAAATCTATAGCAACTAATTTGTCACCTTTGAATATGATTCATTGTCATCTGTCCAAAAACTATGAATTTTCAACATGGAAGGTATTATCTTTTTAAGAGATGTCATAATTAATACACAGAATGATTAACTCATATTGTATCTGAAACTTATTCATTTTCCTCCATCCTAGAATAAAAATAATTAGGGTGAAGGGATTCTTTGTGACCTCTAGTACTATTCCTTTAAGCTGGTCTTTACATATGAAATTTCTTTACATTTTTCTAAAGTTGCAAGTAACTGAAAATTCTCAAGGGATAAGAAGTTGCTATTCCAGCACAAAGATCAGCAGCATAGCACAAGGACTAAAGAACAATACAAAGAACCTGAGATTATAATGATTTTCTTCTCAAATATTTACCTAATGTCTACTGCAGTGCTGCATACAGATAATTTGATTAAACCTTGTTTAATAAATGAATGAACTTTGTAGAAAACTTTGCATTTATTTTTTTTAAACTTTAGTTTACTTATTGCAGTATTAACACATTTTACTAAATTATCAAATGTCTAGATGGTTTTTTTTTTTTACTTTGCCGGGGAGAATTTTCTATAATTAATTTGATTTTATAACACACAGCTTATGACATGACTATGCAGTACTTGGATGCAATCTCAAAAACGACAGAATGATCTCTGTTCATTTCCAAGGCAAACCATTCAATATCACAGTAATCCAAGTCTATGCCCCAACCAGTAACGCTGAAGAAGCTGAAGTTGAACGGTTCTATGAAGACCTACAAGACCTTTTAGAACTAACACCCAAAAAAGATGTCGTTTTCATTATAGGGAACTGGAATGCAAAAGTAGGAAGTCAAGAAACACCTGGAGTAACAGGCAAATTTGGCCTTGGAATACAGAATGAAGCAGGGCTAAGACTAATACAGTTTTGCCAAGAAAATGCACTGGTCATGACAAACACCCTCTTCCAACAACACAAGAGAAGACTCTATACATGGACATCACCAGATGGTCAACACCGAAATCAGATTGATTATATTCTTTGCAGCCAAAGATGGAGAAGCTCTAGACAGTCAGCAAAAACAAGACCAGGAGCTGACTGTGGCTCAGACCATGAACTTCTTATTGCCAAATTCAGACTTAAATTGAAGAAAGTAGGGAAAACCACCAGACCATTCAGGTATGACCTAAATCAAATCCCTTATGATTATACAGTGGAATTGAGAGATAGATTTAAGGGCCTAGATCTGATAGATAGAGTGCCTGGTGAACTATGGAATGAGGTTCGTGACATTGTACAGGAGACAGGGATCAAGACCATCCCCATAGAAAAGAAATGCAAAAAAGCAAAATGGCTGTCTGGGGAGGCCTTACAAATAGCTGTGAAAAGAAGAGAAGTGAAAAGCAAAGGAGAAAAGGAAAGATATAAGCATCTGAATGCAGAGTTCCAAAGAATAGCAAGAAGAGATAAGAAAGCCTTCTTCAGCGATCAGTGCAAAGAAATAGAGGAAAACAACAGAATGGGAAAGACTAGAGATCTCTTCAAGAAAATCGGAGATACCAAAGGAACATTTCATGCAAAGATGGGCTCGATAAAGGACAGAAATAGTATGGACCTAACAGAAACAGAAGATATTAAGAAGAGGTGGCAAGAATACACAGAAGAACTGTACAAAAAAGATCTTCACGACCCAGATAATCACAAGGGTGTGATCACTGACCTAGAGCCAGACATCCTGGAATGTGAAGTCAAGTGGGCCTTAGGAAGCATCACTATGAACAAAGCTAGTGGAGGTGATAGAATTCAAGTTGAGCTATTCCAAATCCTGAAAGATGATGCTGTGAAAGTGCTGCACTCAATATGCCAGCAAATTTGGAAAACTCAGCATTGGCCACAGGACTGAAAAAGGTCAGTTTTCATTCCAATCCCAAAGAAAGGCAATGCCAAAGAATTCTCAAACTACCACACAATTGCACTCATCTCAAACAGTAGTAAAGTAATGCTCAAAATTCTCCAAGCCAGGCTTCAGCAATATGTGAACCGTGAACTTCCTGATGTTCAAGCTGGTTTTAGAAAATGCAGAGGAACCAGAGATCAAATTGCCAACATCCGCTGGATCATGGAAAAAGCAAGAGAGTTCCAGAAAAACATCTCTTTCTGCTTTATTGACTATGCCAAAGCCTTTGACTGTGTGGATCA
>NW_011495080.1:12049436-12052922 GCF_000754665.1 Bison bison bison | reverse complement strand
AGACTGGTTCCCAATAGGAAAAGGAGTACGTCAAGGCTGTATATTGTCACCCTGTTTATTTAACTTAAATGCAGAGTACATCATGAGAAACGCTGGACTGGGAGAAACGCTAGACTGGAAAAACACAAGCTGGAATCATGATGCTGGGAGAAATATCAATAACCTCAGATATGCAGATGACACCACCCTTATGGCAGAAAGTGAAGAGGAACTCAAAAGCCTCTTGATGAAAGTCAAAGAGGAGAGTGAAAAAGTTGACTTAAAGCTCAACATTCAGAAAACGAAGATCATGGCATCTGGTCTCATCACTTCATGGGAAATAGATGGGGAAACAGTGGAAACAGTGTCAGACTTTATTTTTCTGGGCTCCAAAATCACTGCAGATGGTGACTGCAGCCATGAAATTAAAAGACGCTTACTCCTTGGAAGGAAAGTTATGACCAACCTAAATAGCATATTCAAAAGCAGAGACATTACTTTGCCAACAAAGGTTCGTCTAGTCAAAGCTATGGTTTTCCCAGTCGTCCTGTATGGATGTGAGAGTTGGACTGTGAAGAAGGCTGAGCACCAAAGAACTGATGCTTTTGAACTGTGGTGTTGGAGAAGACTCTTGAGAGTCCCTTGGACTGCAAGGAGATCCAACCAGCCCATTCTGAAGGAGATCAGCCCTGGGATTTCTTTGGAAGGAATGATGCTAAAGCTGAAACTCCAGTACTTTGGCGACCTCATGCGCAGAGTTGACTCATTGGAAAAGACTCTGATGCTGGAGGGTATTGGGGGCAGGGGAAGGGGACAACAGAGGATGAGATGGCTGGATAGCATCACTAACTAGATGGACGTGAGTCTGAGTGAACTCCGGGAGTTGGTGATGGACAGGGAGGCCTGGCGTGCTGCGATTCATGGGGTCGCAAAGAGTCGGACATGACTGATCAACTGATCTGATCTGATCTGATACTTGGAAAGTGTTAAATAAATAGCAGTCAATAGAAAAATCTAGTCACTTTCCACAAAACAACTTTTAAGCTAGTCTCAATAGTTTCTTTAACATTTCAATATTTACTTAATATACTATTTCAAAAGTTCTATTAGTTTTATTAAAAATTGAATTGAATTAGGCAAGAGTTCTACAATCTGAAAGGATCACGACAAATGTTTATGGTACAAATAATAGACTATGTAACCCACTAACACAATATTATGATATTAATATATTTATATATAATGATACTAATAATTGACGGAAATATTATGCATAAGAAAGAACTTTTATATATAACTATTATTAGAAAAGAAAATAACATACACCTAATGGATACATCAATTATTTTCTATTCACATATCAAAATGTGTTGGTAAATTATTTGATTAATGGGAAATATACATGGAAACAGTGGAAATAGTGTCAGACTTTATTTTTGGGGGCTCCAAAATCACTGCAGATGGTGATTGCAGCCATGAAATAAAAAAACACTTACTTCTTGGAAGGAAAGTTATGACCCACCTAGATAGCATATTGAAAAGCAGAGACATTACTTTGCCAACAAAGGTCTGTTTAGTCAAGGCTATGGTTTTTCCAGTGATCATGTATGGATGTGAGAGTTGGACTGTGAAGAAGGCTGAGCGCTGAAGAACTGATGCTTTTGAACTGTGGTGCTGGAGAAGACTCCTGAGAGTCCCTTGGACTGCAAGGAGATCCAACCAGTCCATTCTAAAGGAGTTCAGCCCTGGGATTTCTTTGGAAGGAATGATGCTAAAGCTGAGACTCCAGTACTTTGGCCACCTCATGCGAAGAGTTGACTCATTGGAAAAGACTCTGTTGCTGGGAGAGATTGGGGGCAGGAGGAGAAGGGTCAACAGAGGATGAGATGGTTAGATGGCATCACTGAATCGATGGAGGTGAGTTTGAGTGAACTCCGGGAGTTGGTGATGGACAGGCAGGCCTGGCATGCTGCAGTTCATGGGGTCGCAAAGAGTCGGGCATGACTGAGCGACTGAATTGAACTAAACTGATGTCCCTTTATTCATCTTTGTTTTGGGATAGCATAGCCACCATTGATTTCTAAAAGAGCTCTATTTAATTGGCTTAAATAAAAATAAGTGCTTATAAACCAAACAATTCTTAATAGAAGAGAAATAAAGTTAAATGAGTCTCAGGTTCACATGAACTGGGAAGTCTTTAATATTAAATTAGTTCAGTTCAGTTCAGTCCTCAGTTGTGTCTGACTCTTTTCAGCCCCATGGACTGCAGCACACCAGGCCTCCCTGACATCACCAACTCCTGGAGTTTACTCAAACTCATGTCCATTGAGTCAGTGATGCCAGCCAACCATTTCATCCTCTGTTGTCCCCTTCTCCTCCTGTCTTCAATCTTTCCAAGCATCAGGGTCTTTTCCAATGAGTCAGTTCTTTGCATCATGTGGTCAAAGTATTGGAGTTTCAGCTTCAGCATCAGTCCTTCCCACGAATATTCAGGACTGACTTCCTTTAGGATGGACTGTTGGATCTCCTTGCTGTCCAAGGGACACTCAAGAGTTTTCTGCAACACAGCAGTTCAAAAGCATCAATTCTTTGGCACTGCTTTCTTTATAGTCCACCTCTCACATGCATACATGACCACTGGAAAAACCATAGCTTTGACTAGACAGACCACCTTTGTTGTCAAAATAATGTGTCTACTTTTTAATAAGCTATCTAGGTTGATCATACGTTTCTTCCAAGGAGTAAGCGTCTTTTAATTTCATGGCTGCAGTCACCATCTGTAGTGATTTTGGAGCCCCCCAAAATAGTCTGCCACTGTTTCCACATCTATTTGCTGTGAACTGATGGGACCAGATGCCGTGATGTTAGTTTTCTGAATGTTGAGTTTTAAGACCATTTTTTCACTCTTCTCTTTTTCTTTCATCAAGAGGCTCTTCAGTTTTCTTTTTCACTTTCTTTGAAAGGGTGATGCCATCTGCATATCTGAGGTTATTGCTATTTCTCCTGGAAATCTTGATTACAGCTTGTACTCAATCCAATCCAGCATTTCTCATGATGTACTCGGCACAGAAGCTAAATAAGCAGGGTGACAATATACAGCCTTGGTGTACTCCTTTTCCTATTTGGAACCAGTCTGTTTTTCCAGGTCCAGTTCTAACTACTACTCCCTGATCTGCATACAGATTTCTCAAGAGGCAGGTCAGATGGTCTGGTATGCCCATCTTTTTCAGAATTTTCCACAGTCAACTGCTTTGGCAAAGTCAATAAAATAGAAATAGATATTTTTCTGGAACTCTTTTGCTTTTTCAACGATCGAGTGGATGTTGGCAATTTGATCTCTGGTTCCTCTGCCTTTTCTAAATCCAGCTTGAACATCTGAAAGTTCACAGTTCACGTGCTATTGAAGCCTGGCTTGGAGAATTTTGAGCATTACTTTACTAGCCTGTGAGATGAGTGCAGTTGTGCGGTAGTTTGAGCATTCTTTGGCATTGCCTTTCTTGGATTGGA
>NW_011495080.1:12032761-12049336 GCF_000754665.1 Bison bison bison | reverse complement strand
CATTGCCTTCTTTGGGATTGGAATGAAAACTGACCTTTTGCAGTCCTGTGGCCACTGCTGAGTTTTCCAAATTTGCTGGCATATTGAGTGCAGCACTTTCACAGCATCATCTTTCAGGATTTTAGAAAGCTCAACTGGAATTCCATCACCTCCACTAACTTTGTTCATAGTGATGGTTCCTAAGGCCCACTTGACTTCACATTCCAGGATGCCTGGATCTAGGTCAGTGATCACACCATTGTGATTATGTGGGTCGTGAAGATCTTTTTTTAATAAAGTTCTTCTATGTATTCTTGCCACCTCTTCTTAATATCGTCTACTTCTGTTAAGTCCATACCATTTCTGTCCTTTATTGAGACCATCTTTGCATGAAATATTCCCTTGGTATCTCTAATTTTCTTGTGAAGTGGGCCTTAGGAAACATAACTAAGAACAAAGCTAGTGGTGTGATGGAATTCCAGTTGAGCTATCTAAAATGCTAAAAGACGATGCTATGAAAGTGCTGCATTCAATGTGCTAGCAAATTTGGAAAACTCAGCCGTGGCCACAGGACTGGAAAAGGTCGGTTTTAATTCCAATCCTGAAAAGACAATGCCAAAGAATGATCAAACTACTGTACCATTGCACTCATCTCACATGCTAGCAAAGTAGTTCTCAAAATTCTCCAAGCCAGGATTCAACATGAACCACAAACTTCCAGGTGTTCAATCTGGACTTAGAAAAGGCAGAGGAACCAGAGATCAAATTGCAAATATCTGCTGGATCATCAGGAAAGCAAGAGAGTTCCAGAAAAATATCTAATATCTAATAATTTATTGACTATGCCAAATTCTTTGATCCTGTGGATCACCACAAACAGTGGAATATTCTTCAAGAGATCAGAATACCAGATTACCTGTCCTGCCTCCTGAGAAATCTGTAAGCAGGTCAAGAAGCAACAGTTAGAACTGGACATGGAACAACAGACTGATTCCAAATAAGATGTCAAGGCTGTATATTGTCACCCTGCTTATTTAGCTTCTATGCAGAGAACATCATGAGAAATACTGGATTGGATTAAGTACAAGCTGTAATCAAGATTGCCAGGAGAAGTATCAATATCCTCAGATATGCTGATGACACCACCCTTATGGCAGCAAGTGAAGATGAACTAAAGAGCCTCTTGATGAAAGTCAAAGAGGAGAGTGAAAAAGTTGACTTAAAGCTCAACATTCAGAAAACTAAGATCATGGCATCTGGTCCCATCACTTCATGGCAAATAGATTGGTAAACAATGGAAATAGTGACAGATATTATTTTTTGGGGGCTCCAGAATCACTGCAGGTGGTGACTGCAGCCGTGAAATTAAAAGGTGCTTGCTTATTGGAAGAAAAGTTATGACCAACCTAGACAGTATATTAAAAAGCAGAGACATTACTTTGCCAACAAAGGTCAGTCTAGTCAAAGCTAAGAGTTTTTTGGTATTCACGTTGGATGTGAGAGTTGAACTATCAAGAAAGTTGAGTGCCAAAGAATTGATGCTTTTGAACTGTGGTGTTGGAGAAGACTCTCAAGAGTCCCCTGGACAGCAAAAAGATCCAATCAGTCCTTTCTAAAGAAATCAGTCCTGAATATTCATTCTGACTGATATTGAACCTGAAACTCTAATACTTGGGCCAGCTGATGCAAAGAACTGACTCACTTAAAAAGACCCTGATGCTGGGAAAGATTGAAGGTGGGAGCAGAAGGGGACTGTAGAGGATGAGATGGTTGGATGACATCACCAACTCAATGGACATGAGTTTAAGTAAACTCCAGGCATTTGTGATGGTCAGAGAGTCCTGCTGTGCTGCAGTCTGTGGGGTTGCAAAAAGTAAGACATGACTGAGCGACTAAATTGAACTGAACTGAACTGAATACTCTCTTTGTAATACATTTGCAATCTATGTGATCTACCCACCAGTGGGTGGGGGCCCAATCAATGCAAAGAAATTTTTAAAGAAATGGAAATGAAATAAGAGGCTTCCCCTGTGGCTCAGAGAGTAAAGAATTGGCCTGCAATGTAGGAGATCCAGTTTTGATCCCTGGTTTGGGAAGATAAACTGGAGAATAGAATGGCTACCCAGGCTGGTATTCTTCCCTGGAGAATTCCATGAATAGAGGAGTCTGGTGGGCTACAGTCCATGGGGTCTCAAAGAGTCAGACGTGACTGAGCAACTAACACATGCTCATGTCCTATCATTTATCATTTTGTTGCAGGGATGTTCTTTTATCCATATCTTTTATTTTGGTAATGTTATATATCCAATTACCATATGGTATTCATTTAAAATTCTAGAATAAATTTACTTTTCTCAAAAAAGCTACTGGATTATTCACTTCATAGATGATCAAAGCATTTTACATTTTAATAAGATCTTAAAGAGAGTGTAACTTAACTCCTATCTTCTCTTCTCCCTATTCTCCTAACCACATTTTGCTCATTGATAAATTGAGGATGTATGAATTTATATGTATTGAAGGTCATACTTGGACTATTGATAGGGAGAGGACCAGAATTTCCTGATCTCCAATGTTTGTGGCTTTGCCCACTGCATCATTCTGTTTCTTCCCAAAATCTGGGCTCTAAAATATCTGACTTATGGTGAAAATTCATCCCTTGCAAGCACACTTTTCCATTAGTTCCCTTTGATCTCTGAATGAATATTAGAGAAACCAGAAAAATTGGTTGTGATAAAAGTCATTCCTAAAGGTTAAAGGACATGTTTAAGATTGTGAATATACTTAATATAAGAGCTGGGATCACAAGTCAAATCTAAGATTCTATATTTAGTACATTTTTTCAGTAGGTCACACAGTTTTTCATCTAAATGTGCATTCAAGCCAGAGCATCGTGCCATGCTGGGGGAAAGACGAGGAAGGTTATGGCCAAAATATGTAAATGAGCACCTGCTGAAGACCACCAGAGCCATCTGCTGCTTAGATTCTCATACCCACTCACTGATCTCTTAGCTTTCCCCTCATTTGTTCAGGATGTGAAGGAAGTGCTACATTTTCTAATTATGGATTTTCAGGCATTAGCAATCATTGTGACCACCTCATAATGAACTTGTCCAAGAAGTGTCTACTTGATTTAGTATTCTACTATCCTAAGGTACTTGAAGACTCTAGGTTATTTTTAGATTGCAGCTTGCACAAATACTTAAAGTTGATACTTTGGATTCCCAGAGTCCTTTGTTCTAGTATTCATGTTAGTATTGGCTATAAACTCTGATTTATGACTCCTGGATACTTTAGAACCTTAATTTTCAAATCAAATCAAATCAAATCAATGTACTCACTAAATGCTTTTTTAGTCCTATCAGTATCTATTAAAAAATCCTTTAGGAGATCATTCAATGGCTAGTAACATTATAAAAATACAATAGTCACATGGAAAATTTGAAATATACAGACAAGAAAAAAATGAAAGTATAAAAAGCGTAAATAATCACCACTCAGATACAGTTGTTAATTTTAGGTATATATTTTTCATTATGTGTGTGTATAATTTGCATATAAATTTTAAAATATAAATGAGATGAGTTATATATTTATGTATATATTTAAGACATAGCTAAATAATCCCAGATGTTCAAATTGTGCCATTTAATAATATATTAAAATGTACTTTCTTTTCTAATATTATTCTTCAGCATCATTTAAAACAACTGCATGGTGTTTCATTTTATAACTAAATCATGATAGATTTAACCATTTCCCATTTGTAAAATATTTAGGTTGCTAAAAAAGTAATGACCAACCTAGACAGCATATTAAAAAGAAGAGACATTACTTTGCCTACAAAGTTCATCTAGTAAAAGTTATGGTTTTTCCAGTAGTCATGTATGGATGTGAGAATTGGACTATAAAGAAAGCTGAGTGCTGAAGAATTGATGCTTTTGAACTGTGGTGTTAGAGAAGACTCTTGAGAGTCCGTTGGACTGCAAGGAGATCCATCCAGTCCATCCTAAAGGAGATCAGTCCTGAATATTCATTGGAAGAAATGATGTTGAAGCTGAAACTCCGATACTTTGGCCACCTGATGCAAAGAACTGACTCATTGGAAAAGACCCTGATGCTGGGAAAGATTGAAGGCAGGAGAAGGAGCCAACAGAGGATTAGATGGTTGGCTGGCATCACCGACTCAACGTTTATGATTTTGAGCAAGCTCGGAGAATTGGTGATGGATGGAGAAACCTGGTGTGCTGCAATCCATGGGGTCGCAAGAATCTGACATGACTGAGCAACTGAACTAAACTGAACTGAACAATATATTTGTTTTAATTAACTTCTATGAAAATCGTTACATATAAATCTTAGCATACATATCTAACTTTTTTGTTAGGAGAAGCTTCTCAAAGTGGAAAATCCTGGGTCAGAGCATGACAGTTACTCATAAAAGATACTCCACGTATGGAAAGACATTTGAGGTGACTTCATTATTCTTTCTCTCATTAGAGTTCCCATTCTTGACCATTTATTATGTGCTCACATGGCATGGATTTTTTTATTTATTTGGAACAAAAAAAAATCTTTGGTGTTTACTATTATGTACAACTTACTCATCTGGAAGAAAGTAATTGAGATTTTAATAATTTCTCACTTTTAAAAATATAACTGATCATGTCAGTAGTATGTATTCTTATCTTTCATGGAAATTGGTATAGAAAGCATTAACTTAATACTGTTAACATTTCCTTATGCCTCAAAGATCTTTAATATTCTAACAGAGGATCACTAGACAATGACTCTGCCAACTCACTCACACACTCATGACAAGGGCCTTCTTTCAAACCAAATTGTAGATGCATTCTCCCCATCATTCTCTTTCTCTCTAGCTATTATCTCTAATCCATATGGATAATTTATACCCATGTGCTCATTAAGAACCTGTGCATGGAATCATTCTGTCTCTAAATCAGACACTTGAAGACCTTAACTGACTTCTAAAGAAAATTGATGAGAATTAATCCTACTATCAAATAAAGAGGAAGAATGGAGGAGAATTTAAGGGATGGTTAAGTACCTATAGTGAAAACTATTCATTCTACATATTACATTACATGGGGGTGACATAACATGATACATTGCATATTCAAGACAATGTGACAACAAAATTTTTTTAAAGAATTGTATCCCAATAGCTGGTAACTCTTTTCTAACTAATGATACAGGATCAGGCTCAAAAGGATTTTGGGGAATATTGCTTTTAAAGATTAAATAATTTTATGTAATTTAGTTCATTATATTTTTAGTTTTTATGCTTCTAGGTAGATCTTTTATTCCTCTGAATTAGTGTGTTATGTTGGATATCAATGCTTGTCAATGGATAGTAATAAATATTTATTAATGTTTTTTTAACCAATATACTATTTCAACAAGAATAACTTAATTATTCTACCCTTTCTATACATGGATCAATAAAGAATGTGAAACATGCAAATAAATGAGGTTCTTAAATATAGAGCTGAATTATGAAAAATAAGTAAGTTAATTTCACTCTACATTCATTTTGTTGAATTATTATTTTTTTAATTTATTTTAATTGGAGGCTAATTACTTTACAATATTGTAGTGGTTTTTGCCATACATTCACATGAATCAGCCATGGGTGTACATGTATTCCCCATCCTGAATCTCTCTCCCACCTCCCTCCCCATCCCACCCCTCAGGGTCATCCCAGTGCATCAGTGCTGAGCACCCTGTCTCATACATTGAACCTGGACTAGTGATCTATTTCACATATGATAATACATGTGTTTCAATGCTATTCTCTCAAATCATCCCACCCTCGCCTTCTCCCACAGAGTCCAAAAGTCTGTTCTTTACACCTGTGTCTCTTTCACTGTCTCGCATATAGGGTCATTGTTACCATCTTTCTAAATTCCATATATGCATTAATATACTGTATTGGTGTTTTTCTTTCTGACTTACTTCACTCTGTATAATAGGCTCCAGTTTCATCTACCTCATTAGAACTGATTCAAATGCATTCTTTCTAATAGCTGAGTAATATTCCACTGAGTATATGTACCACAGCTTTCTTATCTATTCATCTGCCGATGGACATCTAGGTTGCTTCCATGTCCTGGCTATTGTAAACAGTGCTGCAATCAACATTGGGGTACACATTCTTGAGAGTATTGTTTACTAGTAATTGCAAGAAAATTTATCTCTTTTTAAAATAATAATTTGAAAGATAAATACACTTTCAATCAATTCTCTTGATATTTCACTATTAACCATCATGCTTCTCTAATTTTAAAAGGATTTCTACCTCTTAGGCCCATGGTTATATTTATGGTTGGTTAACCATTTTCAGTGTTATTTCACTAGATAGAGCATTTCTTTCGAGTTATTTTCAACAAGTTCAATAAAGCTTAACTTAAAAAAAATTATTTATTTTAATTGAAGGATAATTGCTTTACAGAATTTTGTTGTTTTGAGGTTTGAAAGCTTAAACTTTTAATAAGAGTAGTTTGGGGTTTGATTAGCTAGACTTGTTAATGGACTGTCACTGAGAGTGTAATGAAAGGCTTCTGTGGGCTTGGAGAGGGAGATCATGCTGGCAGAGCAATTTATCACTTAGGCTCACAAGCCAAAAGACACTTTGGCTCCCATCAAACCACTTTTGAGAGTGACACTGAGAAACAACCAGTGTGCTAATGTCACAGGTGTAGAAATCACATCTTTTAATTCAGCAGTTTAATTTTGGTTTTCCTAAGGATTTAGCAAAATTTCATGTTTGGTCAGGTTATCTTTTCATTGTAGAGTGATTTCATCTCTCCTCCCTATTTAAAATTTTCCTACTAGGAATGGCCTTTTACCAGCAAATGTTATGATGGCTTCATTTCCTTTCCCTAACGTATTTTTTTTTTATTAACTTTATAGCAATAAAAACAAATTTCATTTTCACCTTTTATTATATGAACCATTCACACATGTTTAGTTCAGTTCTAGAAACCCACAGATAACATCTTATTTTCCACATACCTATTTTTTAATTGCACCAGATTTATCAGAAGATTTTGGAACTAGCAAAATAACTTGTTATAGTTGAGATCAGCATGCTTTCTGTTGAAACCTACTGGGCTTGAAGCATCAGTTATCCAAGATCCAAGATCAGCTGTGGGCCCTATATTTTCATATTCCCAACAGTTGGTGTAGTCATGGAGAATTGCAGAATAACTAAGCTGGAAGGGATGTTTAAAAATCATTTAATTCCAATCTTTGTGGCACATTCCAATGTAACTCTTTCCTAATGCCATCAAACCGTGGTTCTAAATTCTCCTATTTTGATGAAGTATTAAGCAACCAACAAGATTTTATTAAATAAACTGGCTATATTCCTCTGGGTCTAATTTTTCCTACTATTCCACTTTTAAATGTTTGAACACATAATGGCTTGCCTTTGCACTTAGCTTGGCATCAAACATTGTTAGAATAGCCTGTGAAGCACTGTGTTGTTTGACCCCTACGAGTAAAAGACCTGGTTTGAACAAGCATGTAAAAGCTAAACTTTCAGGAATTTTGTGAGCTGGTTGTTAAATCTAGATGTTATTGTAAAGCCTACAGACATTATTATATAAACTTATAATTAAATGCATTAGATTTGAAACAATGGTTTTAGTTGCTCAGTCATGTCCAGCTCTTTGTGAGGCCATGGACTGTAGCCCACCAGGCTCCTCTGTCCATGGGATTATCCAGGCAAGACTACTGGTAGTAACTATTCAAAACTCATCACTTCCTAATTGACTACATTTTACTATTATCTTGAATTTATTTATACCTATTGTGTCTAAATCATGGAAAAAATCATATCATGGAATGCTACTATCCACTTGTCAACTCAGTATTTAGTGATGTAATGTTGAAGCCAGAACTTGGCTTCCCAGGTGGCTCAGTGGTAAAGAATCTGCCTGTGATGTAGGAGACATGTGTTCAATCCCTGGGTGGGGACGATTCCCCTGGAGAAGGAAATGGAAACCCACTCCAGTATTCTTGCCTGGGAACTCCCATGGACAGAGGAGCCTGGCAGGCTACAGTCCATGGGATCGCAAAGGGTCCAACATGACTTAGAGACTGATCACACTCATGCCTGCAGAACTTGATACACTGTTTTACTGGCTATCTAAACTTAAGCAAACAACATAAAAATGTTAAGAAAACAGATGAAATTTAAATAGTGTCTTGTATGTTGCTGTCATATTGAAAATATTGAAACATTAAGTAAATATTCTTCCAATTAAAAAAATTATTATATGATTCAACAAAGAAGTCCCTCATGTCATTGACCAAGTAATATTCATATATAGATCTTCAGTGTTTCCCTTGTGTCTTCCTTGTTAACAGAAATGAAAATCAGCCAACATTAACATTGAGCTACATTTGTTCAGTTGCAACCATAAGTTAGCCATGGACAGAACACTTCAGCAAAAATCAACAAAATTGTTCTGTGTGAAAGAACTGACTACATGAATTTATAGGAAAGAGTATTTTATATGATCTTCGTAGATGTTTTTCTGGAACTCCCTTACTTTTTTTGATGATCCAACAGATGTTGGCAATCTGATCTCTGGTTCCTCTGCCTTTTCTAAATCCAGCTTGAACATCTGGAAGTTCAAGGTTCACATATTGCTGAAGTCTGGCTTGGAGAATTTTGAGCATTACTTCACTAGCATGTGAGATGAGTGCAATTGTGCGGTAGTTTGAGCATTCTTTGGCATTGCCTTTCTTTGGGATTGAAATGAAAACTGAACTTTTTCAGTCCTGTGGCCACTGCTGAGTTTTCCAAATTTGCTGACATATTGAGTGCAGCACTTTCACAGCATCATCTTTTGGGATTTGAAATAGTTCAACTGAAATTCCATAACCTCCACTAGCTTTGTTAATAGTGATGTTTCCTAAGGCCCACTTGACTTTGCACTCCAGGATGTCTGGCTCTAGGTGAGTGATCACACCATCGTGATTATCTGGGTCATGATCTTTTTTTTGTGTAGCTCTTCTATGGATTCTTGACACCCTCCTTAATATCTTCTGCTTCTGTTATGTATGGACCTTTATTGTGTCCATTTTTGCATTAAAAGTTCCCTTTGTATCTCCAATTTTCTTGAAGAAATCTCTAGTTTTTCCCATTCTATTGTTTTCCTCTATTTCTTTGCATTGATCACTGAGGAAGGCCTTCTCATCTTTCCTTGTTATTCTTTGGAACTCTGCATTCAAATGGTATAGCTTTCCTTTTCTCTTTTGCCTTTTACTTCTTTTCATAGCTGTTTGTAAGGACTCCTCAGACAACCATTTTGCCTTTTTTCATTTCTTTTTCTTGGGGATGATCTTGATCATTGCTTCCTGTACAATGTCACAAACTTCTGTCCACAGTTCTTCAGGCACTCTGTCTATCAGATCTAACCCCTTGAATCTATTTGTCACTTCCACTGTATAGTTGTAAAGAATTTGATTTAGGTCATACCTGAATGGTCTAGTGATTTTCCCTACTTTCTTCAATTTATTTCTGAATTTTCCAATAAGGGTTTCATGATCTGAACCACAGTCAGCTCCCAGTCTCTTTTGCTGACTGTAAAGAGTTTAATCAATCTGATTTTGGTATTGACCATCGGGTGATGTCCATGTATAGAGTCTTCTCTTGTGATATGTTTTAGCATATACAACCTTAAAACAAAAACTTACTCTTTTTTTGACTGCAAAACTTATATTTCACAATACTTTTTGGAATCTGTGACAGCAAGACTTATTAAGGAAGCTTCTTTGCTGTCTGCAAAGTTTCACTTTTCCATTCTCACTTCAGAGACTCTAGATGAGCTACCATCTGATATTTCCAGTGAAATAGTCCTTGCACATTGATAGCCTCTTGGTAAGTCTTCTGTCTTCATCTTACTACATTCTCTGCAGCATTAGGCACAATTAACCATTACTGTCTTTCTGGGCCACTTTATTTTCTTCACTTCCCTGCTACTACACTTTTTCAGTGACTGCTCCTTCTCATCTTACATTTCTGGTTCCTTCTCTTATCCGAAATGTCTCAGAATCTGTCTACCTCATAGATCAGGGAGTTGCCCTCTTCCTCTTTTCCCTTACCCTTCTTTCACAAATAATTTCATCCAGTCCTAAGGCTCTTCATACTGTTTACGTTCAGTTGACCCTCAAACTTGCATCTTTGAACATTCCTGAACTTCAGATCATATAGTTTATCTGCAATTTAGACATCTAATAGGAACCTGAAATTTCATATATAAAACAAACAAAAAAATGATTCCCACAATCCTTTTCCCAACATTACAAACTTTCTCAAGTTGCAAACATAGTGGCAGTCTTTGTATTCTTTATTTTCCCTTGAATTCTGTATGAAAGTTCATCAGTAAAACATATTAACATGACTAATGAAACTAATCCAAAATTGTAGCAGATTTACTAGGTGTAAATTACCCCCTAAGTATATCTCTAAAGAAAAATGACGTAACATTTTCTTCCTCTGCTGCTGCTGCTACTAAGTCACTTCAGTCGTGTCCGACTCTGTGCGACCCCATAGATAGCAGCTGACCAGGCTCCCCTGTCCCTGGGATTCTCCAGGCAAGAACAATGGAGTGGGTTGCCATTTCCTTCTCCAATGCAGGAAAGTGAAAAGTGAAAGTGAAGTCGCTCAGTCGTGTCCGACTCTTCTCGACCCCATGGACTGCAGCCCACCAGGCTCCTCCATCCATGGGATTTTTCAGGCAAGAGTACTGGAGTGGGGTGCCATCACCTAGGCCATGACAATTAAGTGGTGAGTAGACTGCCAACATCTTTCAAAAATGACTTAGTAATTGTTTTCCCTAAGGTGGCGATACTCATGGATTACTTCTTGATAGAAATAAAAATATCAACCTGCAAAACATCCAAGCTACTATGGGTTCAGTTCAGTTCAGTTGCTCAGTTGTGTTTGACTCTTTGCGACCCCATGAATCACAGCATGCCAGGCCTCTCTTAGTGCTGGAGAAAAGAGTGAAGCAAAAATCAATATGATGAGAGATTTTTGTCTCCATGAGAGACACTGCAGATGACAAGGACTTCCTAATTTCTATGAGAAGTTCAGTCCACAAGATGTGGAGGACAAAGTGAGACTGTTAACCAACAGAGGCAAAAGAAGTATAGATGGCTCAAAAGAAGGTAGCATCCATGTGGCAATTAGGGTTACCTAACTTACCAGCTATTGGCGATAGCTAATTAAAGATGGAATCATGACTGAAATACATAGACAGCTCCTCTAATAAAGGGGATGTTGCAATAATAACAAGTATGTTGACGAATTTCCCTCTTAGCCATCCACAGGGGGGACCTGTGGCCATTTCCAGGCAAATGATGGGGAAATGTATGGTGAAGAAAAATATATACCCAGAATTCTTGATGGCTTTGGACACTTGATTTTATCCCAAATGAGCAGCAGAGATATTCCATTAGAAGACTGTGAGTATTGGATCTTAGTCCAAAAATATATGAAACCTAGTAGAACCCAGGCCCATTTCTGTGCTTTTTTGGTGGGAACTGGGTAATACATGCACCGATTTTTCAATTTGAGTCTCAAGGGCAAGCAGAACATTCAAATTAGGATACTTCTTGATATTTTAATTTATTTTTTAGGTTGTTTTTTAAAACAAAGGGGCTAATTACAAAAGCACAGGAAGGAGGGAGAAACACCACATAGGACAGTGAGGGAAACTAGGGCTAGCAACAGTGTGGTTATTACCATCCCTAGAGCCAAAGGTATAAGGGAAGGGAGAAGTCATCAAAACCTGAAGGGAAGTTGGAGTTCAGACATGGCTGCCTTGAGAACAGCAGATTTCTATCAAGAAATGTAGCTAGTGTGACTTGAACTCAAAGAGAAGAAACCAGGAAAAGAAATACCCTGACTTCACTCCCTTGCAGAGAATTATTATTGGCTAAAACCAACCATATATCAGAGGACTTCAGAAGTCCATGGTGTAATTCATACAGGTCAGTCTCCTGGGATGGTGAAGACGGTGGGAAAGGATGGAAAATGAATCTGGAAGGCTATACCAGATACACCCAGCAACTGACAAACTCCTCACTTTGGTTCCCTGACTTCACAATGTAGGGACGGTGTGGAGTGAGGGAAGATCCTAGAGTTTTTCTTTGTCAAGGCAATATATCAGAAGTAGTACCAATCATTGACTTGATACTGCTAAGATCATGGCAAAAAACTATGATCACAGCATCCACTTCCATTGCTTCATGGCAAATATATGGGGAAACAATAGAAACTGTGACAGAATTTATTTTCTTGGGCTCCAAAATCACTGCAGATTGTGACTACAGCCATGAAATTAAAAGACACTTGCTCCTTAGAAGAAAAGCTATGACCAACCTAGACAGCACATTAAAAAGCAGAGACATTACTTTGCCAACAAAGGTCTATATAGTCAAAGCTATGGTTTTTCCAATAGTCATGTATGCATGGGAGTGTTGGATCATAAAGAAGGTCTAATTTGATACTTTCAAATTGTGGTGCTGGAGAAGACTCTTTGAGTCTCTTGGACTGCAAAGAGTCCAAGATCAAACCAGTCAATCCTGAAGGAAATCAACCCTGAATATTCATTGGAAGGACTGATGCTGAAGCTGAAGCTCCAATACATTGGCCACCTGATGCATGCCAAGAGCTGACTCATTAGAAAAGACCCTGATGCTGGGAAAGATTGAGAGCAGGAGGAGGAGAAGGGGATGACAGAATGAGATGGTTGGATGGCCTCATGACTCAATGGACATGAGTTTGAGTATACTCCAGGAGATGATGAAGGACAGGGAAGCCTGGTGTGCTGCGGTCCATGAACTCACAGAGTCAGACGTGACTGAGCAACTAAACATCAACAAATATCAATCATTTGAAAGTTGCAATTTTGGCAATTCTTATTATATCCTTATTTCACCATCTGGCTTGGCAAATGCAGGAGATGGGTACATTTTGAAGAATGTTAATGGATTATCATGTGAAAGCTGCTCTGTTGTGTCCGACTCTTTGTGACCCCATTGACTATACAGTTCATGGAATTCTCCAGGACAGAATACTGGCATGGGTAATCTTTTCCTTTTCCAGGGGATCTTCCCAACCCAGGGATTGAAACCAGGTCTCCCACATCACAGGGGGATTCTTTTACCAGTTAAGCCACAAGAGAAGCCCAAGAATATTGCAATGGGTAGCCTATCCCTTTTTCAGCGGATCTTTCCGACCCAGAAATCCAACCTGGGTCTCTTGCATTGCAGGCAGATTCTTCACTAACTTAACTATCAGGGAAGCCCATGTTAATGGATTATCATAAATGTAGTTAATTACTTATCAAATTGTCAAACTGCTTATTCAAATCCTTATTGAAGAAAGTATTACCACCTCTCGTAAACGTTTACTAGGAATTAAGCTTGGAAATAATGTTTTGTCTTTCTCAACATATTAATACTTGAAAAATGCAGGAGAAGTTTGATTATACCAAGCAGGGGCAGTAATAGAAATTCAGTGTTATCTCAGGGATTCATGCCAAATAGAGCCAAAGCCTGTAGGAATCTTCATTATGTCATCATCCCATGGGTTACCAGCTGGGCCCACTGATGGCTCACTGACAAGACATGAAAAGCTAAATATTGTTTGTGCCTTCAATGCCCATGTAGGACAAGTACATAGCAAAGGATAGGCAATAAATCCCATGAAAATATGCTTCTGCAAGCTCAGTGGAGTTTCTGGGGGATGAGTTATCAGGATGGATGTCCTTTCCACAGGGAAAGTTGCTTCATCATGTATCACTTACTTTAAGGGAGGAACAATGCTTGCTAGATCACTTGTTATTTTGATGACAGAGTACAGCTTTATGTAATCCCTAAAGGAAAAAACTCTATAAATAAGTATAAAAAGTACAGTTATCAATGGTTTTTATATAGGACAAAAGATTCCTTTGTGTAAAGAAAGGGTTTTTGTTTTTTTGTTTTTTCCCCTGCTTAGATTACTATTGTACTTTTCAAAATAACCTCATTCAAGTTACACCTCTTAAACTGGCTGAAAACTTCAAAGCACTTGCAAAAATATTTAAGCGCCTTGATCTTTATAGACATATAGATTTCCCCTATATTTTATTGTTGTCTCATGCCTACATCATAATAATTTTGAAGACTAATTTTACTGAGTGTGTCAATATATTCAACTTAGTTTTTAAAGAATCAACTTACTCTTCACATTCATATTTCACTAGTTTGTATAGTAGTAGGTTAACTTAAGCAATTTTAGATCGATGGACAACATACACAAAAGGTATTAGAACAACTATAATGGAATTTTGGCAAGCAGATAAGTCAACTAGTGCACACAGAAGTATATGTATACATAAGTGCAAGTAGATAAAAATAAAGGCTTCCTAGGTGGTGCAGTGGTAAAGAACCTGCATGCCAATGCAGAAGATGCTGGAGACACAGGTTTGATCCCTGGGTTGAGAAGATCCTCTGAAGAAGAAAATGGCAACCCACTCCAGTATTCTTGCCTGGAAAATTCCATGGGCAGAGAAGCCCTGATGGGCTACAGTCCATGGAGTTGCAAAGAGTTGGGCACACTGAACACAGTACAACCTTAACTCAAGGTAAAAGTAAAGTGGAAATAGGTTAATAGGGATTCTGGCACACCATATGTGTGTGTGTGTGTGCTCATCTAAGTTATCTACCAGGTGATTTGAAAAGACCAAGAGAAGTGTACATAAGGATCAAGAGAAGTGCACATAAGGGCTAAGAAACTCTACTTCTTAGCCCTTATGACCCAGTAAACAGGTGCATGAGTGCTAAGTCATTTCAGTTGTGTTTGATTCTTTGTGACCCTATGGACTGTAGCCCTCCAGGCTCCTCTGTCCATGGGATTCTCCAGGCAAGAATACTGGAGTGGATTGTCATGCCCTCCATCAGGGGATCTTCCCAACACAAGGATTGAAACTGCCTCTCTTATGTCTCCTGCATTGGCAGGAGGTCCTTTACCACTAGCACCACCTGGGAAGCCTGTATTAGGGCCATAGCTAAAGACATTTAATTTTGAGATTATGAGGCAAAGAAGGTGACACCATGAGTATTCATTCTTGCATTGATGACCGGGTACTTGTGAGGCCAATGGAACAGCGCCGAATGTTCACTCATAGCAATGATCCACAGAAAGGCAGTAAGAAATCAGTTACTGTGTTCCTTGATCTCTCATGATTTTGCTTATTTTCCAAGCTTGCTTATCTGCATACCAACAGATTCTGGGGACTATCTCTAAGTCTTTTTACAAATTCCTCCTCTCTTTTGGTTGGCCAGAAATCAATGCTCTTGTTTACAATGAAGAACTCTGACTGGTAGAGTTTTGTTTAAAAAAACAACATAACATGTTTGCCTTCCACAAAAAGCATAGATTTAGCACTTTTATGTGGCAAGAATTCCAACTAAGCTGAAAATTCTTCAAAATAATTTTATCCATTTCTTAGAATTATAATTTTATTTCATATTCTCTTTCTCTTAGTAAAGATATCCCCCTAGTCCATGCATATGTTTATAAAACAACTCCATCTATTTTTATACGTTAGTTGCTATTTCCACAAATGTTCTAATACTTGCAAAGTGGGCTTGCAGTTTTCCCCATTCAGTATTCAGCTAGGAGTAAATATATATATAACCTTAAAACTAAAACTACATTTACTATTGCAAAAGTAGCATATGATCTACATTCTTTTTTTTTTTTTTTGGCTTATTGATTTTTAAATGTTAGATATTTATTGAGCTAATACAGACTTATCTTAGGTTTACCTGCAGTATTTAATTTCTAGTACATAAAGTTGAGCAATAAAAATGTTATTTACATTTCTTCTTTTGCAAATTATCTTTAAAGTTACTTATATATTAAATACATTATGTATGTTGCACACATTTATCCCCTTTTTTATGGCTCAAATTATTTTTATAATTTTTGTTTAAAATTGTTATTTTAGTTAACACAACAATATTTTCCCAGTGTTTTTCTCCTTTATCTTTGATCCTGGGCCCTGGTAATATTGCTAATACCCTCTGTCCTTCAATCACAAAGGAGTAATAAAAGCTTTCTGCTGTTGATACATTTTGCAGCACCTTTATAGATTTTCAGCATAGGAAAAACTAATTCTCTGTATTAAATTTCCTCTGTTTGCAATGTTTAGATTTTGAGGGTATTTTTTTAATTTACTGGAAAGTGTTTGGAATTTGCTTCTCTAAAAAGCCTCTTGATGAAAGTGAAAGAGGAGAGTGAAAAAGTTGGCTTAAAGCTCAACATTCAGAAAACGAAGATCATGGCATCTGGTCCCATCACTTTATGGGAAATAGATGGGGAAACAGTGGAAACAGTGTCAGGCTTTATTTTGGGGGGCTCCAAAATCACTGCAGATGGTGACTGCAGCCATGAAATTAAAAGACGCTTACTCCTTGGAAGGAAAGTTATGACCAATCTAGATAGCATATTCAAAAGCAGAGACATTACTTTGCCAACAAAAGTCCATTTAGTCAAGGCTATGGTCT
>NW_011495080.1:12022665-12032661 GCF_000754665.1 Bison bison bison | reverse complement strand
TTGGACTGTGAAGAAGGCTGAGCGCTGAAGAATTGATGCTTTTGAACTGTGGTGTTGGAGAAGACTCTTTAGAGTCCCTTGGACTGCAAGCAGATCCAACCAGTCCATTCTAAAGGAGATCAGCCTTGGGTGTTCTTTGGAAGGAATGATGCTAAAGCTGAAACTCCAGTACTTTGGCCACCTGATGCAAAGAGTTGACTCATTGGAAAAGACTCTGATGCTGGGAGGGATTGGGGGCAGGAGGAGAAGGGGACGACAGAGGATTAGATGGCTAGATGGCATCACCAACTCAATGGACGTGAGTTTGAGTGAACTCCGGGAGATGGTGATGGACAGGGATGGTGATGGCGTGCTGAAATCTATGGGGTCACAAAGAGTTGGACACAACTGAGAGACTGAACTGAACTGAAATAGAGTAAGAAAGGGATTTAACTGAATCATTTCCTAAGAATTTGACCAGCTGTTACAAAAAGAATTGTTTATACTGAGAGTTAAAAATGCCACTTTAAAAAAATGCTAAGGAAATCTGTTTCTGTACTTTCTATCTGATTATATTAATGTTTCTCTATATGTGTGCCCTCTGCAGTCTATTTACTAAATTTTATAATATCTGGAGTCTTCCCTGGTGGCTCAGATGGTAAAAGCATCTGCCTACAATGCGGGAGACCTGGGTTCAATCCCTGGGTCGGGAAGATCTCCTGGAGAAGGAAATGGCAGCCCACTCCAGTACCCTTGCCTGGAAAATCTGGTGGACGGAGAAGCCTGGTAGGCTACAGTCCATGAGGTCTCTGCAGTCTATTTACTAAATTTTATAATATCTGGAAGTTTAAGATTGTTAGCATCTGATGTGATTTTCAAAATTATCTTTTTTCTTCCATTTATATTACTTTATTATATTCTTCCACTATATTATTGTAGTGGAAAAATTATATCATCCTTCCATTATATTTTCCTTTCAGAAAAACCTTCTATCATTTTTGTTATTTGATACAAAGTCCTTTGGGATATTTATAGGAATGGCATTATTATAGAAAGAATCAACATCTTTATAATATCCTACTTTTGTAGCTAGGAACATGAAACTCTTTATTCAAGTTTTGTTTTAGACATTTAAAAATTTTAATAAAATTTTAAAAATTTATTATGTATACGTTGCAATTATTCCTAGATATTTACTATTAATGCTGCTGCTAAGTCACTTCAGTTGTGTCCGACTCCGTGTGACCCCATAGACGGCAGCCCACCAGGCTCCCCCGTCCCTGGGATTCTCCAGGCAAGAACACTGGAGTGGGTTGCCATTTCCTTCTCCAGTGCATGAAAGTGAAAAGTGAAAGTGAAGTCACTCAGTCGTGTCCGACTCTTAACGACCCCATGGACTGCAGCCTACCAGGCTCCTCCGTCCATGGGATTTTCCAGGCAAGAGTACTGGAGTGGGGTGCCATTGCCTTCTCCATTTACTTTTAAGTTTTTGCTAAAAACCTAGACCATTTTGTTATATTTTCTAACATGTATTGATATTTTAGGAAAGTACTATATTAAGATATATTTTATTTAAAACTCAATACAAGAATGTACTGAAAATAACAAACGGAATCCTCTATATCCACCACCCAGTTATCAAGATTTTATGACATTGCCTTACCTAACCTTTGTTATTGCTACTACTACCCATATTCAACTCTCCATGACTCATTAGAATGTCTTTTTACTATTGTTTTAGTTAACATCAATATTTCAAATTAGTGTTTCTTATGACTCTTGAAAAATCTAGATCAGTTCTTCCCACTGCTCTACTTCTCCCAACTTCCCCCTCCTCCTTCTCCCTTTATACTACTGCTTTGTTGTAAAAACTAAATCAGGTGCTTTTAGCAACTGGATTTTGGATTTTTGTTTGCTTCTTTGGAATTAATTTAACTTGTTCTTTTTTGTCTTACATTTTCTTTGGCAGCTGGCTCTAAAAATTTGATTTGATTCAGCATCAATTATTATACATAGTAGTGTATATATGTCAAACCATTCTCTCAATTCATTCCTCCCCTTGCCCCCATACCATATGTCCATTCTCTACTTCTGCTTTGCAAATAAGTTCATACCTATCATTTTTATAGATTCTATATATAAGTGATATTGTATATTTGTTTTTCTCTTTCTGACTTACTTCACTCTGTATGGCAGTCTCTAGGTCTCTCCTGCTGCTAAGTCACTTCAGTCGTGTTCGACTCTGTGCAACCCCATAGACGGCAGCCCACTAGGGTTCCCCGTCCCTGGGATTCTCAGGCAAGAACGCTGGAGTGGATTGCCATTTCCTTCTCCAAGGCATGAAAGTGGAAAGTGGAAAAGTGAAGTCGCTCAATCGTGTCTGACTCTTAGCGACCCCATGGACTGCAGCCTACCAGGCTCCTCCGTCCATGGATTTTCCAGGCAAGAGTATTGGAGTGGGGTGTCATTGCCTTCTCCTCTAGGTCTCTCCAAGTCTCTGCAAACTTCTTTCCTTTTTATGGCTGAATAATATTCCACTATATATACATTGTTTTGTTATTATTTAGGTGCTAAGTCATGTCTGACTCTTGTGACCCCATGGACTGCAGCCCAGGCTCCTTTGACAATGGGATTTCTCAGGCAAGAATACTGGAGTGGGTTGCCATTTCCTTCTCCAGGGGATCTTCCTGTTCCAGAGATTGAACCTGTGTCTCCTGCACTGGCAGGCGGATTCCTTACCACACAGCCAGAATAAAAGCCCATTGTATATATGTATCACATCTTTATCCATTCCTCTGTTGATGGACATTTGTTTCCATGTCCTAGCTATTGTAAATAGTGCAGCAATGAACATTAGGGATCATGGATCTTTTTGAACCTGGTTTTGTCTAAGTACATGATCAGGAGTGGGATTTCTGGGTCATATGTATAGTTCTATTTTTATTTTTTTAAGGACCGTCCATACGGTTCTCCTTAGTGGTTGTATCAATTTACATCCCCACCAATGTAAAAGGGTTCCCTTTTCTCCATACCATATCCAGTACTTATTGTTTGTGGATTTTTTGGTGATGGCCATTCTGACCAGTGAGAGGTGATACCTCATTGCGGTTTTGATTTGCATTTTTCTAATAATTAGTGATGTTGAGCATGTTTCCATGTGTTTGTTGGCCATCTGTATGTCTTCTTTGGAGAAATGTCTACTTAGGCCTTCTATTTTTTTAATTATATATATATGTATATATATATATATATAGAGAGAGAGAGAGAGAGAGAGAGAGAGAGCTGCATGAGTTGTTTGCACTATATTTTGGAGATAAATACCTTGTCAGTTGCTTCATTTGCAAATGTGTTCTCCCATTCTGAGGGTTATCTTCTTATATCATTTATGGTTTCCTTTGCCATGTCAAAACTTTTAAGTTCATTAGGTCCCCTTTGTTTATTTTTGTTTTTATTTTCATTATTCTAGGAGGTGGGTTGAAAAAAAAGAGAAATCCCATCATTCTTCTATTCTTAATTTAAAAAAATTTAAATAAAATAATACATAACATGCTACTGAAACCTCCTGCAGACCATTTGTCAACTTGTCAACAACATTTTCCTTCCTCCCCTTCTTTCAGAAACAGCAACTAACTTGAATTTATTCATCAAACCTTTACATAATTCATACCATTACTTTGCATGTACTTATTCACAATGAATATACCACCTTGTGTGTTTTCACAATTTTGTCACCATTCTACACGTGTAATGACACGTTGTAACCTGTTTGTGTCATTTTCATTTTTTCTCATTTCAAAAGTTGTATTTGCATTTCATGGATATTAAGTCTTTACGTTTGTGAATAGCTAACATTGTTATTTTTAAAGTTATTATCTGTTTTTTCTAATAAAATATATAGTAAATTCATGTTCTGATTTTTATTCTGACAGCTGGCTTTCTTCATGAGCATTCTAAGCTTTGCACGCTGATATATTTGATTGTATTTTGAACCTTTTCTCTCATTTCCTTCCTTTCTCTACCTACACGTCCTTCTCCTTCCCTTTCCTCTCTTTTAATTGCGCTTTTCCTTTAGAGGATTTAGAAAATTGTTATTACTTTTACTGGATCTTTGCTTCAGACTAGAGCCTACTTATGTCTCATAAGAATGTTTCAGTCCTCTTTATGACACTGCAATGGTGCATCAGTTATTATTGCTTTTGGTCCTGTAATGGAGTCAGTGGTAGAGAAAACATCAATGGATCATACCAGATGCAATGGTTTCATCAAATAAAGATCTTTTTTTTTTTCTCACAAAAGATATAAGCTATCCATGATATCATAGATGTATAAGCTTCTTTCAAATCTGTTTCCCTGTTGTTACCTTGTGATTTTCCTCCTCAAATACTCCAGAGGGCTCCTGTACCCACATGCATTTGTGATATTGAGGATGAAAGGGAAGTGAAAAAAGCAAATGCCTGTGTAGAATGTCAGCTATAATTATACCTTCTAAAATTTCTGGAAATTCCATTAAGTACTTTGCTTTTACCTTCTTGGCCACTGATACGTATGTGATTATTTGACCTCCAAGGGAGTCTGAGAAAGCAAGTAATTTTTTTTTTTTAATTTTTGTTTAATATTAAATTTTAGAAGGCAAATAATTTTAATTGGGTTTTTTTAGCCAAAGGAAAATTGGGAACCTCTTGAAAGAAGGGGAGAAGGGGTGAGAGGATGAGGAAAAGGAGGAGAGGAGAGATGGGAAATTAGAAGTGGTGTGACAGAGATACTGTGATTATTACAGATTTATCCTCCAGGACAAGGGCAACTTGGCTTAGTATCTGGTCAGATGGCTGCATCTCCATCCTCTCACCTCATCTATGCTCACAACTTCTTATAAAACAGGATCAGAAACTACTGCTGGTGGGTCACTTTCAGTTTTGCATGGCTTTTGAGCTAAAAATATATTTTTATATTTTTAAAGACTTGTTCAAAAACAGAAGACCCACAAAGCTGAAGACATTTACCCTGCGGCTCTTTGTAAAAAAGTCTGTGACATCTTTTAAAGGTTCAGACTCAAGTTCCAGCAGGCTTTCCCCTCATCTTTTTGTTAACTCTGGCTACCTGATATTGTGGAACATTTCAATTTTCTTGTAGTCCCATGGGAATTCTGTGAGCTATTCTCACCTTCCAGAATCCCTGCAGCTTCAACCCACTTGTTACTTTGTGTTTATGTCTCATTTCTGAAACATTTTACACATATATTTTATAACTATATATATTTGCACATCTACATGTTCATGACTATATGTGTGTCTACAAATATATGTTCATAACAATGACACTGGCCATACATTTTCATTTTATTCTTTTCATGTTTCCTGTTGCTTCATATTTCAAAGTTTCTGTCATGTAAAATATTTTAATATAATGTAAAAGTTTGTGGTTATAATAAGTAAATCTCACTCATCTCTTTTTGTTTTTTGTTATTTCCCCTCTTTTGTTGATTTTTTGATTGATGGTTGTATTTTAAGGCTTCCTTTGTGGCTCAGATGGTAAAGAATCTGCCTGCGGGAGACCCCTCTGTTCTTAAACATTAGAAAAAGTTCTAACTCCATTATTTTAATCATTGCTCCATTTCCAGCACTTTAATTATTAATAGAAATTAATTATTATCTATTTACTTAACACTGTCATTTTTTTCATTCTTCCTATTCCTTCTTTTTGGTGTTGTAATTTCCACATTTATTTTTCATATCCCCTCCTTGAAAGAAAAGTTATGACCAACCTAGACAGCATATTAAAAAGCAGAGGCATTACTTTGCCAACAAAGGTCCATCTAGTAAAAGCTATGGTTTTTCCAGTAGTCATGTATGGATGTGAGAGTTGAAGTATAAAGAAAGCTGAGCACCGAAGAATTGATGCTTTTGAATTGCGGTATTAGAGAAGACTCTTGAGAGTCCCTCAGATGGTAAGGAGATCAAACCAGTCAATCCTAAAAGAAACCAATCCTGATTATTCATTGGAAGGACTGATGCTGAAGCTGAAACTCCAATACTTTGGCCACCTGATGTAAAGAACTAACTTATTTGAAAAGACCCTGATGCTGGGAAAGATTGAAGGCGGGAAGAGAAGGAGATGACAGAAGATGAGATGGTTGGATGGCATCACCACTTGATGGACATGAGTCTGAACAGGCTTCAGGAGCTGGTGATGGTCAGGGAGGCCTGGCGTGCTGCAGTCCAAGGGGTTGCAAAGAGTTGGACATGACTGAGTGACTGAAGCAAAGCAATGTTTATATCATATAATTCACCCTTTTATTTTTTTATGCTAATTTAATTAAAATTTGTTGGTCAATGTTATACCTCACCATTTAGCTTTTCAATTAATTAGAATAAACCATCTACCCCCAACACAGTGAATGACTCATAGATCCCAGCTCTGAGCCAATCAAGCTCTGAGCCAATCACACATGGCATTTTTCTGGCTACAGAAATTAGTTTAAGAGGTTCAGAAGCATGCACTGAAGTCTTTGGGTTGGAAGTACTTTTACCAGCTGGACATCAATGAGTGAAGTATAAAGCTCAGATGTTTCTTACAAGACATCCCATAATTAAAGAGTGAAATCAGTCTTAAAACAAAATTGACATTGTGATGGCAGTGTAGAGAAAGAGAATAATAGATATACAGAGAACAACAACAGGGTAAACCAGTCATGAATTCTCTGACTCTGGATTCAAGAGAATTGATTATGTCCTTATTGCTTAAATTTTGCTACTCAAAAAATGATTCATGGACCAGCAGCATTAACATTGCCTGGAAGCTTTTTAGAAATGAAGAATCTTAGGTTCTATCCAAGACCAACCGAATCACAATCTACACAGAATTCCCAAGAGATTAATGTAAGACATCAAAATTTAAGAAGCATTATCCATGGCAGTGGCTTTCAACATGTGGCTCATGGATGCCTGGGAGTTTCCAGGCATTTCCCTGAAGTTGGTGAGGTCACACCTGTTTTTATAATTGTAGCAAGACATTCTTTTCCCTATCTACTGTACCTGGAACCACAACAGTTTTCACATTCTTAGTGAGGAATAATGTTGAAGGCAGAGCATACATTCATATGATTTTGAGGTTTTCTTTCTTCTTACTCTATAACAGACTTGTGTTGTTTGATTTTCAGCATCTTTTTCTCTTTCTTTTTATACCGCTGAGTTGATTATATTTGGAAGAGCCCACTCTCAATCTGGTTCAGATGCGATTGACATCTTACCCTTACTACTCTTTTTCCAGGCACATAGATATAACCTAAGTCTGGCCCATTAACCATTTTATTCTCTTGGCCAGAGTGATCGATTCAGAAAGTGGCATATGACCCATGTTAGTGCATTCAGAAGAAATACTGACACTTGTTTTTCCTGAAACACATTGAGAATGAGAATCTCTCTTTAAACTGCTTTCTTTTTAAAAAGATGATGTAAACTAGCAGTGCTGGGAACTCCCTTTCGGGATGGCTTCTCTGTTATGGCTAGGTATAGAGTTTAGGTCTAAAATAATTTTTCTCAGAATCTTAAAGCATATGCCATGTGACTGCAGGGTGAGTCTATTTTGTGAAACAAAGGCAAGATATAATAGTAACTAAATATTGAAAAATACCAGTTCACATTCATTTCCTTCCAGAAACTAGTATAGATAATCAGATATAATTTTGAACTGAAGGTTCTAGTGATCCTTTCTTATTCATCTTTCAATCTCAGTACCTAGCACACTGCCCAGTTCATAGTCATTACTGAAATGAATAAGGACTTTTGAATATAGGCATTGTAACATCAAACCTTTTCTTCACTACACAGAACTAAACTGTTTTTAATTTTGTAAGGAGTTGAAAATATTTTTTCAAGGCTGACATCATATTATCTTTCAAGGCTCCTCAACTATAATTTGGCTTCTAAAGGTTCAATGAATATTATGAAAAACTTCGTAGGAAAGATTTTCCTTTAATTTATAACTACTGTGTACTTAATATGCTTGGGCTTACACTGGTTGAATAAGACACAATCCACACTGTCTGTACTCAGACAGATCCTATTTAGCAGATAAGGTGGACAGAAGCACACTTTTATCTCTGTGTTGTAAGAGCAGCAGATGTAAAACATGGAGGGAGTAGAGTGATTAATTTTATCTGTGAAGATCAGAAAAGTGTGCTTGAAGGATGTGACAAGTGCAGGTGGAGGATATCATAAGCAAAGGAAAGGAATGTTTATATACACCAGCATTTGATGCACCAATATTTGGGGGGAACTGTAAACAGTGTTGGGGCTTCCCAGGTGGCACTAGTGGTAAAGAACCTGCCTGCCAGTGCAGGAGACATGAGACCTGGGTTTGATACCTGGGTCAGGAAGGCCCCCTGGAGGAGGGAATGGCAACCCACTCCAGTATTCTTGCCTGAGAATCCCATGGATAGAGGAGCCTGGGAGGCTTCAGTCCATAGGGTCACAAAGAGTCTGACACGACTAACGTGACTTGGTATGTACTTAGCACACACGTAGACCACGTTGGGCTTCCCAGGTAGCTCACTGGGTAAAGATTCCACGTCTGCAGGAGACGTGGGTTCAATCCCTGGGTCTGGAAGATCCCCTGCAGAAGGGCATGGCAACTCAATCCAATATTCTTCCTGGAGAATTCCATGGACAGAGGAGCCTAGTGAGCTATAGGCCATAGAGTTACAAAGAGTCAGACAGGACTGAAGTGACTGAGCATGCATGCATGCAGACAATTTACTATCCATTTCCAATATGCATAGTAAAAGAAAAGACTAAAGAGAAATGCTGAGGGCATATCGAGAAGGACTTTGGGTGTCATATCAAAGAACTTTGACTTTAGTCAGCTGACCATTGTCATTAATTCTTAAATAAAATCTACTTGAAAAACATACAAATCCCTCCCTAAAACAGTTTTAAGGCTATAGTAGCTTGCATATTTATCCTTCAGTGAAAGCCATTTCTATAGACAAAGTGGATCCTTCAAAACACTTTGAAGAGTACAGGGAAGCATTCTGGAAACAATGGGGAGGTGGACTGGATGACAGACATAAAAGACAGACTTAAGGTAGTGGCTATGTAAATGTGCAGGTGGACAGATTTGAGCAACTTGAGGGATGGTAGGTAGGATCAACAGGAGTTCTTAAATAAATCAGGGCTCTGATCCAGTTTATTTATTTATATTTAAGTCAGAACAAGAAAGCTTTAAAAATAATTATCCTTTAGGATGAAAGGGATATAATCAGTGGAATTTAGGTTTGGTAATGTATATTTTTCAACTTTACAAACATAGAGGCTATTTATAACCCTTTTAGAGAATGATTATTTATAAACATATCATAAAAAGGGGAAGGGGACATCGCTTCATAAACTGAAATGATTAATTTATAGCTTGAGACTTCTGACAAAAGATGCTACTTATACCTTCACTTTAGATTTGATGGCATAATCATGTATAGTTTTGTATTCTCTGAAATAGTCTAATATCTGTTGGTTCCAATTTTATGCAGATAATATTAAATTAGTTTTGGTGCTCTAAAACATGTTTAGAACTTGACAGTAACTATTTCCTAATTTTCTTCTGCTCTTATAATTTGCTTTTTTCTTTAATACTTTGTAATATTTGCATTTTTATTTTGTAAATTGGTTGTGTAGAGTAATACTTTCCAATTTCTTTCACATCATGGTATACCTATAAAATGAAATACGTATACAATACAATAAAGGAGATATATGAGGTTGTTTCCTTTAGGAGATCACAAGCCAGGTACTCTAACCTATCATATCCTTATCAGACTACCCTAAAGCTAGAGGGAACTACGGTCATCTCCCACTCCCACAGCCCATTCACACTGGTTGGAATGCTCTGAGTTAGTTCAAGGTGATGAAATGGACATGTGCATTGTTTAGTGAGTACTCTGATAGCATCTGACATATAACAGAATGCCACTTGGCTCAAGAAACAGTTGCTGGTGGTCACATAAGAATTTTGCAACAGGACAAC
>NW_011495080.1:12018055-12022565 GCF_000754665.1 Bison bison bison | reverse complement strand
GGATAGGATATTATAAATACCCAATTCTTTCATTTAAAAATGAAAACACTTGAGACTAAAAAAAATTATGTGTCTTGACTAGAAAGTAAATGAATAGAAGTTAAATGACTGTATTGTAAGTTTTATGAGTTTGGGGACATTTTGTTAATTGCTACATCCCATTCCTTGGTATAGTGCATAGCACATGGGAGAAATTTCCTAAGATTTTGTTGAATGAATGAATGAATTGGCTAAGGTCAAAAGGTAATGACAGAGCCAAAATGAGAATTACAACCTTCCATTTCCCAGTTCAGTGATTCCTTGTGTATAAGACTTATGTGTCACAGTGTTATCAGTGTTCTATGAATAATTCATCACATTGGCACAAGGCACAAAAGGTCATGGACACATTCCAAAATTGAATATTTTAACAATTTACCTTTTCTTCTGTTTTGTAGCAGTTCTAATCAATCATATTCATAAGTCAACAGAAATATCTGGGTTAGATATTTATAAAGCTGATATTTATCTTAATATATCTCTGTAAATACAGATATTTATAAAACAACAGAAGTGGTCTTAAATGAGCTCTCACAATTTTTTTCTCTTTGGTATTTATAATATTTTGTCATTTTTTCAATAGTATAATATATTCAGGTTTGTCTTTATTTCCACTAATTAAATGATGACAGATGAAAGTTTAAATAAGTAATTACTGATGTGTCTTATATGCAAGCATGAAAATCAGAGATAGCATCATCACTGAAAGGTTACGTCGCTCAAGGATTTATTAAATATTCATTAGCCTCACCTCAGTTAAGTCGTCCTTGTTTACATATTTGCAGATTTGCATACTCATGCCCTGAACAAGATTTCAAAAATGTTTATGATCCTATGACCATCTTAATTATAAATCGTCAAATAGATAAATAATAAATAAATCTTAATGAATATATATATTTTTAAACCTAGCCCTTCATGCAGTTCCAAGTACAAGATGACATGAAAATAAATGAAGTTCCAGTTTGGGTGCATCCATCTCCCTCCTATGAATCCTGATCCAAATCCAGAATGGGTTTGGGGTAGTTTTCTTAGTCATGGGGAAGGCTGTAGTGGTTGGCATGGAAGATGGGGAAAGAGAAGGTTTACATGTCTGAATGACATTCTTATTCCCCAACCATTAACTATTTTCATGTGTGTCTTTCACAGAGAAACCACAGACTGGAACATATTTAAATTCTTTGATAATATTTTCATTAATTTTCATTAGTAATCCTCATTGTTGTCCTGGGTAAGGTAATATTGAACTGGGTATGTTTAATCTGGGAACTGGCCTTTGGGTTTAATCTAAGTCCTCACAAATTTCAGATACTACCAGATCTTTTCCAACAATTTATCAAAATCCCAGTGATGGGCAGAGGTGGGTACAGTGAGACTTCTTATAGATGATATACAATATCTCAGTGGAGATCTGATCAACCTTCTTTAACTAACGCACAGTTACAGAGGATATAAATTGCTTCTTTCCACCTCATCAGTGAAGTAATTCCCTGTGGTATTGCTATGGTCACATCAGCATTACGAACTTTGTACTCAGCTAGAATGCTCTTTACAATTTCAGCATCCAGCTCACTCTGGCAGCAAGTGGCCTTCAGAGTAATGCTTCCTTTATCCGTCTTCTGAAAGCCAATATTAAAGGGTTTGCTGTTCAAGCGAATGCCAAAGGCGTCCAGCTCATTTTCAATTATATTCTTATGTCTCAAAGGTTTCAGAGCACCCAGAACAATCAGGGTCAAGTGACACATTCGGGCCACTGCAATGACTTGATGGCCTCTCTACCTTTTCCATCCTTGACACTTTCAATGATATCTGAGGGATCCAGGAGCTGGATCTTGGTTCCTTTGTGTCTGATGACACAGTGGTCAGAGGAGTGAATCCCGGCTGCCATTTCGGAATATACTTTGGCCAAGCTACTGAACTGCTTGGACTTCCCCATAGTTAGAAAGCCCACTAACTCAATTGGAGCATCACCTCTTTTGGCCACACCAAAACCTGGCTCACACCACCACCACCTTTTGGAGAAACGAGTTTTCTGTGAAGCTTAACAGAGAGAGCCTTAAGCAGCTCTAAGCAGTGGTTTGGTACTTTTAGTCTGAGCCATCTCGGCTTCGATCCCAGAGGTGTCGGCTAAGATGCTGCTAATGGTGGCGATTTCCCTGGGGTGCAGGGGCCTCCACACAGACTGCTTCTGTCACACATCTGTCAGCGGACCTGCCACCGCCAGCAGGAGCTACTGCTGTGCGCAGGCGCGATACCTGCTACTTCTCCCGAAAGTTCAGTGTGACACTCAGTAACTCTCCATGACAACACAGTGCGGCCGGGTGTAGACAAACTTTCCGTTCCTCGTTTTTTGAAGAAGGTTTTCTGTCATTTCTTTTTTAGGGAATGGGCTGTGTCATTCAGTATGGACTTCTGGCTTTTATGTGTGCACAGGTATGTAGTGTCCAAAACCAAATTCTGCACACTGAATAAAACAAAGCAGAAAGATGAGTTTATTTTCAAGGCTTAGGGCCTGCAAAACCGGGAAACTCAAGGCGACCGGCAATGTTTCCTGTTGCTTACTGACTGCAGTTTTTTGTTTTGTTTTTTTAATCACTACATAATTATATTTTAATACATAACAAAAATACAGACCACCATAGTAAATTGATGCCAATAAAACATGATATTTCATTTGCACTGCATGACAAATGGTTAACGTCCTTTGTCATAAATGAGTTCTTAGAAACCAGTAACAAAGACATTGATATTCCAAAGGAAATTTAAATAAAGCCAGAAGAAAATAAAATAATACAAATGACTTCTAAGAACCAAAGGATTTTTATGGAATAAATGCAGAAGTTATTGTCTTTTTCAGCTGAGACCTGGTGGCTTCTTCCTTTTTTGGGTAAAGGTAGCTGAGTCAGGATCAACCAAGTCCAAAGACGGTGTGAACACACTTGGCATTTGTGGATTGGCTGGTGTACTCTGCTAATTTCTGAGAAGAGCCGTCAATTTCCTGCAACTAATGTTAGGTTAAGTTAAATTTAATTTTTCTTTCATGTGCCTACATTAACCAACTCCATTTTGTCTCCGACATAAGTGACTCCATTTCGTTTTGGTTCTACAGGATACATATACGTATACACACATCTGCACAAGGCCAAAATTCTGGTGGGCTGTGAGGTCAAGTGCTTTTACAAGAAGGAATTAGAAAGAGATTGATTCCAGAAGATGGATGTCTTCTGAGACTGAGGCTGTACTCTGGTGGAAAGTCAAGTCTGTCCAAAAGTGAGGTTGCAGTTGACAGCCCAAGGGGTGGGAAGAATTGGGCTAGGAAAGGAGCTTGCATGGACAGAGCAGCATCCATACCTGCCTTACCACCTTTATCACACTGGTGGCAGGTCCAGCCTAGCCCCAGAAGCAGGTATCAGACCTTGTTGGTGAGGAGGGGCATGAAAATCTGAAGTGCTCTATGGGACCATTCTTTGGCCCTTCTCTATGCCACTGCTGTGTATGTCGGAGTCTTTGACTCTTCATCTTTCATTATAATTTATAGTGATCAAATGTTCCAGGGAGAAATGATATATTGAATTATCTGTTAACATTCAGTGTGGAACATTTCATAAACTGTGGGTCAAGAATCACTAGCATCTTGGCAGATTGATGTGGATTATGCTGTTTCCCCTTTCACCATTTATCTATCTAAGCTGTGGAGTTTACAAAGCAGACACTAAAGTGGAGATTTAGTAATTGCCACATTGCCTGTGATTTTTCAGATAATGGAAAAGGGAAAAGTCATAGAATGTAAAGTAAGGAAAAGCTGTGACACTTTGATTTTTTAAAAGTTTTGTTCTGAAAATCATGGGTCATTAAAGTTTGTAGTTAATACTAGAAAAGAGTCTGGCTTTCATTATGAAAGAGATAATTTATTCACATACAGAACAAGGTTAATTGATTAGGAGTAGTATGTAGTGAGTTAGAATAAACTTTGCTTCCAAAACTAAGTTCAGCATTTGGAAAAGTTTGATTGATACAGGAGAAACAAGGTATTATGTTTTAACCTAATCACTTAACAGTTTTTTTTAGGCAAAACTGAGATGTGCAGACAAGATGATTCTAAAGATGAGTAAATTTTTAGCTTTTTATATTAATACCAAAGTAACAGGAGACGTCTACATAGAAGTTGCATAAGTAATCGACACATTTCTGTGAAATTTATTAATGACTTAAGATGCAGAGGCATACATGTAAAATTGACCAACATTTATCTGGAAGTACAAAATTAATAGCTAATATGATCTGGAGTAGAATCAGGATTCAGAAAAATCTTTCAATTCAGTTCAGTTCAGTTCAGTTGCTCAGTCGTGTCCGACTCTTTGCGACCCCATGAATCACAGCATGCCAGGCCTCCCTGTCCATCACCAACTCCCGGAGTTCACCCAGACTCACATCCATCGAGTCAGTGATGCCATCCAGCCATCTCATCCTC
>NW_011495080.1:12015871-12017955 GCF_000754665.1 Bison bison bison | reverse complement strand
CGGAGTTCACCCAGACTCACATCCATCGAGTCAGTGATGCCATCCAGCCATCTCATCCTCTGTCATCCCCTTCTCCTCCTGCCCCCAATCCCTCCCAGCATCAGAGTCTTTTCCAATGAGTCAACTCTTTGCATGAGGTGGCCAAAGTACTGAAGTTTCAGCTTTAGCATCATTCCTTCCAAAGAGATCCCAGGGCTGATCTCCTTCAGAATGGACTGGTTGGATCTCCTTGCAGCCCAAGGGACTCTCAAGAGTCTTCTCCAACATCACAGTTCAAAAGCATCAATTCTTCTGCACTCAGCCTTCTTCACAGTCCAACTCTCACATCCATACATGAAGAGTTGAAATAATAGGCAGAATTCACTAAGAAAGTGTTTATATGAGATGTCCAGAAGTGGCAAATTTATAGAAACTAAAAGTAAGTTAGTGGTTACCAGGGCCTGGGGGAAGCAGGAAATGGTGAGTAACTATTAGCAAATGAAGCAAATGATTTCCTTTTGGAGTGACAAAATGTTTTGGAATTGGATAATGGTAATGGTTGCATAATTTTCTGACTGTACTAAAATCCAGGCTTCCCAGGTGGTGCTAGAATCTGCCTGCAATGCAGGAGATGTGGGTTTGATCCCTGGGTAAGAAAAATTCCCCAGGATTGGAAATGGCAACTCTCTCCAGTATTCTTGCCTGGAAAATTCCATGGGCAGAGGAGCCTGGTGGACTATAGTCCATGGGGCTGCAAAGAGTCAGACACAACTGAGAAACTGAGCACATACTAAAATCCACTAAATTTTACACTTTAAAAGGATGAATTTAATGGTAAGTGAATTATATCTCAGTAAAACTCTAAAAAGTCACTTACGTTTAATAAACTGGGAATAGAAGAAAAACTTATGAAAAACAGAAGGAAATTGAACATAGTAAAGGATTTTTATCTTGCACATGTAACCAGGTGAAAGTTTTATTGCATTCTTATTAACTCATGCATTAAAAAAATGGAAAAAATAATAGAAGTAAAATAGAAGTATATTATATCTATTATTATGAAGCCTTGTTCTAGATATTATAACCAAGATGTATATTGTAAATATTCTGACATGATATATATCATATTTAAATGCTGTGAAAGGAGGGGGAGGAGCCAAGATGGCGGAGGAGTAGGACGGGGAGAACACTTTCTTCCCCCACAAATTCATCAAAAGAGCATTTAAACGTCGAGTAAATTCCACAAAACAACTTCTGAATGCCGGCAGAGGACATCAGGCACCCAGAAAAGCAATCCAACTCTTCGAAAGGAGGTAGGAAAAAATATAAAAGACAAAAAAAGAGACAAAAGAGGGAGGGACGGAGTTCCGTCCCGGGAAGGGAGTCTTAAAAAGAGAGAAGTTTCCAAACACCAGGAAACCTTCTCACTGCCAAATCTGTGCCGAGCTTTGGAAGCACAGAGGGCAACATAACAGGAAGAAAAAATAAATAAGCAATTAAAACTCGAAGATTGCAAGTCCTACGGTAACTCCCCCAGCGGAGAAGCAGCGCAGACGCCTGCACGCGCCATTAGCAAGCGGGGGCTGGGCAGGGAGGCGCAGCGCGGGCTGCGTCGCTTAGAGTACGAATCTGGCCTGAATACCCTGAGCACTATCTGAGCGAAATAATTTGGGCTAGCAAACCAGACTGTGGGATATCTACCATGCGAAAAGCCAGCCCTAACCTAAGACCGCCAGGCCTGCGCACGGAACAAAGAATTGAACAGAGATAGCCGGCTGCAGACCTTCCCCCTCCGGTGACAGGCAGCCAGAGCCGGAAGGGGGCAATCGCAGCCCCAGAGAGACATTATCTATAAAACTGTAAGCAGGCTTCTTTGCTAACTTAAACTTTTTGGGGGTCTGGACGGTTAACATCTGCCTGAGAAGGTGCGCCGGTTTTACACCCAGATAACCGAGTGGCAGGGGGGCGATAAGTCGCAGCATTGGCGCTCGCCAAACACCTCATCACTTGAGCTGCTCGGACCTGGGAAGAGCACAAAACTCAGGCCCAACTGAGTCTGCGCCTCTGAGGACTACCCGAGTGCCTGAACCTGAGCGGCTTGGACC
>NW_011495080.1:12014930-12015771 GCF_000754665.1 Bison bison bison | reverse complement strand
AACCCAGGGCCAGCCTCGGATTGTTCCCGGCGGAACAACCTAGAGCCCGAGCCGTGTGGGCAGGGAGGCTACACACGCCGTGAGTGGGGGCAGACCCAGTGTGGCTGAGGCACTGCGAGCGCACGCCAGTGTTATTTGTTTGCAGCATTCCTCCCTTCCTCCCCACAGAACGACTGAACAAAGAGAAGAAATACAGCTCCACCCATCAGAACACCGACACAAGCTTCCCTAACCAGGAAACCTTGACAAGCCACCTGTACAAACCCACACACAGCGAGGAAAAGCCACAATAAAGAGAACTCCACAAACTGCCAGAATACAGAAAGGACACCCCAAACGCAGCAATTTAAACAAGATGAAGAGACAGAGGAATAGCCAGCAGATAAAGGAACAGGATAAATGCCCACCAAACCAAACAAAAGAGGAAGAGATAGGGAATCTACCTGATAAAGAATTCCGAATAATGATAGTGAAATTGATCCAAAATCTTGAAATTAAAATGGAATCACAGATAAATAGCTTGGAGACAAGGATTGAGAAGATGCAAGAAAGGTTTAACAAGGACCTAGAAGAAATAAAAGAGAGTCAATATATAATGAATAATGCAATAAATGAAATTAAAAACACTCTGGAGGCAACAAATAGTAGAATAACAGAGGCAGAAGATAGGATTAGTGAATTAGAAGATAGAATGGTAGAAATAAATGAATCAGAGAGAATAAAAGAAAAACGAATTAAAAGAAATGAGGACAATCTCAGAGACCTCCAGGACAATATTAAACGCTACAACATTCGAATCATAGGGGTTCCAGAAGAAGAAGACAAAAAGAAAGACCATGAG
>NW_011495080.1:12007625-12011496 GCF_000754665.1 Bison bison bison | reverse complement strand
TTATGATCCAGCAATCCCACTGCTGGGCATACACACTGAGGAAACCAGAAGGGAAAGAGACACGTGTACCCCAATGTTCATCGCAGCACTGTTTATAATAGCCAGGACATGGAAGCAACCTAGATGTCCATCAGCAGATGAATGGATAAGAAAGCAGTGGTACATATACACAATGGAGTATTACTCAGCCATTAAAAAGAATACATTTGAATCAGTTCTAATGAGGTGGATGAAACTGGAGCATATTATACAGAGTGAAGTAAGCCAGAAGGAAAAATACCAATACAGTACACTAACGCATATATATGGAATTTAGAAAGATGGTAACCATAACCCTGTATACGAGACAGCAAAAGAGACACTGATGTATAGAACAGGCTTATGGACTCTGTGGGAGAGGGAGAGGGTGGGAAGATTTGGGAGAATGGCAATGAAACATGTAAAATATCATGTAGGACACGAGTTGCCAGTCCAGGTTCAATGCATGACGCTGGATGCTTGGGGCTGGTGCACTGGGACGACCCAGAGGGATGGTATGGGGAGGGAGGAGGGAGGAGGGTTCAGGATGGGGAACACATGTATACCTGTGGTGGATTCATTTTGATATTTGGCAAAACTAATACAATTATGTAAGGTTTTAAAAATAAAATAAAATTAATTAAAAAAAATAAATGCTGTGAAAGAGAAGGACATATTATATTCAATGAAGATGGTTTGATTGTCTAGTGAAAGTGTTCATCTCTCAGTCATATCTGACTCTTTGTGACCCCATGGACTTTATAGCCCACCAGTATCTTCATCCATGGAATTCTCCAGGCAAGAATACTGGAGTGGGTGGCCATTCTCCTCTCCAGGGGGTCCTCCCCAACCAGGGATTGAACCTGGGTCTCCTGCACTGCAGCAGATTCTTTACCATCTGAGCCACCAGGGAAGCCTATATAGAATACATAAAAATTTTATGAAACAAATAGACTTGAAAGAATTCAAAAAAGAATTCTGGATGAAAAGGATTAACAAAGTCAACAGCTTTCTTATATGTTATCAACAAACAAATATAATGAAACGAAATGCAAAAGAGAACTCAATCAAAATAACAGTCTAAAAAATAAAAATATTTAGAGTTAAATTCATGTGATATTGGCAAAGATGAAGACACCTTATATGGATGTCAGAGATGGGTAATTGTAGGAAATTGAATGAAAACAATTTTGTGTATGCATATATGTACATTTCTCTAAGTAGAGAATCTAAACAGTCCATCAAATTCTCAAATGAGCTAAAGAAACAAAAAAGTTTATATATCATTGTCCATAAAGCAGCAGTATATAGAATAGTGTAGTAAAAATTCATTGATAAATGGGTAGTATAGCTTGATATAAATTGGAAATGACAGATAAATGGAATCATAAAGAAAATTTAAAAAATATATATTTGGTGTATGATAAATAATACATAAATAATTGATAGATGATTAATTTTTAAACAGCATTTGAGAAAAGAGATAATTATTTAGAAAAAAATGTAGTCTTCTTCTTCCCATAAACCAAAATTTCATATTAAGGACTTTATATAAAAATTAAATCTTAAAATATTAGAAGAAAATATAGGTTAATTTTTATGTAGGTGTAGGTCTTTAAGAGAGGCTTACCTGGTGGGTAAGTGGTAAAGAAGACTTGTCATAGAAGACTCGGGTTTGATCTCTGGGTCGGAAAGATCCCCTGGAGAAGGGAATGGCAACCCACTCTAGTATTCTTGCCTGGAGAACTCCATGGACAGAGGAGCCTGGCTGGCTACAGTCCATGGTGTCGCTAAAGAGTTGGACACGACTTAGCAACTAAGCAGCAACGACATAATTGCTTTACTATGTTGTGTTAGTTTCTGCTGTACAATGAAGTGAGTCAGCTATATGTATACATATAGCTGAGTATTCTTTTGCAAACAGGAAAGTATAAGAACTTTACATAGAGTGAAATAGGCAAATAACAAATCAGGAAAAGCATTGCAATATATTTGACAAGGTTTAATGTTAATACATAAAATTCTCTAACACAAACTTCAAAGAGAGAGATCAAAGGAAAAGTGATCAAAGGGCAAGAAAAAAGCAATTTCTAAGAAGAAATACAAATAACCAGTAGACATATAAAATGTTCAAATGTAATCAAAGAAACTCAAATTTAAATAACAATAATATAGAACTGGCTACTATTATGAAATTTGATAATTCCCAGGGTTTAAGCTTGAGTTAAGAAATGGGCTTTTCCTTTAATACACTAATAATTAAGGTCTAAATTGCCATTCATGTTCCTGAGTCGCATTTTGCCAATATCTATCAAAAGCCTTAAAAAATGTGCTTAAACTTTGTAAGCACTGGTCTCAGAATATCTTAGGGATATAATTGTGTAAATACTCACAAATGTCTATTTGAGAATTGTTTTGCAGCAGTTTTTATATTGGTGAAAATTTTAAATAGTATTAAATAGGTTAAATGAATTATGGCTGTGGAAATACTGATTCCCAAAGATAGTCACAACAGTATTTTCAGTCCCACATGTTCTTCCTTAACCTTGTCACTTCCCACTTACCGTTTTCCTTCCCCTTGAACCTAGGCAATACTTTATGGCTCCTTCACTGAGTAACAGATGATGAAAGTGAAACTGGATGACTTTTAAAGGCAAAAGACTTTCCACCTGATTCTCTTCTTTGGGATTTTTCTCCCTTGAAACTCAGCTTGGGATGAAGCCCAGACCTCATGGCAAGGTCACCTGTAGATGTTCCAGGAGAAAGCCCTAGGTAAGATTGCTGCCAACAGCCAATATCTACTAATCATCTAAGTGAATGAGATTTCAGATGATGCTAGCCTCCAGCCTTTGAGTCACTACAGCTGATTCTAACTAGAGCAGACAAATTGTTGAATGCTTCCAAATTGCAGATTTGTGAACAAAATGAATACTGTTGTTTTAAGTCACTACAGTTTGAGGTGGTTTATTATTATACATAGCCGTAGTACCTGGAACAACGTTACCTCCAAAACTGAAATATTGTGAGGGCATTTTTAAAGAAAAACGTAGGTGGAAAATATGTATCTTTAAAATTTTACAGACATTTACAAAGTGCAATTGAAAAAAAAGGGTAGATCAAAAGAGTATATATTATTATATAAAGTATATATAGTAATACTATAATAATCTTATTGGAGAAGGACATGGCAACCCACTCCAGTGTTCTTGCCTGGGAAATCCCATAGACAGAGGAGCCTGACAGGCTACAGTCCATGGGTCACAAAGAATCAAACATGACTGAGCGACTGAACAATAATAATACTATATATCATAGAGTATACATTATATATAATAATTACATTTTGTGTGTGTATACAAAAATTCACATAAATACCCAACAGTCAGCATGTGTATGTATACAAAAAGGCACTTGGGAAAGTATTTAAAAAATGTAGACAGCAGTTTTCTTCAAATGTTTGGAGTAAAGCGATGCTTTATACTTAATTTATGTTCTTGCTCATCTTGCTGATTTTCTAATTTTTCAACAAGTGTACATTGATCACTTGTTCAATAAATATTAAACAAATTTGAACTTAAATTAATAAACAGCTGGTAGAGTATGAAATACAGAGGAACCTGGCTCAATAGCTGGTCATAAGAAAAAAACAGGTGTTTTAGCTGATTACAAGTTCAAAATCAGTGAACAGTGTGTTGTAACTACCAAAATGTTAATGCAAACTTGGGTAGCAATTACAAAATTCTAGAATCCAGAGGGGAGAAGGCAATGGCAACCCACTCCAGTACTCTTGCCTGGAAAATCCCATGGACAGAGGAGCCTGGTAGGCTGCAGTCCATGGGGTCGCGAAGAGTCA
>NW_011495080.1:11994619-12007525 GCF_000754665.1 Bison bison bison | reverse complement strand
GGGGAGCCTGGTAGGCTGCCGTCTATGGGGTCGCACAGAGTCGGACACGACTGAAGCGACTTAGCAGCAGCAGCAGCAGCAGAATCCAGAGGACTGGAGACACACTGAACAGATTACACTTCGAGGTACCACAGTTTTAAGAAAAACAGCAACTGATCTTTTTCAGAAGAGACTGACCCAGATGGTGGTAAGGTCTGAAGTGGGATTATGTGAGGGACAGTAGAAACAGCAGGGAATCCTATTGTGTTAGGAAAGAGAAAACAGATTTTTGTATGAGAAATGGGGTTAGACTTCATCTGGATAATTTCAGAGAGTAAGAATTAAGCAATAAATGAAAACCCTAAGGAGACAGATGTAGCTCAATTGAAGACACTATTTTCAATTAAATTGAGCTATTCAAAAATTTAAAGGATAGCCAAAGAATGTAATGAGACCAAAACCTTGGTCTCTGGTTTTGAGGTTCCCAGGTATCAGGTTGTTTATAGAACTCTGCTCTTCGTGGAAAGGTCTGGTCGAGTATCATTTGAAGACCTGTCCCTTTCCACATCTGCAGGTTTCTGTTGTAGGATCAGAACCCCGACAATATACTCTGTGGCCAATACTCTATAGTCACTCTTTAGCATACCTTTTTCTAACAGCCTGATTTTCTGAATTCCCAGTCTTTGCTAATTAGCACAGCTGAACTGAGTTTGGCAGTGATTTTTCTCAGAATTAAAGACTCATGTTTTCGTAAGATGATGTGTGTCTTAATTAAGTCTCCTCATTAAAACTCCCTAGCTTTGATTGTTAGTGTCTGTCTCCACACAGCACAAAACAGACATTTGGCTATTTCTTATGTAATTTGATTGGTATAACAACTCGTATTATTCAGCTCCACAAAGCAAAGTTTTAGGTATTTTTTTTTTTCCCCGTCTAGATGGGCTGTGTAGCTCTGCTTCTTGTCTACTTCTTTTAAGTGGAGTTCCTGACACACCTGCACACTCTGCTTACCTACAGATTAAAGATTTTATCAAGTTGAAGAGTAAAGATTATTTCCTGCTTTTTCTACAGCGGTTATGAGGAACTAATTTAAACTGAGCATTTTAAAAGAAAGATAATGTCCTCTTACAAGTTTGTTAAGACCGTGTAGTTTTCCTGTCACCTTGGCCCTGCCATCTCACTCTGATTTTGCAGCATTGATGTATTTCAGGACTTCTGTGTTTACGGTAAAACATCACCCTTCTTTACTTTCTAAAACGTAGGTACAGGTCTCTACACATCTGATATTTGGGTCAAATGCTCTTACACCTCCCTTCGTGCCTCTTCTTTGTTCTTAAAAATAGGAGGAGATTGGAGGGCTTATAAAATTGAGAACATACTCCCAGAAAATATATGGTTTTATTTTCTTGACTCACATCTAGATACAGTCAAATAATTGAACCCAGCATGCAGCTCTGAGTCATAGGGGAATTTTATGATATCTGCAAAACATTTAAATTTGACTTATTAAATTGTACCTAAAATGAATTTAGGCAGTTATTAATAATTCTTAATAATGATAGCACAGAAAATAAACATACAATATCCAGGAGAAAATAAAGATATGTGATAGATAAGTGAGTGAGTGAAGTGAAGTCGCTCAGTCATGTCCGACTCTTAGCGACCCCATGGACTGCAGCCTACCAGGCTTCTCCGTCCATAGGATTTTCCAGGCAAGAGCACTGGAGTGGGGTGCCATTGCCTTCTCCAATGTGACTGAAACCACAAATGTAATATTAAATACACCATTTGGGTTTCTCAGGTGGTGCCAGAGGTAAAGGACCCAGCTGCCAATGCAAGTAGATGTAAGACACGTGGTTTCAATTGTAGGGTTGGGAAAATCCCTGGAAAGAGGGCATGGCAACCCACTCCAGTATTCTTGTCTGGAGAACCCCATGTCAGGCTGAAGACCATAGGATTGCACAGAGGCAGTCCATAGGATTGCACAGAGTCAAACAGGTCTGAAGCGACTTAGCACGCAGACACATTCCATTTACTGGAAACAATGTCTCTATGGAATACATCTAATAAAACAACTTAAAGAATTTGCTGTGTGAATTTTCACAAGACAAATTCCCAATCAGAAAATATAATAACAGAAGCAAAAAAATAGAGCTATATATATTTAAAAGTCTTTACTAATGATTTGAAAAGCTTTTCAGCAAAAATTTACAGTGCAAGCTATATTCAGATGATCTGCACTGACTGTTTATTGCTAGGTGAGACATAAATCACTTTCAAACAAAATTATTCCTAAGAATAATCCATATATGGCTGTTTTACTTGAGTAGTTGTGAAAATTCATGCCCTACTTGGCAAATTGGTGAAATGTCCTTTTTCTTGTATATGAAGACACATTCATATAGTGGTATGTGTTAGAAGATGACTTGCATTGCTTTCTGTTTGCCCATTTGTATGGAACCCATTCAGTTGGACTTAACAAATAATTTTTACCAATGACTTTTGTTCACTTGGTGGGAAGCCCTTGAATGCCATTATTTTTTATAGATTAAGCACAAAATAAATTTTCATCTTACTGACAGTTATGGATATGGTAAAAGAAACAATGCTGCTAAGTCGCTTCAGTCGTGTCTGACTCTGTGCGACCCCGTGGACTACAGCCCACCAGGCTCCTCCATCCATGGGATTTTCCAGGCAAGAGTACTGGAGTGGGGTGCCATTGCCTTCTCCCAAAAGAAACAATACTCCCCCTCAAAAAGGGAAACCCCCCCCCCCACATTTTAGCTTAATAATATTCTCTTAAGTGCAAAGGACTAGAAGATGAGCATAATAATAGAACATAATGCTGTGTTCATTTTCCTCTGGGAGTAGTTCATATTTACCTGAATTGTGGGTTGGGAGAAGCTCAAGTTTGGAAGCCAAATTTGTAGTTATTTCTGAGTGTATATTGAGAAATCATGACCATGTTTTCAGCTTTCTTGTCACTTCTCTGCTTTTGCTGTGCTCCTTCATCTCACTCCGTGGCAGGTTAAAGTAATGGGTGAATTTTGGGGTTTTGAAATAGGATGACCTTGGTCTCATCCCAGCTCTATCAGCAGCTGTGTGACTTGGATAAGTTACTTAACAGTCTTGCATTCTGGATTCTTTATCTCTGAAGGAGGGATAATATTCCTATCTCATGATTTTGTGAAGATTAAATAGACTAATGCAAGTACAGTGCTTAGTGAGAAGCATTGTGGGGGCTATAGTGTAGGACTCAGTGGTTATAGCATTACTGCTATTATTACTTTAACAATGTTTCATGTAAACAAAAGGAAGAAATGGCAAACCTTACTCTTTGCACTGATTCTGTTCTCCATTAGTTTAGGTGTGATTGAGCAGAATTTTCTTTTCTATGTGCTCTGTGGTTGTTATCATTCATTTTTATACATTTCAGTATTCTTTTCAGGAGAATACTGTACCAGTCTTGATGATTCACTCCATAAAAGTGGCATCTGCCAGCCATATCCCTGAGAAACTATTATAATTTATAGGAACCAGGTGTCTGAAATTTGAGATATATTGTGCTGAAGAAGGATTTCTTAGTGATGCAAAATTTTCTTTTTCTAGTGAAAGTATTTCACAGAAATTGAAATGATGTTTTGTCTTGTCTTAGAAAATAACTTATACATTATGATTTCTTTAGTTCCAAGAAAACACAAATGAGTAAGAGTTAAGTGAGAATCTAGGTTCAACTATAAATTTGTCCATAACATCAGCGTTTCTCAAACCTGGTGGCCCATTAAGATATTCTAGGAAACTTTTCAAAATGAAGACTTCTGGGGACTTCCTTGATAGTCCAGGGATTCAGACTCTGTGTTTCTAATGCAGGCATGCTGGTTTGATCCCTGGTTGACCCCATGCCACACAGCATGGCTGAAAAAAAATAAAAAAATAAAAACTTTTGTAAAATCTTGGTCCACTGGGAGTTGACTTGGAGGAGGAGGAGGGGATCTGGTTACACTGTGGGCTAGTGGTGATCTTGCACCATAGCCACAAGACATGAGTATACCAGAAGAGGCGTAAAGCTAATAACATGTCAGGTTGTGACACCTGCACTTCCTTCCTATTGCTCTTAAGTTTTACCATGAGTCCTTCGAATTTCCTTAGATAATATGGCAAGTTCAGTTCAGTTCAGTTCATTTCAGTCACTCTGTCATATCTGACTTTGCGACCCCATGAATCGCAGCATGCCAGGCCTCCCTGTCCATCACCAACTCCCGGAGTTTACTCAAACTCATGTCCATCGAGTTGGTGATGCCATCCAGCCATCTCATCCTCTGTCGTCCCCTTCTCCTCCTCCCCCTACAGGCAATTAATTATCCTGTTGCAGTCACTAGTGTTTCAGCTACCATCAAAACGTCTGCTCAAGGGTGAGAATCCTTGAGCTGTAAGAGTATTTTGCCTCAGAGGCAATTTGAGTGACCAGGAGACATAGGAGCATGAATGGGCAAATATCTTCTATGTGTGACCTGTATTTTCGGAGATTATGTCTGATTTAAGTGTCTACTTTAAAGATGTCTACTTTATTCTGAGAATATGGATGGTTAATGGAGGGTTTAAAGGATTATTCTAACACAGAACATCCATCTTATACAACGTCCCAAACTGTCAACATAAGAGTTGACAAATGTGCAAAATGGCCACAATATTTTATAGTAACTGTCACCAAAAGGTGGAGTCTGGTTCCCCACCCATTAAACCTGGGGCTTGTCTTGTGGCCTTCTTTGACACACTGAATGTAGTACAAATGATGAAGTAAGTACAAGTTATAATGGGTTATGAGCCAAGACCTCAAGAGGCCTTGTACCCTCAGCCTTTGTTGCTTGTAGAACCCTGTTGTTACCATGTGGGTGAGTCAACCTGGTGGATAAGCGGAGATCAGTGGCACATTTGCGTCCATACCTGGATGAAAAACAGCCAGATATGTGAGTCTAGAGTGATCCAGAGGCCATCTTAGGTCACTGGGCCACCAACTAGCCTTCTTCATTCTGCTTGAATCGAGGGATTAAGCTAAGCAGATCCAGATCACAGAATGAGTCTGACTATAGAATCTTGCTTATTTAACTTATATGCAGAGTACATCATGAGAAACGCTGGACTGGAAGAAACACAAGCTGGAATCAAGATTTCCAGGAGAAATATCAATAACCTCAGATATGCAGATGACACTACCCTTATGGCAGAAAGTGAAGAGGAACTAAAAAGCCTCTTGATGAAAGTGAAAGTGGACAGTGAAAAGTTGGCTTAAAGCTCAACGTTCAGAAAATGAAGATCATGGCATCCGGTCCCATCACTTCATGGGAAATAGATGGGGAAACAATGGAAACAGTGTCAGACTTTATTTTTGGGGGCTCCAAAATCACTTCAGATGGTGACTGCAGCCATGAAATTAAAAGATTCTTACTCCTTGGAAGGAAAGTTATGACCAACCTAGATAGCATATTGAAAAGCAGAAACATTACTTTGCCAACAAAGGTCCGTCTAGTCAAGGCTATGGTTTTTCCTGTGGTCATGTATGGATGTGAGAGTTGGACTGTGAAGAAGGCTGAGCGCCGAAGAATTGATGCCTTTGAACTGTGGTGTTGGAGAAGACTCTTGAGAGTCCCTTGGGCTGCAAGGAAATCCAACCAGTCCATTCTGAAGGAGATCAGCCCTGGGATTTCTTTGGAAGGAATGATGCTGAAGCTGAAGCTCCAGTACATTGGCCACCTCATGCGAAGAGTTGACTCACTGGAAAAGACTCTGATGCTGGGAGGGATTGGGGGCAGGAGAAGGGGACGACAAAGGATGAGATGGCTGGATGGCATCACTGACTTGATGGACGTGAGTCTGGGTGAACTCCGGGAGTTGGTGATGGACAGGGAGGCCTGGCGTGCTGTGATTCATGGGGTCGCAAAGAGTCGGACACGACTGAGCAACTGAACTGAACTGAACTGATAGAATCATGGGCTAAGTAAATGTTGCTTATATCCAATGGGTATAATGTTATGTAGCAAAACCCAACTAATATACCTGGAACAGTCCTAGTTTAGATCTGTTGTTGTGGTGTAATTATTAGTAAGGCCTTCTCTCATTCTCAAAACTATAGTTGTTCAAGTACAGGTTGTACAATTAAGTCAAAAGTACTACTGTTGATTTTCCAAACAAATTTTATATTTAAAAATGTATTTTAAAATTAGTTATTTTCTGTTTTAAACTCCTTAAATGAATTTCTGTTGTATTTAGAATAAAATTCAAATTCCTTTCCTGATATATAAAGTCTTAATAATCTGGCCCCACTCCCTTTTCTGTAGACTTATCTCTCTGGTTCCACAGTCCAGAAAACTGACCTCCTTCCTGTTCCATAAACAGGTAAAGTTTTTTCTTTGAACCTTTAACTTTGTTTTTCCTTCTTTTTCTAATGTCCTTTCTCCTTCTCTATACAAGCAGCTTCTTCTGATCATTAGAGCCCAGCTCAGTGCCACAACCTCTGAGAAGGCGTTCAGAGGTCCCCACTGAAAGAGGCCTCATTTCAGTCTTAAGCACAGCTCACTCTTCATTTCCATTATATATTTTATCATAAAATATAACTTTAAAAATGTTAGCTAACTTGATATTATTAATCTTCCCCATTAACCAGTATACTCCTTCAGATGATTGAATCCTGAAGTTTTAACAGAGTACCTAGCAGAAAGGAGTGAGATAAATATCTGGTGAATAAATGCTGGGTGCCCAACTCAGGACTTGGAATTGACAGTCCTGGATTTGAGTTTCTCCTCTTCTGTTTCTAGGGTGTTTCATTTTGAGTAAGTCACTTACCCTTGTGGCACTTGTTTCACCATTTTGAACATATAGAAACTGGGATATTAAATGTGACAATGAATGTAGAGTGCAGGGTTGACTGGAATGTGTTATTAAATGTCAGCCGTCATTGCTAGCTGTTCTCTCTTCAAATGATATGATCCTTTTTACAGCAAATAGGTATTTATTTAAAATGTATTTTTCAATAGAGATTAAGTGCTTTTCTTAAGGTTCAAGGTCTTTGCTTACCTGTATTTATCTCAAAAGTGAAGAAAGCTCTGCCAACCACATCCCATTCTATCCTGTGTCCTGTGAATTATTATTTTTTTGTTGACTGATTGAGCTGAAGGCAAAATAAGGGTAGTGGCTCATCGTACTATCAGTCTTGTCTTCTGTCATTTATTTCTCGTCTTTCAGATTACAGCTTTTTTTAAAGCTCATTTTGAAACAGACAAATAGACTAGTTCTCCTTACAAGTGTTTTTCCTGACAACTGAAACAATATTTTAGACCAATATCTCATCATACCACCTCAGCATAGCTTTGAGAATTATGAGATTTGTTACTGATTTGATATTGAATGATTACAAAGCTGGAATTGTGGGGCTAAAAAAGCCAGTGCTGTTTTCAAAGAAATGCCTCTGCATCTCAGAACATGTAGCTAGTGAAATCATTCTATTAATAAAGTGCTAATGCATGGATATATTACATATATTTCACAATAACCTTTTAAAATGAATTAAGTATAAAACAATTCAAATAAGGATAAACAAACTATATTTGTATTATATTTTTTCCCTAAAGATTTATTTGTATCATATATAAAATACATATTTTTTACATCTATAAAGTATCCTAAATACTCTCTGTGAAACAGGACAGACCATGAGCAAGACACTGAAAATTTAGGCCCTGTCTTTCCTCCCTTCATTTGACATCTCTTGCCAAATGGAGTGTAAGTAACTCAAATTGAACATATGTAGTATTTTCCCTCTTTTTATTTTTAAACTGAAAGTGTAACATATGCACATAGCAAACCTTTCAGGTTGTACAAATGTGTTTATGCTAAAACATCAATTCTCCTCTCACTGTAGATCCTTATTCCTCCAGTGCCCCCTGAAACTAACCTCTGCTGAATTTCTTCTGCACATCTGTTCTATGCATACATATTTTACATACATGTAGATGATGTTTATCTTAAGCATCTAGAAGAATCTCTTCATGCCCAAATGGTCCTTTCCTTTGGACAACATCCTTAACCTTTGTTATCTCAGATGCCTCACCTGTATAATTAACCCACCTTCAGAGAGTTAATTTGGGATAAATGGTTTTTTTTTTTTTTTTTTATGGAAACCTTGAAAGAGTATCTGGTACAAGGCGAGTACTCTGTGTTAGTTATTAATGTCTTCACATTTTTGCCCAAGATCTTGCATTACTGATTGACATAATTGCATTTTAATAAAGGTATGGTATTTAAATGTTGAATCCAAATAGTTTCAACTAAAAATGGTCCTATGCTACAGACTATAAAAATCTCACACAGAGATATATTTTTACCAAATTCAAAGGAGGATTTAAAAGTCCTGTAAACATGAACTTAGAACATACAGCTTATTTTCTACAGAACACAGCTTGCCGTTCCTTAGATATCTTTTCTCAAATGGTAAATGCTAGAAGAAAATGAAGTAATAGAGATAGGGGCTTTCTGTATTTCTTTGCATTACTCATTTGCTCATTTATTAATTTAAAATGTATTTATTTTACACTTAATTCTATATCAGATACAAACTTAGGTGGAAAATAAGCAGATAAAATAATCAGTCACTACTATCATGGACTTCATAAGATGATGGAGAAGAATTTATTAGTGAAGTAATTACATACCCGATATTAAAACAAAAGGTAATTTATCTAAGAATTTTATTTCCAGTCACTTTGTCATGAAGTTCTGAAGGCAACCAAGAGTTATTTTCTGTTATTGAAAGACTTATAAAATATACCATTCCTATATTCTAAAACACACTGTAGGATGATGGATCCCGATAGTCTCTTTCTCAATCTCTCCTTTTGTTGACAGAACCCTCATTATTCTTGTCCATCTGCAAAGTCAATTGGAATGCTTAGATAAATCTTTGTTTACTTTATTTTGTTTACTTTATAGGGTTTATATTAATTTGTGCTACTGTGTTTTTCATTTTAGAGTATATTAGTAATCATTGCCTGGAAAATCCCATGGACGGAGGAGCCTGGTGGGCTGCAGTCCATAGGGTCGCGAAGAGTCAGACATGACTGAGCGACTTCACTTTCACTTTTCACTTTCATGCATTGGAGAAGGAAATGGCAACCCACTCCAGTGTTCTTGCCTGGAGAATCCCAGGGATGGGGGAGCCTGGTGGGCTGCCGTCTATGGGGTCGCACAGAGTCGGACACGACTGAAGTGACTTAGCAGCAGCAGCAGCAGTAATCATTTAAATTTTATATATATAATAAGATACATTATAGGTGTTAGGATGGTGATATATCTATGAAAATAAAAGCTATCATTATGGTCCTCATGCCTTAATTTATTTGATATGTCTTGTGTTGACGTATGGGCTTGACGTATATTTTGATATTACAAAGGTAAGCTTTTACTGTAAGACAGAATGCTTATAAGACAGAATGTATGTACATCTGTATCATTTTTCTACCTGTGCAAGCATATCTGAAAAATATGTCGTATTGGATTATGGTGTCAAAGATCTCTGTAATGTTGATAGTTATTGCCAAATTTTTGTTCATAAGAATTGCAGCAATATGTATTCCAGTCAGCGATATATGAAGATGTCTGTTTCCTCATAGTCTGTTATTTTGAATTTTCAGTTTTTGAAAATATGATAAGATCAGGTGACTTTTCAAGATAAGTTTATTTTTTTCATTATAGATGAGTTTAAAATCTGTTTATGTGTTTAGCAGCTGCTTGCATTTTCTTTTCTTCTCATAACCTTTGCCATTTTTCATTTTTGTAATTTAGTTTTTGTAACATACATTCTAGCAAGAGTTGTTCTTCATCTGTTTTAGAATCACAGATATATTCCTAGGTTGCCTTTTGAATTCATTTATGGCATTTCTTGACATGAAGTGGTTTTTTTGGTAGTGAAAGTTATCAATCTTTTCTTTGAGAACCCCGGATTTTGAGTGATGGTATGAATATCCTCTCCAACTTTAAGTTATATGTGAATTCTCCATAGTTTCCTCCATTGCTTCTATAGTTCCTTTAAATTGTAAAAAAAGAAAGTTACAATTAAATTTTTGCTTATAATGATTACTTTTGAGGTATGTCAGGAAAGAAACCACTCTAATTTTATTCCGTATTTCTGTGGGAGCAGAGCTGGAGTCTAAGGCCTGTGAAGGAAATTGGGGTCTGGTGGGTGCCAATGTCCTTGCAGAGGATTCTCAACAGGCCACAGCCTTAGAAGAAGGGAAAATTGGAAATAGAAAGGCTGTCATGGAGACTGATGTCAGCTCTGGAACATTTCAGTTTCCAGGAGTGGATAAACACAATCCCATGTTTATACTGCCCCTCAGTTCAGTTCAGTCACTCAGTCATATCCAACTCTTTGCGACCCCGTGGCCTGAAGCACTCCAGGCTTCCCTGTCTATCACCAACTCTTGGAGCTTGCTCAAACTCATGTCCATTGAGTCGGTGATGCCATCCAACCATCTCATCCTCTGTCATCCCCTTCTCCTCCCAAGCAGAAACTAAAGATAAATCACCTATGGTGAAACCTTATCTCAAATAAATTATTTGTACAATAAATTTTGCAAATACAATGTCTGGTAACATAATAAAAAGTATTCAGGATATCATGGTGGACAAGGAGAAGAAACAGGGTGAAAAAAACCCAGCAGAAATAAGCAGTGGAATAAACCCATAGGTCTCCGGATACTGGAGCCATTAGAGAGTCTCCCCCCTCTCCAAAAATAAGTTAAAGGAGATAAAATATGAACTTAATTTTGTAGAGAACTGGACACCATAAGAAATAAATTATTTTAAGGCCAACAAATGTAATAACAAGATTTAGAAATAATCAGTAAAGATTTCTCAATATATTAGATATAGATGAGGACAGCATTTGTGAACTAATGGATCAGAAGGCAATGGAAAGCCACTCCAGTACTCTTGCCTAGAAAATCCCATGGACAGAGGAGCCTGGTAGGCTATAGTCCATGGGGTCGCTAGGAATCGGACATGACTGAGCAACTTCACTTTCACTTTTCACTTTCACACATTGGAGAAGGAAATGGCAACCCATTCTAGTGTTCTTGCCTGGAGAATCCCAGGGACAGGGAAGCCTGGTGGGCTGCCGTCTATGGGGTCGCACAGAGTTGGACACGACTGAAGCGACTTAGCAGCAGCAGCAGCAGCAGATAGGTCAGAAGAACATGGCCAGAAAGAACATGGACAAATCAAAACTGAAAATAAGCAAGAGAATGTAAAGTACACAAGTGAGTCATTCTAATTTAAGTAGGATTGTTGAGAGAAGGAGTAGATAGGGAATATAATACTTAAAAAGATGTAAGAAAATGCCAAGTGCAGCTGAAAAAAAAAAAAAAAGATTATCTTGAGAGCAACAGTGATCACTGGCAGGTGATTTCTTGCTAGAAAAGAGAATTGTGGTTTTAAAGGTAATGGAATAGCAACTTCAAAATGCCAACCGGAAATCCTCTATTGAGTGAAAGAATTCACTAAGAATGAAAGTTAAGTTAATACATTTTTGGATGAACAAAACTGTGAGTATCTGTCAGTAACATGGCACAAAAAGATGCTAAAGGGTTTTATTCAGGCAGTACGGAAACTTTTCCAAATGGAAACTCAAAGATGCAGGAGGAAATAAAGAGCAATGAAAATAGAAATTGTGTGGTCAAGCCACTTTAATCTCCATTTTTATTTTAGTCTCAATTCTATCAATATAATTAGTTGATCTCAGTCAATCAATCTGACTTTTTGAAAAAATGATTTTTATAACAATTTTTTAAGTAGATACTTAATGTTCATGGAAATAATATTTCTATAATTCTTGTATATTTGTCTGTATAATAAACCCTGGGCTTTTCTTTCTTTGATGATATTTTGGATATTTTTTCACTCTATTCTGTTATTATCTGTTGCTGCAGAGAAATTTGAAGCTTGCTTTGTTCTCCCCCTTCGCCCACTTTCTCCTGCTTGTTTCTGTATCGTCAAGGTTTAATAACTTGACTGGGATATAGCTTATTATTAGTCATTCTGGCTCACTTCTACTGCTATGATACACTCTGCTAGTTTCAGAAAATGAGAGTTTTCTGGAATGGAATATTTAAATATAGATTTTTGTCTTTTTTTATCTTTGGAGACTCCAGTAATTCTATATTGGCTTGGTTTGTCTGTCTTCTTTTTAAATATAGTCTCTCTGATTCTTCTCAATTTTCCTTAACTCCATTACTTTTAAGTTTGACACAAATTTGTATTTACTCTTTCACTTACTATATTTTCATCAGTTTCTGTTCTTTGTGTTCCTTCAGAACTTCCATCACTTTCTGTTATTTGTGTTCCTTCATTTCTGTGATTGTTTTTATTCCTTCTAACTTCTTTCCCAAGTACTATCAGCTCACACATTATTTTCTCTTTTGTCTCACCATCTTTGTTCTGAGTTCTAAAATTTCTGGTTTGTGACTTCCTTCACGGAAGAGATGGCTTTATTAAGTATTTCTCAAATTGTGACAAAGTAACTTGTACAGCTTTTAACTTGCATGTGGAATTACTTTCTAGTGAATGTTCCTTGTTTGTAAGATTTGCTGTTATTTCTTCCTTTTTTTTTTTTTTTGTCAACCACTGCTGCTGCTGCTGCTAAGTCGCTTCAGTTGTGTCTGACTCTGTGCAACCCCATAGACGGCAGATAGGTCAGAAGAACATGCCCAGAAAGAACATGGACAAATCAAAACTGAAAATAAGCAAGAGAATGTAAAGTACACAAGTGAGTCATTCTAATTTAAGTAGGATTGTTGAGAGAAGGAGTAGATAGGGAATATAATACTTAAAAAGATGTAAGAAAATGCCAAGTGCAGCTGAATTAAAAAAAAAAAAAAG
>NW_011495080.1:11993397-11994519 GCF_000754665.1 Bison bison bison | reverse complement strand
GGAGTTCACCCAGACTCACGTCGATCGAGTCAGTGATGCCATCCAGCCATCTCATCCTCTGTCATCCCCTTCTCCTCTTGCCCCCAATCCCTCCCAGCATCAGAGTCTTTTCCAATGAGTCAACTCTTCCCATGAGGTGGCCAAAGTACTGGAGTTTCAGCTTTAGCATCGTTCCTTCCAAAGAAATCCCAGGGCTGATCTCCTTCAGAATGGATTGGTTGGATCTCCTTGCAGTCCAAGGGACTCTCAAGAGTCTTCTCCAACACCACAGTTCAAAAGCATCAATTCTTCGGCGCTCAGCCTTCTTCACAGTCCAACTCTCACATCCACACATGACCACAGGTAAAACCATAGCCTTGACTAGATGAACCTTTGTTGGCAAAGTAATGTCTCTGCTTTTGAATATGCTATCTAGGTTGGTCATAACTTTCCTTCCAAGGAGTAAGCGTCTTTTAATTTCATGGCTGCAGTCACCATCTGCAGTGATTTTGGAGCCCAGAAAAATAAAGTCTGACACTGTTTCCACTGTTTCCCCATCTATTTCCCATGAAGTGATGGGACCAGATGCCATGATCTTCGTTTTCTGAATGTTGAGCTATAAGCCAACTTTTTCACTCTCCACTTTCACTTTCATCAAGAGGCTTTTTAGTTCCTCTTCACTCTCTGCCATAAGGGTGGTATCATCTGCATATCTGAGGTTATTGACATTTTTCCCGTAAATCTTGATTCCAGCTTGTGTTTCTTCCAGTTCAGTGTTTCTCATGATGTACTCTGCATATAAGTTAAATAAGCAGGGTGACAATATACAGCCTTGACGTACTCCTTTTCCTATTTGGAACCAGTCTGTTCCATGTCCAGTTCTAACTGTTGCTTCCTGACCTGCATATAGGTTTCTCAAGAGGCAGATCAGGTGGTCTGGTATTCCCATCTCTTTCAGAATTTTCCACAGTTTATTGTGATCCACACAGTCAAAGGCTTTGGCATAGTCAATAAAGCAGAAAGAGATGTTTTTCTGGAAGGCTCTTGCTTTTTCGATGATCCAGCAGATGTGGCAATTTGATCTCTGGTTCCTTTGCCTTTTCTAAAACCAGCTTGAACATCAGGAAGTTCATGGTTCACATA
>NW_011495080.1:11992791-11993208 GCF_000754665.1 Bison bison bison | reverse complement strand
ACGAGATAAAAACTGGGAAATACCCGACCCCCACCCCCGCCCCCCACCCCCGCCCCGACCCGATTCCTGACCCGCGCCGCCCGGGTTCGCCCCGCCTCCTATTTTTTTTTTAATGTTTGTGGGGTATGTAATATTGCCTGTTTTCTTTTGTGATGTTGTTATTCTATGTATTCCTCTTTTTTTTTTTCCCTTGAGTAGTGTTTCTGGAGGTTCATCATTTTGTTAGTCTTTTGAAAGAACAGTTTTAATGTTCTTGACTTTCTCTGTTATGTGTTTATTTTCTATTTAATTGATTTCTTTTTCAGTTTTATCTAGTTTTTATTGGCGAATTTTAGTATGTCATTCCTTTTCTTGGTTCTTGATGTAATTTTACTATTCAGCCTTTCTTATTTTCTAATACTTTCGAGTAGGGCTACA
>NW_011495080.1:11988744-11992691 GCF_000754665.1 Bison bison bison | reverse complement strand
CCCATTCTGTTGTTTTCCTCTATTTCTTTGCATTGATCGCTGAAGAAGGCTTTCTTATCTCTTCTTGCTATTCTTTGGAACTCTGCATTCTGATGCTTATATCTTTCCTTTTCTCCTTTGCCTTTTGCTTCTCTTCTTTTCAAAGCTATTTGTAAGGCCTCCCCAGACAGCCATTTTACTTTTTTGCATTTCTTTTCCATGGGGATGGTCTTTATCCCTGTCTCCTGTACAATGTCACGAACCTCAGTCCATAGTTCATCAGGAACTCTGTCTATCAGATCTAGTCCCTTAAATCTATTTCTCACTTCCACTGTATAATCATAAGGGATTTGATTTAGGTCATACCTGAATGTTATAGTGCTGTCCAAAATCCACATATATGTCTGAGTCAAAGCTTCACTATGTGAATTTTTGTGTATGCTCTATTTTAGTTTAGCTATTGTTTCCATCCATGTATTTTCAATGTTGTCATTGTGGTGTCAGGCTTTGCACTGAGCTTTGGGGATGTAACAGTGAACAGTAAAGGCAGGTCTTCTGCTTTTATATATTTTATAAGATTAGCACAGGAAGAAAAATAATTGAATTCAATACAGTGCATGCTAAGTATGTACTATGAGAGGAGAAATATAGGATACTATGGAAACATATTAAGAACATTAAACATTTAGATTCTTCTAATATGTTCTAGTGTGGACTTCCATGGTGGCTCAGATGGTAAAGAATATGCCTGCAATGTGGGAGACCCACTTTCAATCCCTGGGTTGGGAAGATCCCCTAGGGAAGGAAATGGCAACCCACTCCAGTGTCATTGCCTGGAGAATTCCATGGTCAGAGGGGCTTAGCGGGCTACAGTTCATGGCGTCACAAAGAGTTGGACACGACTGAGTAAATAACACTTTCACTTTCAATGTGTCCTAGCACAAGTCCTATAGTTTGGGGAGTGTTGAGGATTCTAATATTTGGAAGAATCATGAGAAGATGCCTAGAAGGAGGAACATCTAAATTGAGATTCAGCTCAAACTAAATGTGTTCTAATTCCAGCTGACGTAACTGTTCATGATAGTATATACAGGCTAAAGAAAGTGCAAAAGAACATAGTATTGGTGGAGGAATGAGTTTTGTTGCTCTGTTACCGTTTTGTGAATCCATCAGCCGAGTGAATCTGTGAAGCTTTTATTTTAGAAGCACTATTTAGATTTTTGTTAACCCCTTGTAGAACTGACTTCAGAAGCAGGAAGAAGTGGGAAATGCTTTTAAAAAATATTCTCTCTGTGAAAAATGGTAGATCAAATAGATCAAATTTAGAGTTAGAGGGTAAAATATAATACTTTGGCTGATGTTCCTTCAGAATTTGGAAAATTGTTTGGAAAACCCTTTTTGGTTAATATTCTTCCTCTTATTCTTAGTAACTATCCTGCTGTGATCATTTCTCAACAGGATCCTTCCAGTCTTTGTCTGCCCAGCACCTGCCTCAGTTGAACTTTGTAAGTTTAAAATGACTCTAGGCTAATGTGAAAACTACTGCTGAGGCCCTTCAGTATTATTCCTTTGAAAGCAATATTTTAGGCCCTCTTTTGAAGATTCTTGCAGGTTCACAATATAGGCTGGTCTTAATCTTTCTTTTCTTTTAACAGTTATCACTTCCATAAGACTGTCTTAATTTTCCCAATATTTCTCCTCTGCATTAAAAAAATCCCGTAAGGAAAGACAAAATTTTTGTCCAAGAGGTGCTAGCTAATTGCAACAATTATAGTATCCATGTGGCACATTTCCAGCTTGTCAGCTGCCATACAGCATTTAAGCCAGCTTGCTAGATCCTTTAATTTGTTTCTGTGTTTAAAGAAAGTACACAAACATTAACGAACCTATCATATTTATGCCACAAATGTCAAGTCTTGTTATAATTAAATCCTCTGAGTATTTCCTTTTATGTAAGAAAAGGAAAACATATTTGGGCAACTGTAAATGTGTGTTTTTATCTTTAGAGTAGAAACTACAGCTTATTTACTTAATTGGTTTGGCAAGAAAAAAACTGTTAGGAGGAAAGCAACAACTAAGGTCTCTTCTTTTTCATCATGTATTCCCAAATATGAGCATTGGATCCTTTGTGTAACAGAGGACACACACCTGCAGAGACTAGAAATTTGAAAATTATAATGAACTAAAAGAAATGGTGTGAATCCTTCTTACAGTGAAGTCAGAAAAAGAGAATAATCTGAAAAATATGAGTTAAGCTGTTTTTTTTTAAACTGTGATTCCTTTTTTTTTTTTTTTTTTAGTATTTTAAATGAATAAAGGAAAGCGAAAGAAGGTAATATTTTATTCCTGGAACTAGAGGTTCCAAACCCCTCTAGGGTCAAACTAGGGAAAGACAGAGGCATAAAAGGTGGGGGGGCTGTCAAATAAATGTACTTACTTGATTCTGCCAGGTTAACTTTCTCTTTTTGAGCTGATAGGTATTTAAAGCTCTTTCTTTCATGTGCTCTTTCATAGGTTTCTGTGATGAAGAGGTGTAATTTTCTCTGGATTCAACCTTTCCTCTTACTACCTCCTAGTTTTCTGGAGATGTACTTTTCCTAGACTTTTTTTGTTTATGTTGCAAAGCATGGTGCTAAAGAAGGTCTTGAACTTGGCTGTCTGAGTTCAAATCCTTGTTCTACCACTTACTAGCCATGTGACTTTGGGCAGGTTACTTAATATCTCTTGCTTCAGTTTTGTCATCTGGAAGAGGTATGATAATAAATAGAACTAACATCATAGAGCTCCTGAGAGGAAATTACATCTATATACCTACCTACTTGCCTGCCTATCTAGCCCTCTATTTATCTATCCACTAATCCCATGGTAAACATAATGTGAACTGAAGTGAAGTCACTCAGTCGTGTCCTACTCTTTGCAACTCCATGGACTGTAGCCCACCAGGCTTCTCCCTCCATGGGATTCTCCAGGCAAGAGTACTGGAGTGGGTTGCCATTTCCTTCTCCAGGGGATCTAGTGTTCTTATTATTGTTTTCAATGTGAGAAAATTTATGGTGGGTTCTGTCTACTTTCTCTCACATGTTCCTCTATTGATCCACAGAAAAAACTCATGCCTTCTTACCAGGAGCAAACTCTAGACGTGTAAGTGATGTCTAACATGACAGTAACTTCTGCTATGCTCATTTTACTCATTTGGCACAGCCATCTGAACTCTATGCCTTTTAGACTTTCTGGTCAACTATGCCACCTCTAACCTCAGGAGACACATGCTGTTTTCTGGGTAGTCCTGTAGAAGACCCAATAACTAGGTTTAAGATTAGAAAATGGAAGCTAGTGGAAGATGCCATAAGTTGCAAATATTAGAAATGAAAAAGAGAAATCTATTATTTGCAAATGGCATGATTTTATACATAAATCCAGAACAAAATGTTGAATTGGGAAGTGTATTTACTATTTGTTGCCTTATTCTACTGCCTTATAGACCATCCAGTGCTACGTTGAATAGATATAATGATCATGAACATTCTTGTTCCATGCTATGTTTCCACCTAGAACTTTTTTTTTTAATTTTATTTATTTTATTTTATTTATTTATTCTTTTAATGACACAAATTTATTTACAAAATAAAAACAGACTTACAGATAAAAAAAAACAAAACAAATGTACAGTTACCAAAAGGGAAATATGGGGGAGAGGAATAAATCAAGAATTTGGGATTAACATACACACACTAAGATATGAGTCAGATAACAAGAACTCACTGTAGAGCACAGGGAACCTTTCACAGTATTCTGTGATAACCTATATGGGGAAACAATTAGAAAAATAATACATTATGTATATGTATAACTGAATCACTTTATTGTACACTGAAACTAACAACATTGAAAATCAACTATATTCCAATAAAGTTTTTAGAAACTCTTGATCCTGATGACATGAAAGAAAAAAAATATTCTCACAGAAG
>NW_011495080.1:11988504-11988644 GCF_000754665.1 Bison bison bison | reverse complement strand
GGGTCATCCCAGTGCACCAGCCCCAAGCATCCTGTATCCTGCATCAAATCTGGACTGGCGACTCATTTCAAATATGATATTATACATGTTTCAATGCCATTCTCTGAAATCATCCCACCCTCTCCCTCTCCCACAGAGTC
>NW_011495080.1:11983726-11988404 GCF_000754665.1 Bison bison bison | reverse complement strand
TTTTTTAAAGTTTTTTTTTTTTTAAGCTGCTCTTATCTTCTCTAATTAATGATGGATTTATTAGGTAAGAGAATACTGGAGAGCAATTTGTTATATATTATGGATTCAGTATGTTTTCGATGAAATGCCATATATCATAGTTCTGAAAACATCAATTTTAGAATACTAGGATTTATATGGTATTTATTTAAAAAGCAAGCAAGTTTAGAAGAAAGAGTGTTTAGATGTAAAAGTTACTCTACACTGTTAGGCAGATATTACTCCAATCTTCTGTGCTTCTTGTCACATTACATGCACCTTTATTATGACATCAGTATAGTGAATTATAGTTATTTGTCACTTTGCCTCCTTTCTAGACTGCAAGATCTTTCATGTCAGAGAGCCATATATTTTCATTTCTAGATCCTCAGTGTCTAACAAAATACCTGACATACATAAGGAATTCTTCTTCTTCTTTTTTTAAATTTTATTTTATTTTTAAACTTTACAATATTGTATTAGTTTTGCCCAACATCAAAATGAATCCGCCACAGGTATACCCGTGTCCCCATCCTGAACCCTCCTCCCTCCCCCCTCCCCATACCTTCCCTCTGGGCCGTCCCAGTGCACCAGCCCCAAGCATCTAGCACTATTGGCTAGAAATGGTAATTTTCATAATTAGTAAAATATTTTAAATTTTAAACTGAGTCAAAAATCCTTAAAGGTTTTCAAGGTATGTAAGTTCCCAAGTGTGAAAGGTGGGAAACATTTTTTTCCCCTCTGAGAAAATAAACATTGTGTATGAAAAGATCTGATTTCAAAAAATGTTTTTCCTCAGCTAAAGAAAATTACTAGGACAGAAGTCACTGTGGACAAGAAAGGGTCTTCACTTTCCTCATTTGTAAAATAGGTGATGGACAAGAGTCAGTGCTTCTAAAGTATTTTATTTTGCTTTGAAAATACTTCTTTAAGATTACCTTTCCCTGCTGTAGAGTTTTAGGTAGTGCTCAGGAACCAGGGATGTAGAGCTGGAGTCCTCACAATCTGTCTGCCCTGCTCATTATGAGGGCTCTCTGCTAAGATTAGAAGATTGGAAAGGTAAGGACTTACCTAGGAGTTGTGCCATTGTAAATCTAACCATAGGAGATGTACTATTACTTGCTTAAAAGAAAAACAAATATTCATTTGAAACAAGATATCATTGGCTTCTTAGTATAGGTATTCCTAAAGTTAAAAGTTTTGTTATACAGCAATTAATTGAGCCAGAGGATTTATGTTGAATAATTTACCTAATAAGACCTGTCAATGTAATTTGACACTAACCCTAATTGCCAAGTTACTTCAAATATAATAGCTTCAGTTTTATGACTAACTTCACTGCCAGCTGATAACAAACAGTTTAGTGTGTATTTTAGGAAATAGTAGCACTCCTTCTGAGAATATAAATATGAAGAAAGTAGAGCAGGAAGCAATAGCTAAGGTGAAAGTGAAAGTGAAGTAGTTCAGTCGTGTCCGACTCTTCGCAACCCCGTGGACTGTAGCCTACCAGGCTCGTCCCTCCATGGGATTCTCCAGGCAAGAATACTGGAGTGGGTTGCCATTTCCTTCTCCAGGGGATCTTCCCAACCCAAGGATCAAACCCAGGTCTTCTGCATTACAGGCAGACGCTTTAACCTCTGAGCCACCAGGGAAGCCCTAGCCAAGGTGAATGTATAATAAAACCTTGTTATGGGAGAATCCTATAAAGAACTAATACATAAAGAAAACTTTTTTCTAAAAGTAAATATGTTGTGCTGAGAAATCAATCACACAAAAACAGCTAGCTGTAGGGATGTTACTAGTCATTATGCATCAGAAAAATGAATTTTCGGTGTTCCGATTTTTTGTTGACTTGTTAAAATTTTTTCCTAAAACTAATTATTAAAGTTCTGCCTGTCTTGAAACAGTAAAAATAAAACAGTACAGGTGTTGCTTTGTTTCAGTTTTTTATAACTATGAATTTTCACTGATAAGTACTGATTTTTTCTTCTACCTTCTTAGTACAAAGTAGGAAGATGCATAAAATAGCAGTTAAAATATGGAAAATAAAGTGTGGCTATTTATTTATCAAATTAAAAGTTGTCCAAAACCAACATAAGAAGTCACAATAAAAATTCAGTGTGAAATTGAGATTAAATGTTTGCAGATACATTTCCAGAATGGTGGAGGGGAAGAGAGATCCTTATCAAACTACTGCTTGAGGATTGTCACCAAAAAGCTACTAACTTGTACCTTAGGATCCTGATTACTATAGAAGAATCAAAGTAGAAACTTTTAGAAAAATTAATTCATGGACCAGAAATAACAAAGAAGAATTTATGTTCATCTCAATTAATTTTACACAGGCACTGAAACTTGACTAGAATTTTGTAAAACATTGAATCAAAGTTAGCTGTTTCTGGTTTTTCCCGTTACAGAGATGAGAATGAAACAGCCATTGGAGTCTCTTTTCTGCATATTTGATTTTCATCCAAAGATTGAGGTGAAGGGACAAAGTAATTAGAAAGGCTTCTTCTAAGCACTAGTTAACAAAGCCACAACTATACAATAATAGGGACTTTGAAGCAGAGTTAGGAAGTAAAAGTAAGAAAAGTGGTGGGGAAGGAAAGTGGGAGGGAAAAATGAACACATTGTTAAAAAGTGTAAGTATTAAGAGTCTTCTGAAACATGTGTATATTAATAAGTAGCTTTGTGCCCATTTGAGAAACGTAAAATATTTATTATTAAATTATTAAATTGTGTTTCTTATTAAACATATCTTAGATGTCCCCCTAAGTGTCCCTTGAGAAGGAAGTGGCAATCCACTCCAGTATTCTTGCCTGGAGAATCCCGTGGACAGAGGAGTTTACGCGGCTACTTCACGGGGTTGCAAAAAGTTGGACACAACTGAGTGACTACACTTATTACTTACTTAGGTGTCCTCCAGAATTTTAGGATATTTATTTTCTTTTCAACCTCAGCCACAACTGTTGTGTCTTCTCTTACCCACTGCTAGAGCTCCAAAATGTCACGACGTAGGGCATCCTTAAAGAAATCAACACACTTGACTGTTTACAAAGCATGCGTCTGTGGGAAGCTAATGTATATTGGTACTCATTACATACCAGCTACTTATGTTATTTCTTTTAATTCTTATGTTTTGCAACTAAAGAAATCAAGCCTGAAAATGTAATTCAAATTCAACTCCGACTCTGAGGTTTATGATATTTCTATTGCTGTCTATTCTGATGTTTACTTTATAGTTAATTATAAATGGATAATATTTAAAAACAAGAAATAAATAAAAAACTAATTTGAAATTTTGCTCAGGTGGTTGATGAAGTAAAGGGTACAATAATAGGAGAGGATAAACAGAGGATACTTCAGGTTATACTAGAAGTGATGATTGGATATTCTTGAATCAGGATTGGCAATGATGGTTGTATTGAGCTGAATACAGAAGTGTTCTTTTTTTTTAACTTTATGCTTTTTATTACTCTCTACATATTAACTGTAAAACTTGTATTTTAGAGATACCATGGCAAGTGTTTATAATAATAGAGGACAAGGCATAGTTTACATAGGAACATTGATGTTCGTACCTAGGAAGTAAATGTACTTTTACTTTTAGACTGGTCAGTTTGCTCTTTTAGGCCTTTAACTTTGAAGGACACATGACTGCAACAATCAAAGTGAATTAGGAAAAGGATGAGAAAAAAAGAAATGTCTTAATTAAAGTCTTTTGCATGGGTGGCTTAGATATAAAAAGAATTTCTTCAAATAATTTCCTAAGTGTCACTCAGAAGCCTCCCTGCTATCTGTAATATAATGTGCTGGAGTCCTTGGAATAAAATTATAGAGTAATTTAAAATATATATTATACATTTGAAATGATTGTAAATCATTCTATAGTTTGTAGCATGTTAATGGGATGAAATAGAGATAAAAGGCAGTCCACGTTCATATTTTCAAGATAAATGTACTTTAGAAGTCAACTGAACTCCTTGTTCATGTTCTAAATATAGCCCTTGTGATAATACCTAAGATATAAGCAGCCACTGATTTTTGATTCACACTTAAGTGGAGGTAGAGCAGCACCAGCGATTCCACATCCCCCAGCGTGGGAAACATCAGAGCTGTAAAACACACCACTGCCAGGAAGACAGGCAGTTCTGTTTTCTGGTTGAAATGACTGCTCAAAAAATAAACTTTCAGTTAAATGTTCTTTTACTCTTTTTTCCTCCTCTTCCTTTTGTTGTTCTTTTGCGGATGGGAGAAGAGTAGCCACAACCTCTTTGCTTCTTAAAGCCTTCCTCTGGCTTTGCTCGGAAACTTGGAGATGGAATTTGTCTATTGCGCCATAGTGACAGGATCGGACATCTCTATGACGAATTACACTTTGAACTTCAAGGCAAACTCATAGGGATTATAGAGTGTCAACACTTGCTTATGTGTTGACTGATCATCTGCATAAGATATTAGCTCTGTGGGAAATACAAAGACAGGAAGATTTCCTTCCAGTAACTCTGGCTGTCTTTTGTTGATGCATTGGCACTAAATCCCCCTCGCTGAGGCATCGGTTTTTACAGTCTCAAATCTATTTGGGGTTTTTCTTAAAAATCAGTTAAAAACTCCAAAGCATTTTGGCAATCTCGGCAACACCGACTCCTTGGAAAGCAGC
>NW_011495080.1:11958515-11983626 GCF_000754665.1 Bison bison bison | reverse complement strand
GATCATGGCATCTTGTCCCATCACTTCACGGGAAATAGTTGGGGAAACAGTGGAAACAGTGTCAGATTTTATTTTTTGGGCTCCAAAATCACTGCAGATGGTGACTGCAGCCATGAAATTAAGACTCTTACTCCTTGGAAGGTAAGTTATGACCAACCTAGACAGCATATTGAAAAGCAGAGACATTACTTTGCCAACAAAGGTCTGTCTAGTCAAGGCTATGGTTTTTCCAGTGATCATGTATGAATGTGAGAGCTGGACTGTAAAGAAATCTGAGCACCAAAGAATTGATGCTTTTGAACTGTGGTATTGGAGAAGACTCTTGAGAGTCCCTTGGACTGCAAGGAGATCCAACCAGTTCATCCTAAAGGAAATTAGTTCTGAATATTCATTGGAAGGACTGATGCTGAAGTTGAAACTTCAATACTTTGACCAGCTGATGAGAAAAACTGAGTCATTGGAAAAGACCCTGATTCTGGGAAAGACTGAAGGCAGGAAGAGAAGGGGATGACAGAGGATGAGATGGTTGGATGGCTTCACTGACTCGATGGACGTGAGTCTGAGTGAACTCCGGGAGTTGGTGATGGACAGGGGAGGCCTGGCGTGCTGTGATTCATGGGGTCGCAAAGAGTTGGACACGACTGAGTGACTGAACTGACTGACTGACTGACCCACTTAAACTGAAACAGTTCCTCATCTTGGCCTCAGTTAGAAATTCTAAGAATCAAAGAACATTGTGCCTCTTCTTGTTTTGCCTTTACATTGCACAAAACAAAGTATAAATAATAGATATTAAATCAGTATTTTCTTAATTAAACTCATAACTATAGCAACTGTATTCCTCTGAATATAATGATTGTGCATATTCTAATTCTGCAATAACACAGAACTATTTAAATATGATGTATCAAACCCATTTAAGGAATTAACTAGTAATTTCAGTAATCTTTTTTAAAATGGATAAAGCAGGTAATATTAGTTTGAATTCCATCTTATTTTACTTTCTTCACGTTCAGATGTTCTACATTATTTTGCCAAACATAAAAAGTGAATTTTTAACATTTTAGCATCTTTGAAATTGAGATGTAACTTTTAGTTGATGTGATAAAATATCATTATCACTGTCATGATTAACTGGCATTTTTTCAGTAGTACATAGAAAATTGGTGCATTTTCCAATTAAGGGCATCTTAGATTTAGTAAGATTAGATATAAGGTGTAGCGCTCATAAAGACAGTGTCTCCCTATAAAATGTCTAAATGTTCAGTAATATTTTAGGTGAAAATCTTTAGGCATTATTCCTCTTAGGGGAACACATTTATTTAATAAGCTTCTAAAATGAAACAACAGCAAAAAAGATCAAGTCAAGTAAAATATCTTAAGAACTCCAAATAATGATTTTCTGAAAGTAGACTTTCAATCACAGTGGTAGGTAGTGGAAGAAGTAGTTTTGGTCAGGCTCTATTTCTGACACTGTTGAAATTTGTTCTGCTTGTTTTAGTCTAAAATGTTACACTCACTAGTTATGCAACCAAAGCCAAAGATTTTAATCTCAGTTTCTTCACTGTGAAGTGGAGATATATAATCCACCTCATCAAACTATAAAGGGAACCACATGAGTTGGAAAATAAAGAGAAGTAGCACAGTTCCCCGTGTATAAATGATAGTTATTCCTTAGTTCAATTTAGTTCAGTTCAGTTGCTCAGTTGTGTCCGACTTTCCGACCACATGGACTGCAGCATGCCAGGCTTCCCTTTCCATCGCCATCTCCCAGAGCTTGCTCAAACTCATGTCCATAGAGTCACTGAAGCCATCCAACCATCTCATCCTGTCATCCCCTTCTCCTCCTGCCTTCAGTCTTTCCCAGAATCAGGGTCTTTTCCAATGACTCAGTTCTTCTTATCAGCTGGTCAAAGTATTGAAGTTTCAGCTTCAGCATCAGTCCTTCCAATGAATATTCAGAACTAATTTCCTTTAGGATGAACTGGTTGGATCTCCTTGCAGTCCAAGGGACTCTCAAGAGTCTTCTCCAACACCACAGTTCAAAAGCATCAATTGTTTGGTGCTCAGCTTTCTTTACAGTCCAATTCTCACATCCATACATGCGGCTGCTGCTGCTAAGTCACATCAGTCATGTCCGACTCTAAGTGACCCCATAGATGGCAGCCCACCAGGCTCCTGTCCCTTGGATTCTCCAGGCAAGAATACTGGAGTTGGTTGCCATTTCCATCTCCAACATGACTACTGGAAAAACCATAGTTTTGACTAGATGGACCTTTGTCAGCAAAGTAATGACTCTGCTTTTTAACATGCTGTCTACGTTGGTCATAGCTTTTCTTCCAAGGAGCAAGCATCTTTTAATTTCATGGCTGCAGTCACCATCTGCAATGAATTTGGAGCCCCAAAAATAAAGTCTCTCATGGTTTCCATTGTTTCTCAATCTATTTGTCATGAAGTGATGGGACCCGATGCCATGATCTTAGTTTTCTGAATGTTGAGCTTTAAGCCAATTTTTCACTCTCCTCTTTCACTTTCATCTAGAGGCTCTTTAGTTCCTCTTTACTTTCTGCCATAAGGATGGTGTCATCTGTATATCTGAGGTTATTGATATTTCTCCCGGCAGTCTTGATTCCAGCTTGTGCTTCATCCAGCCTGGCATTTCATATGATGTACTCTGCATATAAGTTAAATAAGCGGGGTGACAACATACAGCCTTGAAGTACTTCTTTCCCAATTTCGAACCAGCCTGTTGTTCCATGTCCAGTTCTAACTGTTGCTTCTTGACCTGATACAGATTTCTCAGGAGGCAGGTAAGGTGGTCTGATATTCCCGTCTCTTAAAAATTTTTCCACATTTTGTTGTGATCCACAAAGTCATAATGCAGAAGTAGATGTTTTTCTGGAACTCTCTTGCTTTTTCGATGATCCAATGGATGTTGGCAATTTGATCTCTAGTGCCTCTGCCTTTTCTAAATCCAACTTAAACATCTGGAAGTTCACAGACTGTTGAAGCCTAATTGGGGAATTTTAAGGATTACTTTGGTAGCATGTGAGATGAGTACAATTGTGTGGTAGTTTGAATATTCTTCGGCATTGCCTTTCCTTGGGATTGTAATGAAACTGACCTTTTCCAGTCCTGTGACCTCTGCTGAGTTTTCCAAATTTTCTGGCATATTGAGTGCAGCACCTTCACAGCATCCTCTTTTAGGATTTGAAATAGCTCAAATGGAATTCCATCACCTCCACTAGCTTTGTTCGTAGTGATGCTTTCTAAGGCCACTTGACTTTGAATTCCAGGATGTCTGGCTCTACGTGAGTGATCACACGTTCATGGTTGTCTGGGTCATGAAGATCTTTTTTGTGTAGTTCTTCTGTGTATTCTTGCCACCTATTCTTTAATATCTTCTGCTTCTGTTGGATCCATACCACATCTGTACTTTCTTGTGCCCATCTTTGCATGAAATAGTCCCTTGGTATCTCTAATTTTCTTGAAGAGATCTCTAGTTCTTCCCATTCTATTGTTTTTCTCTATTTCTTTGCATTGAGAAGTGAGGAAGGATTTCTTATCTCTCTTTGCAATTCTTTGGAACTCTGCATTCAGATAGGTATATCTTTCCTTTTCTCCTTTGCCTTTAGCTTCTTTATTCCTACAATGGTCTTAAATTAACTGCATTTAGAACACTGAAATTCATTGCATATAATAGAAAGTATTCCTGATTATTGGTTTACTCTGACAGCAGACTAGATTGATAAAGTGCATTTGAAATAGAGGCTGTTAAACCTGATTTTTGAGTATGGATGTCCTCTGTTCATTTTAGTAAATGATTAGTAGGACACAGCAGGATGAAGGATGAAAAAAAAAAAAAAACAACACACCTCTTTTAATGAAATGATTACATTTATCAATCAAAGGACCATGCCTAAGTCTCCAAAACAGAAGGTATGAGTGTTATATTGGGAACACCTCACCATGAGATGGGCAATGCAGTTAAATACCAAAATACTTTCACAACACTTAACACCAGGTGGTAATAGTATAATCCCTGCATAGCCATACAGGTAACTGCTTAGGAATTCAATCTCATCATTTCCTCGAACTGTCTAAGAGTTTGAAATACCTACCAGTAGACTCACTTAAATTTAAACACATGGTCTCTAGAAGGACACTACACAAATGCACAACTGTCACTCAGTAGGCAGCAGATATTTTATTGATTCATTAGCATATATTAGTGTGTCAGATAATAATAATCAGATCTGATAATAATAACCAGATAATAATCTTTACTTCCTTGTTGGGTAGACAAGGAAGTAAAGATTGAGCCAAATAAGTTGAGTGGAGATGAGTGAAGCGTAGATATTCTCAGGAGAAGGGCAGACTCTAACAGCAGGGAAACAAAGAAATAATCTGTCCAGATGGAAGGCTCTAAGGAGCTTTGTTATTGTGAAAAGAATAATATACAATTACAGTTCTGAAAAACAAGGAGTATGCTGATATTTCATTGCTGTGTCTCCAGTTACAGAATGTTGCACAGAATAAGCCCTTGATAAATATTTTTGAGCGAAATAAATGAATGAACAAGACATTTTAAAATGAAATATATTTTTAATGTCTATATATTGCTGAAATGTCGTAGACTGTAAAGTGAATTTCGTCTTTACATGCTTGTGTAAGGCAAGAGCATTGCTGAACTTTGACGAATCATGTTGTATCAGACTTTGCTTGGTATTCAAGAAATGTAAGCTGATCTATAATGCATCTAAAGCTACACAGTAAAGAAAAGACTTAAGGTGTCAGGCTTCTAAGTGTGTGGACTGTGCCTCTTTTCATCTTGGTAGTTCCAGTGGTTATCATAGTGCATGAAATATGATAGGTGTTCAATGAATGTTGGCTAAATTAATAGGATTCTATTATACACAGTTAATCATCCAAAAGCTTTTGTGCATATTTTGTCTAATAATCCAGAAAATTGACTGTATAGTTACCATGCAGACAGAGTCAATGGCACGCCTCTCTCATCCATTGATGGGGTATAATTTGGCTCATTTAATTGTGTTTATGTTTTACTGTGTTGTATTTTCTTTGTGAGAATATTTGTTCTTCTGCCAAATTTTTGCTTAGCCACATTTACATGTGTACTGAAAAATTAATATATTTCAGTGGCCTTATGTTTCTGTTGAACAGCCACGAGATGTTTTATTTGCAGCATCTGTGTATTTTAAAATATCATTCTGCCTAAGAGATACCAATTTTTCATGTAAATAAAGATGTAAAATGATATTAAAACATTGGTAAAATAGAAGTGAAATTGTAGTTTTCTCAAAATAGGGACTCCAGTCCCTTTCTGAAAATTATTACTTAGTTTTACAGTGAGAGAGGACCAGATAGGTAAATTGGAATGTGCTAGCTTCCCTGGTGGCTCATCTGGTAAAGAATCTGCCTGCAATGCAGGAAACCTGGGTTCGATCCCTGGGTTGGGAAGATTCCCTGGAGAAGGGAACGGCTACCCATTCCACTATTATGGCCTGGAGAATTCAGTCCATGGGGTCGCAAAGAGTCAGACATGACTGGACAACTTTCACTTTCAGATGACTGCAGTCTTTGAACTTACATATACGTTATTTCCACTTCTGCTTTGAGGCTGTGACTCCTACGAGGGTGGGGCTAACTGAAATCGGGCAAAAGTACTCACGCTTCAGAAAAACTCCCCAACACCACACCACATTGCTTTAACCTGTGAATTTCCACTTACTTGTCAGAGTTTTTGCAGAAATTCCTGGGTGATTTTGATGATCTTCTTGTGGATGAGCAGAAGAAGGAAGATGTGTGTATGATGATGTATTATTCCTGTTTTCCCAAATTACAAATCCACCACCCACAACCCTATTCTGACTGTAAAGATATCATTCTGAGTGAAAGAATGCATTTCTAAAAATTAATTTTTATTGGAGTATATTTGCTTTACTCCAGTATAAAGTATATTTGATTTATATTTGTTGTGTTAGATTCTTGCTGTACAGCAGAGTGAATCAGCTGTACGTGTATATATATACACTCTTTTTTAGACCTCTTTCCTTCCCATTTAGGTCACCACAGAACATTGAGTAGAGTTCTCTGTGCTGTTGAGTAGATTCTCTTTAGTTATCTGTTTTATACATAGCAGTTGTATATGTCAGTCCCAAGTGAAAAGATACTTTAGAAAGAAAAAAAATCCTGTTGGTTCAGAAATAACACTGCTCATTTCCTTCTCCATCTGAGGACTACTGCTCAAATGTTGTTCCACGTTTGTAAGACTTCAGGAAGGTTCTCTGTAGATGATTTAGCATGTGCTAATTTGGGGATATTTTTCCATTACTTAAATGTTGAGAAAGACTCTAACCATGGTTAGTGTGATGATTTTCTACCTCATATTCATATAAACAGAAAAAAAAAACAAAACAAGTTTATGTTCTTGGGAAGGAAATAACATATGAAATGATTTCATCCTAGATTGTATAAATGTCTTAGGTATAGTATGTATAACAGATATAATCTTAAAGTACCATGGGATGTGACAGCAAATCAGTGAGAGGTTTTATTGTTTGCTTTTCGGAGGTTTATTTATTTATTTTTTTTCTTCTTTATGCTATCTCTGTTGCTCTGGATACTTAGGGGTATGAAATCACTTTACCCTGTCTTTAACAGTTTTCAATCTGAGAAATCTTACAGAAACACCACTTTCACTTTACGGATGAGGAAACTGAGGCTCAGAGCTCTTTCATACTCTAATTCCCATTTCGAGTTGCTTATACTAGAGTCTGACATTGTCTATCATTTTCACTTCGCACTTAATGTGCCCAGGCGTGAACAGCTATATCTTTAATAAAATAGAGTGATTTGGCTCCTTTTTTCTTTGCTTGCCATATTTAAGTCTTCAGTTCAGTTCAGTCTCTCAGTCATGTCTGACTCTTTGCAACCCCGTGGACTGCCCCACCAGGCTCCTCTGTCCATGAGATTTCCCAGTCAAGAGTACTGGAGTGGGTTGCCATGTCCTTCTCTAGGGGATCTTCGCGGCCCAGGGGTCAAGCCTGCATCTCCTGCATTGGCAGGCAAATTCTTTACCACTGAGCCACGAGGAAGGCCCCATTTGCTAAATAGGTCAACCAGTTATGAGTAAATTAATGATTTGATGCCATAGGTTTCAATCTTGTTTACTTTTATGATAGTCTAAGATAAGAAAATATCTATGTAGACATTGCAGAATTTTGAATTTACAGATACTTCCTTGTCACTGAAACTGTTTAACTATGCAAATGCTCTTTCATTTAACATGTATTTTCTAAGTGTTCACTCCATCCTTAACCTCAGACCAGGTATTGCTAGATTAGCAAGGACAGCCTGTGAAGCATGTTATCTTCTTCACTGCCTCCAAGTGAAATCTATAATAAAACTAAAGCCATACTTGAGTTATTTCAGAGAAAAACTTTCAGTCCCATATTTTCAGGCAACTTAGCAGGTCAGATGCCTTTGGGTTTTTTGCATGACTGAGTTAAAGCCCTAGAATGTATATAAAAGCGTAGTGAATTGTGTTTGCAATTTCAGTGAACAGCCACAGGTAAAACCAGACTTTGTTCAGGTTTCAAGTGTAACCACTGAAGTGGTCGCTTGTGATGAAATTGCAACTCTGTTGAAATGCATCATTGAAGATGACGAGCTGCTGGTATGGCATTTCCAGGTTACAGTTTGGTTTTAATATTTGTCCACATGAAGACTCTTCCTGTATGTATATCACACTCAAATGCAAAATTAATCTAGGAAATAAGATTGAATTGTTTTAAAGCAGAAACTAACCACTAATAAATAAAACTTCTATGAGAAAACAAATCCCAAGCCATTCTTTATTGGTAGAAAATTTCCCTTAAAAAACCGAAGCTTATAAGTTTATTATACTGATAAGCTAACTCTGTTTAAATGGTCAATAAGAAACTTTAAAAAAAATTAGCCGCTGAAAAGTATTAACAATGTCAATAAAAGTGAAAAAAATTTAAGGCATAAATTTCTTAATTACTGCTGAAATCCAAATTAACATGAAATTATTTAAGTCTAAGTAACATTTGCTGATATATCATCTGGGACACATTTTCCCCTGGCTATGTTTCCTACCACAGCTGGATGAATAGTCAATGATTATTATTCAGTATCACACATATCATAGAAACTGTCAGAACATGCAATTAGTCAGAAATGATAAAATGGAAGTAAAAGAGTTAGGAATAATGAATTGGCAATATACGTTATCACTGTGTGATACATACATTTCTTAAAATGTATCATAGCCTGCTGGTTATTACATGTAATCATGACTGCTAAAAGCAGATGACTTCTGATTTAGGGACCAAAATGTTTAACTTTTCCTTTGAAAGTGAACCACGTTTCTTTGATTATCTTGGCCTTCACTGTACCATAAACCAATATAGAATTCTCTGTTAGGAAATCTGCTCTAAATCTGGGACCATTGTCTGAAGGCATTTATTACAGAAAATTGTACAAATGCTTCAGCTCTAATATGATTTTGCAGTGTGAATCCCATGAACAGTAAGTCTCCAGAGAAAAGTAAAATGTTTTCAGCAGCTGAGCTCTAAGGTTAGAGTTTAAGACACAATTGATTGCAAAACTTTAACTTTTGATTATAACTTTTAACCTTTCAGCACACAGTTTAAGCGGTCAAAGAATGCTAAATATAAAGCCTTACTTTTTTAGTTTCTTCAAATAAACAAGAGTAGCAACAAACAATGACCTTAAATGTCCCTGTTATCACCAACATACCTTTTCATATTTTTCCATTTTGTGAAGTCATGCATGTATAGATATATAGCTGGTAATTTAGACTGTGCTGCTCCTAAAAATAGGCCACTGCAATTCTTATTTTGAAAAATGCTCAAGCTTACCAGGCATAACAATTTAAATCATTAATTAGTTAGAAGTCATGATCTGCTATGCTCCATTTCACCTCTGAATACTGAAATCACACTTGAGAGGTAACTACAATACAGTGATGGATGAAGTATTTGGGAAATTTCTGTGATCCAGAGCTTCTGGGGTACGAAAGAATATTTTACAGGTGTGTAGCCAAAGAAGAGTGGTGTAACATAATATTTCTCAAGCTATAGTTCATATTACATTGACTAGAGGAAGAGAATTGCTCATTTATAAATTCCTGAAGATGGTGACATCTGACATAGATCTGAAATGGGAGACTGAATTTAATATCCATAATTGAGTGTCAACATTCATGCTTCTTTCCTGTGCTTAGCAATATTGTACTGACATTACAGAAGAGTGGTACAGAACTTGCTGTTATGTGGTAGATTTTTAAATGAGCATATTTCAAAGTTCCCTATGAAATAATAAATTAGAAATTGGCTTTGGATTTGGCTTGGTTGGCAGCTATTACTTGGTACATAGATCTCATGAGACAGTAGAATGCTGTTAGACAAGAGCTGCTCAGAATTCTTTGTAGCATTACATGGTCATATTAAAGATAATTCTTAGGTTTTCCATCTGAATCAAAATTTTTTTGAGGGTTGGCTTTCACATTTATGATATAAGGCCAGAGCCTCACAGTACTGCTGTGGAGAATGTAGAATTCAGTATAAAGTAGATGTGTTTTTGACCCTATCTCAGGGGATTTATTACTGGAAATACCAAAAAGATCTCACTGTACCAAGGCTTCATTTATAATAGAGTCCCATGGCATGGATCCTGGGGATTACATTACCGTATAGTTCTGGGTCTCTATGACAAAGAAAAGCAATTGTGTATAAAAGAAAAACAACTTTTTTTTTTTCCCTTATAGTTTATTTTATTTTTTTTAATTTTATTTTTTAACTTTACAATATTGTATTGGTTTTGCCATGTATCGAAATGAATCCGCCACAGGCATACATGTGTTCCGCATCCTGAAACCTCCTTCCTCCTCCCTCCCCATACCAGCCCTCTGGGTCGTCCCAGTGCACCAGCCCCAAGCATCCAGTATCGTGCATCGAACCTGGACTGGTGACTCGTTTCATATATGATATTATACATATAAAAACATCTTTTTAAAACACAGATGTTTGATTATTTGTAATAATGTCATAGGAATGTTAATAGAGTTAAGATATCCTAAGCATTGTGCTTGATAAATATCTGTCACATTTTAACAACTTTGATGCTGTTACACATTAATTCTGTTTCTGAGAGAGACAGGGCAGTGGTGTTATAAAAGCTTCCCAATTATTTGCCATGCTTCGGTCTCAAAGGGTTTAGCCTTCTATTCCAAAAATCTTCATGATATATACTCACTATTCATTGCACAGTTGTAGTCAAGAATCCGAGTTCTCCTTGAATTTTTATTCACTTATATTTAATTTTAATTTTAGGCTCTGATACCTCTTATCTTCATCCACTGGGGTATGAGTGATAATTTCTTTGATATCACCTGGCACTATTTCATTCACTCATTGTGGGATAATCCTCAAATTCTTTGAGCCTGAGTTTCTTTATTTGAAATGTTAAAATAATAATAACCAGTTTTGTTCTCAAAATAGAATGCATTATGGCAAATACAATTTCTTAGTACATAGTAGGTGCTGTTTTGTTCCAGAATCAGTTACCTCGGTATCATCCTCATTCTTTTATAGAATTCAATTATGTTTCCTTTCAAATTTACTTTTTGTGATTCATGATTCCCACTTCATTATATGAAAATTTCCACATATTCTTGATTTTAACTACCTTTTCTCCTGTCTTCAAAGTTTATATTGTCTTTCTTCAGGCACGGCACCAGAACAACTGTACCCAAGAGTTCAGACTTTTTATCAACTCTTGTAATTAGCTTCCATTTTTAAGTATCCCAGAAGGAAAGTGAAGTCTTGTTGAAATTGGAAGGGATGAAGAATTACTCATTAGACTTATGGCTCCTCTTGCCATGGAAGTCTTGGAGTCTGATGAGAACAATGTCTGTGGGAGTTCATGAATATTACCTTCTTAATCATTAGCCCTTTGTTGTGGCAGGTAAGCAAAAAGGGGTGACAAAAAGGTACACTGGGCCAAATACCTCAGTGGACTTAGGCATTCTTCATGACCTTAGTGTCAGTTTGACTTAACAACATAGTATTAACATTATTTTCATTAATGTGGTTAGAATTTTATTTAAAAACATGGTACATATTTTTAAATTCCTTTATAGTGTTTCTTAAATCATTCCTTTTTTCCCCATCTCCATTGCCATTACCTTATGGTATTATACCTGAATTATAAAAATATTTTTCTAACTAGCTTCCATTTCTTTATTCTTACCCTTCTTTCCTGATTCTGTATACACTAGGGCTTCCCTTGTGGCTCAGCTGGTAAAGAATCCGCCTGCAATGCAAGAGACCTGGGTTCGATCCCTGGGTTGGGAAGATCCCTTGGAGAAGGGAAAGGCTACCCACTCCAGTGTTATGGCGTGGAGAATTCCATGGACTGTATAGACCATGGGGATCACAAAGAGTCTGACACAACTGAATGGCTTTCACGTTCACTTTTCACACTAACATTTATATAATATATGCTTTTTCATTATTCTGTCTTCATGCTCACACATCCTTGACTTGCAGCAGAGTTCTCAAGAATTTCTACCCAAATGGCAGATGGGAGAGGACTGGAAGATCCTGGGGACAAAGAATTTATCAATTCTCCTCCAATCTTGCCTTGTAGTTTTAAAATGCAAATTAATTTTTCATTCTCAATCACATACTATTGATACCAACCAGAGTTCTTGGTCTTTCCCAAGTAACAGAAATTGACTAGAGGTCAGATAAGAATTACAGGCAACGCTTTATTGGGGCTCCTGCACTGGCTGTAGGAGGAAGTGAGACAAGTAACTTGTTCCTTTGTTCACAGCTCCCCCTACACCCTCCTGTTCCATTCTTTATATGAAGTGAGGGTAGAATAGGGGTACATCCTGGGGTGGGGGCAGAGGAATGGCTTAGGTGGTTTGCCCACCCCTCTGCCTTGTTGAGTGCAGGCATGCACAGTACTCTGCTTTTGCCACCCACTTTTCTTTTGTTACTGGCTCTTCAGAAATGGCAGCTGAGTTTTTTTGTTGTTGTTGTCTTCATGTCTTTTGGTCCAGAATTTGCCCCAGCTGTACATGTGCACAGTTATTTTTGGCCCCATGCAGCTTCTTTGTATTTTGTTGCTCTGGGAGAGGTGTCCCCGGGGGGAAGTTCTGCAGCACTGCTTCAAAGGGTCTTAGGTCCCAGGCCTGTCTCACTATCAACATTTGTTTTCATGTTATTAAAAATACTTCCTGGTTAAAGAGCCTAGTATTTCATTCCAAATCTTGAGGTGATTTTGATGTTCAGGAAGATTTGCCATATGCCTCCAAGTTTCCCTGGCTGTACCACGTTTTCATGGAGATAGAAGTACTCTGATTTGAAAAGTCAGACTGAGTTCAAACTCTTTTGCTGGAATTTCATGATACTCCACATATAGCTTTAATAGACTTTTATAAACTATCTTCTGTTAATTCTCTACGTGAATCCTACATACCAGCCAGACTGCTGAACTTATTCACATACAGGCTCATCTCTCTTCTCCTGCTTTCTTATCTTTGTTCATGACTTAGCAGTGGCTTCCTTCCTGCTCTCATGTCTGCCTATAAAATGCTAATTAATTTTCAATATCACATTTATACTCATCTTTTCTTTAAGTATCTTTAAGCTGGAGTTATTTCCCATGACTGATTTCTTATAAGCCTCTAGTGAGTCGCACTATGATATTTAAATTCTTACCCTTTGTTTTGAGCAGAACCCTGTTCCCATATCCTTCTTCCTCTTTCAAAAATGTGGTTTTAGTGGTAACGAAGACTCTCTCCTTGACCAAACTTTAGTCAGGGTCCTCAGAGCCCACTTTTTAACTAGTCCTTGTCCTTGGGCCCTTTGTATAGCCTGCCTAGTTCAGTTGTAGCAAGAATCCTGCTAAGTCTTCTTATTAAGAGTCCTTCCACCCTTGATATCTGATCACCCTGGCCTGTCTTCATTAAGAACCCTGTTAAGGGGGTTTAACAAGAATTCCTCCCCACCTTGATGTCTTCTCTTTGTAACTTTCATCCAATAACCACTTATTCTGCTCATCGACTATACATTTCCAGTTGTCTTTTCTGTATGAGGAATTTTGGCTGATCTCTCTTCTCTGTTATGATAGTCTTGATATTGTTGTTGTTTAGTCGCTAAATCATGTCTGACTGTGACTCCATGAACTGTAGCCTGCCAGGCCTGTCGGTCCATGGGATTTCCCAGGCAAGAATACTGGAATGGGTTGCTATTTCCTTCTCCAGGGGATCCTCCTATAGAACCTGGGTCTCCTGCTTTGGCAGGCAAATTCTTTTGGCAGGCTGAGCCACCAGGGACCCCAGATAGTCTTGATATCTTGATATTTATCACAATAGTCCCAAAAGAAAAGTCTAACTTACTATTTTAACAGGTGTCAAATATTATTTTTTAGCAGTGGAGAGTGCCAGTCATGTTAACTTATATCCTGGGCTGTAGAGTGTGGGTGCAACACAAGCTCAACCAGTCAAAATTTTTTGAACTGTAGTCTTTTTAATGGAGTTACATGGGTATGAGCCCTAAGTTGCTATGGACCATCCCCTGCTTCCACCATATAGAAAACTTGACATTAGAAAATGATGTCACATGGACAGAAACAGAGCCCAGATCTGTCTGCTTCTACATCCTTCTTTTCAGTCATCTTTAAGATCAGCCTGAGTTTTGCTCTGCCCAGATGTGTAAGCAAATAATTTCCCCCCAATCCCTGCCCATATTTTTTTGTTTGTTTTTTGTTTAAGCATATTCAACAAGGTTGCGTTCAGTTTCTTGAAGTCTTAAGTCAAAATATCCTGCTGATGTATTCACTTATACAGTGCTTTTCATCTACCCTGCTATGTTACTGATTTGTGACTTAGTTCCACAGTACACTTTATACTTAAGTGTAACTACACAAAATACAGGCTCTTAATAACTGTTTATTGATTTATGTCATTTTATATGTGCTTGAAAATTAAAGAATTTTAGCAATTATAATTTTTAAAAGTTCTGTTCTAAATAAGTTACTATTTAGAATATAGAAAATAAGGATTAATATAAAATTACATTTACATGTAATTTTAATATCCAGAGATGACCCGTGAGTAACTGATGTACCCCATTCATTGTTTTCCATGAATCATGTACATATTACTTTGTTCATTTTCTTTTCTTTTTTTTTTCCTAAGCAATATGTTGTGACCATCATTCTGTCAATAGTATCTTTCTATCATGTTAAGGCATTGCAGTTAATATAAATAATCCTCTTAAGATGTCTTAAGATGTCTAATTTGTTTCTAAATATTCCCAATGTATAATACAAACAAACCAAATGAAACTAAAATTTTTTGTGTGTGTGTTTTTGTTTCGGCTGCTCTGCACACATGCAGGAGCTTAGTTCCCTGATCAGGGATTGAACCATTGGCCCCTGCGCTGGAAGCATGGAGTCCTAACCACTGGACTGCAAGGGAATTCCCAAAACTAAAATTTTTAAATTTTCTTTTTTACATGTTTCTCACACATTTCCTTATTATCTGAGGTTATATACATTAAAATGAACTTTTGGTGCATATTGACAAATATCTTCAGAAATATGGTATGCATTTATACTCCTAAAATTATGAATTTGCAATTTTAATTTTTTATCAAATTTTAGTTAAAAACATATTTTTTAGCTTACAATTCATTGTATATAAGGATAAAATATTTTTTTGGTTTATTTACTAAGCTTATTCTTTGTTAAGTTTCTATTTCCTCACTTATAAAATTTTATTAATCTCATTTTTCTGTGTTCTCACTGCCTTTTTAAAAATTACTCCTTAAATTATAATATTTTAAGGAGGTTAGCATTTGTCATTGATAATAATTATAATGATTATATTTTAGAGTTATTGGCCCTTTTTATTTCATACATGCTAAGAGTTTTGTTCAATTTTATGTTTGCATTTTAATTTTTAATTTTTGTTAAGGTATATTTAGACAAGCAGTCCATTTTTGATGTGTTGCATTTCTATTAATGCTAGCCAGTTCCTATGTTTTGGATCTTATATGTGTAGAATTGTGTGTGTGTGTGTGTGTATGTGTATGTATATGTATTTATTATATTCCATTGTGCAGTAGAATACATAATTCTAATTTTTAGATTATCCAAGTACATTTTTATTTTTATATAGACATGTATTTATATTACATATAAAATAAATTTATAAAATGACACGTTATGTATAAAAGACACTTATATATAACTTCATTGTACAGTTTGTATTGATTTTATGCCATGTGTAGCCATTTGACAATAACTTTAAACTTCTTGGAAAAGGTTAAAAGTCAAGGTTAACAAGTAGCAAGTTAGTATAACACTAAAATGTTAAGAAAGCCCTAGTAGAATGCAATTCTAGACATTTGTTACAATAGATCAATTTTTCATTAAATTCTTTAAATGATTTCAATACTATTTTGGTGTGAAACCAATTACCTTTATAATACTTACCAGAAGATGGCGCTATATCAATAAACAAATCTTTTTTATTTTATGGAATGTAGATAAATATTATCCAAGTATTTAAAACCAATTCCTAGGGCTTGGCAAATAACTCTCTGATGATGTGCTCACCTTATCTTTAATGCCTATGTAGTAAAATAAGTTTGCTATGCATCCGGGTGGGAAAGGCTTAAAAATGTTTTACACAGTACCACATTTTTTTTTTTCTCATGCTTTCTCTCTTCTTTCTTTTCACATTATAAAAGCATCTTGAGTATGAAACTGCTAATTAGTGGATTTTTAAACTAAATATATATAACATATCTTGAATCATTTGAAAGTTATGTGCTGACAAACGCACACACACACACAGACACACTCTACTGTGCTGAGACTGAAAAAACAGAATAATAGAAACCAAAGGCAAGGTTTAAAACTGTGATAATTGCCTGAGACTAACCACAAAATAATAGCTTCTGTACTTAAATTATGTACATTTAGCAGTAGTCCAGTAAAATTCAAGTTGGGGGCATGTTTATGTTGCATTTTGTTTATAGCAAGGCAGCATCATTCATCAGAGGTTTTAACCGAGCAAGGATCCCTTTGCCATGCTTTCATTTAATGTATTTAATGTATTTATGGGTGTATTTTTAAAACGTAGCTAGTATAGTATAAACTGAAATGCTGCAATGTGTGCTAATAGCAGAAATTTTATTCAGCATAAAAAATGAACCTTAATAAACCCCTTCCTTTTGTATTGCTCCTGGCTCCAGAATTTTCTAATGAGTAGCAACAGGAGCTCAGCAACCACTAAGAGGTTTCTTAACCTGACAATAATTTTGTCTAATAAGTAGAGAGACCAGAGTATTCAGCAAAAGTTCCATTGAGATATCCAGAATTACCTTATTAATTCTTACTAATGACTGAGAAACAAATGGTATGCCTTGGAACTGTCCGCAAGGCACTAGTGCAGGAGAAAGAACCATGGAGATTATATAAAACTTTACTAATGAGCAGAAATAGTATTGGTACATGTTTTGCTTTTGGTATGATTCATATAGTGCCTTCTGAATCCATATAAAAACATGATTCACAACATCTCACTCTTTTGTTTGGAATGTGTAGCTCAATAGTTATCTACCTTATTTAATGAGTTCCTTCTTTGGGCAGAGAGAGGGTCTTCACAGTATTCAGAACTGAAGGGTACATTAAAGAAATAGAAAGCCATGCTTTTTGGAAATAGTTGTTCGATTAGGGGGATGAAATAAACATATGCTTGCAGAAAAATAGCAGCAAGGTATTTTTATGCATTAAGTCATATAGTATAAAATGATGTTAGGATTCCTTTGTGCTTATTTGATTTTGTATCAGAGCTTTTAGTGGAATGTGGGTAAAAAAGCCTCAGTACGTTGTTTAACATTCATCACAGTCTTATCATGTAGATTTTATTATCTTCTCTTTTTTGATGAATGAGAAAACTAAGTTTTGCAGAGGTTGACTAATTTAGCCACTCACTGAGCTAATAGGCCATGGGACAGGATGTGGTCTCATCTGTTCTGTCTCAAGGACTGAACTCTCTCTAACATGCCAGGCAGGGCTCTGAAACCCTTCCTGTGCACTCCTGAACCAGTTTAGGCTCACACTCATTTTGTCTGCCTCCTAATGTGAAATCTTAGGTTGCCTGTCTTTACTCTTTTCAAATAAAAATCCCTGCAGAAGATTTTTCATAGTCAGAGTTGAGATTGACTTCTGTGATTCATTTGTCACTGTGAAAAGAGATTATAGCTGAAAGAAAAGTGACTCATGTGACGGCTCATGTTCACTGCTCCATGACTGGCAGCTTCTAGAACATAAAAGCTGGTTGGTTTTTCCTTTCCTTTGAGGACTAAGCAGCATAAGGTCATTTCATTCAGTAAAACTGATGACACTTTTTCTTTAAGTTGGATACCCGAATTCTTCCAGGTTCAGTCTACAGTGATATTTCCATGTTCATAAAATTTCAAAACCATCTCTTCCAAGGGAGAGTGCATTTTCTTTTTTCAACAATTTACATTGTTCGTGTCCCTTCTAATGATTTCCAAAAAATTATCTTATGCATTTATATTTTAGACCTTTACAAAAGTTGTTCTCTGAAAACGGAGAAACTAGGTATTCCTTCACTTGATTTGTCCTAGTCTGCGTAAATCTATTGACCAGATTAGTTCTTAGTTATCCTCAGATTGTATATGTGCTTTGAATTTCTTTAGAATTTATTATTTTGCTAATTATAAAAAGGATGTGTTTGAGAAAATAATGTGTTTACTAGAAAGTGTTTTGCCTTGTTTGCACTTGTCTGGATTACTGATTTTGATTCTCTGCTTCTGTTAAAAGGAGCCAAAAAGTGTTTAGAATAATAATTCGTTGTTACCGTAGAAATTATAAGTCACTGATAAAACTGTGTATTAATCAAGTTCTAGTGAATGAATGCAGAGAAGGCAATGGCACCCCACTCCAGTACTCTTGCCTGGAAAATTCCATGGACGGAGGAGCCTGGTGGGCTACAGTTCATGGCGTCATAGAGAGTCAGACACGACTGAGCACACACAATATTGTGAAGCAACTATTTGTGCTTATTTCTTGCTTCCTAAATGTAAATACCTAGAAGCTTTGAATATTTTTTTAGTCCCCTCATATAGAATGCAGAGAAGGCAATGGCAACCCACTCCAGTACTCTTGCCTGGAGAATCCCAGGGATGGGGGAGCCTGGTGGGCTTCCATCTATGGGGTTGCACAGAGTCGGACACGACTGAAGCGACTCAGCAGCAGCAGCAGCAGTAAATGAATGCAGAGGCCTTGTGACTTATGAATAAATCTATACTGGAAGACAATATCACAAGAGCATTGATATACACTTTGGAGTCAGACAAACCCGAGCAGAAATCATAGTGAAAGCTTAGGTTAGTTACTTAAATTCTTTCAGCTTTGATTTCTTCTGATAAATTTCTTCAAAAGTTTCTCATAAGAATTAAATGAAATTACATATGTACAGGTGCATAAATAGTATATATTTATATGTACACATAAAGTTTAGCACACTATCTGGCAGTTAGTAAGTGCTCCAGTGGTAACTAAATTGCTATGCTTTGCTTTTTTCTTTTCCTATGTTTATTTTTAAGTCTTTATTCACAAGCAAACATTTTTTTTTAATCAAAGATATGTTCAGTTTCTTCCATATGCAGGGAATTACCAAGAATCTACTGCCCCAATAATGCCTGCTAAGAAACAAGTAAAATCCTCAGTGATATACTACATACACATTTATTTTTGCTTGTAAGTTCATGGTTTGCTGTTTCTGCAGATCTGGACCAGACTGGGCCAATCTCTACTGTGTCTGTGGAGTGGGAGAAGGTAATATCTCCCCCAAGCTCACCTCTTCCCTTTGTAGTTCTTTCCTCTGGTCAAATAATTAAAATGACATAAGATAGATTAACAGGAGTAAATAAAATTTTTTATGTGCCTGTGGGGAATTCACATAAGCATGAAGGATGCCAAAGACAGACAATTTTGGATTAAGTAGAATGAGTTAGGGGCTTGGGACTTCAAAAAGGAATAAGGAAATTTACAGGAAGATGAAAAAAGTTAATGTTTGATAAACAAGTGTTTGCTTGGTCACCAAGAGACACTGGGACCCAGAAAGGGCTTTGACTGTGGGGGCTTTGCTAAATTCCTCCTTATCTATCACACCTGCTGCTGCTGCTGCTGCTAAGTTGCTTCAGTCGTGTCCGACTCTGCAGCCCCATAGACGGCAGCCCACCAGGCTCCCCCGTCCCTGGGATTCTCCAGGCAAGAACATTGGAGTGGGTTGCCATTTCCTTCTCCAATGCATGAAAGTGAAAAGTGAAAGTGAAGTCGTTCAGTCGTGTCCGACTCTTCGTGACCCCAGGGACTGTAGCCCACCAGGCTCCTCTGTGCATGGGATTTCCAGGCAAGAGTACTGGAGTGGGGTGCCACTTCTTTACTGCAGTTATCTGTGGTGATAACTCCTTGGAACACACCTTCTATCTTGAATTCTTATAGTCAGTAGGGGGAAATTCAAGGGTTATGCTGAGTCTTTGGGGCCTTACTTGTTTTCGGCTCGAAACAATCTGAACACCAGAGTGACACCTCTTAGGGCAGCTTGTTCTGAACCCCATCGGTGGACAGCTGTAGATCAGCTGGGGGTTGGCTCATCTATGATCTCAGCTGGCCATCTGCTCTCTGGTCCCCATGATCTCTCGTCCTCCAGCAGACCAGCCAAGACTGGTTCCTTTCCAGGAAGCAGCATGAGGAAGTGTTCAAGGTTATTGAATCCCCCACATGGAACTGGCACTTTGTCACTTCTATTTTATTCTTGTGGCCAAAGTCTATACCTTCTGAAGGAAGGAGCTTCACAGTCATGAGGAAAAGAATGTGGACGTAGGAAAAGGTGGTGAATTGGGACCTTTTTACAATTAATCATCAGTAAAGATGGGCTAAGAAAAAGAGACTTCTTCAAAAAAGACACTAATCTGTTTTTGACCGTTTTTGTATCTGTTTCTTTCAGGCGCTCATGATTTTTTCCTTCATAGCTAACGTCAGTGCACATGACTATTTATTAATAGTAATAATAGCTAATCAGTATTAACTATATACTATGTGCTAGGCCCATTGTTACTGTACATTCCTTTTCTTTTTTAAATTTTATAATTACCCTTCAAAGTAGATATTGTTATCATCATCATCTCTATTTTAGAAAATAATGAGTCTTAGAGAAATAAGTAATTTATTCATGGTCAGGATACTGATTAGCAGCAGAGCCAGAATTTGAATCCAAGACAGTTGGAGTTCAGAATCTGTTATGCAATATTGCCTTTCTACTCTCTTCCATTAATACTGTTTACTGATTTTTGCATGTGTCAGCCAAAACAAAGAAGGGAAGGAAGAAAAGAAAAAAGGAAGGAAGGAAGGGAGAAAGGATGGGAGGGAGGTAGTAGAGGAGGAAGAGAAGAAGGAGGGAAGGAGGAAGGGAAGGAAGAACACTAATATTTTTAGGGGATTTTTACTTAATACAAATGAACAATTTAATACAGATTAAATACAAATAAATTAATTCATGCCTGAAACTATGGTTTCGAGACATAGTTATTTTATATATATTTATTGTAAGAAGTAAGCCATAAAATACCTTGGAGTCCATTTTCCACCTGCAGTGTACCTAAACTTAGACTTTCAGAGTCTATAGTCTAATTGGAAGCCATGCTTCCATAGCAGAGCCAATTAACTAACTTTCTATTCAGCTTGTTGCTAAAATGTCAGGACTAAAATACTATTCCTTTAAAGGCATGCTATAATAAATGGGGTCCATTTAAACAAGACACTCTAGGCTGTATTCCTAATTAGAAGAGTGAAACGATTGTTGTCCTCAAAATCATAACATGTTCTCAGTATTTTCTCATTTTATTAGATGTTCTGATGTTTAATATCACCTGAGTCACTGAGACTTTTTTTTTGAAAGTTTTTCTAGTCCATGAAATAACCTTCACACAGAATAAAAATAATTGGCTTGGATGCATATGAAATATATAAATTGACGGGGTAAATGTTAACCTAGGTCCTTTAGAAACCTCGGAATCATCCTTGGTTTCTTTCTTACTTTTACTTCCGTCACTCCCATCTCTGCCCACTCCCTCTGTGCTGATTTCTCAGTATGTGATTGCTAATCTATGTATTAAATCCCTTTCTTTTCCCCTATTTTACATGATCCTTGCCAGTGTTTTGATCCTGACTCATTATCTTTCTTTTAGAATGAGACACAACCTTCTAACAGATTTTCTTGTTATTTAGTGCCTGGACATGGAACTACTGACTGGTTCCAAATTGGGAAAGGAGTACCTCAAGGCTGTGTATTGTCACCCTCCTTATTTATGTTATATGCAGAGTACTTCATGGCAAATAGATGGGGAAACAATGGAAACAGTGACAGACTTTATTTCCTTTGTCTCCAAAATCACTGCTGGAATTGGGCTTCCCTGGTGGCTCAGACGGTAAAGAACTCGCCAGCAATGTGGGAGACCTGGGTTTGATCTCTGGGTGGGAAGATCCCCTGGAAAAGGGAATGGCAACTCACTTCAGTTTCTGGCCTGGAGAATTCTGTGGACAGAGGATCCTGGCAGGCTACAGTCCATGGGGTCGCAAAGAGTCAGGTACAACTGAGTAACTTTCATTTTCCCTTTTGAAATCACTGCAGATGGTGACTGCAGCCATGAAATTAAAAGACACTTGGTCCTTGGAAGAAAAGCTATGACAAACCTTGACAGTGTATTAAAAAGTGGAGACATTACTTTGCTGACAAAGGTCCGTATAGTCAAAGCTATGGTTTTTCCAGTAGTCATGTATAGATGTGACAATTGGACCATAAAGTGGGCTGAGCACCAAAGAACTGATGCTTTTGAACTGTGGTGTTGGAGAAGACTCTTGAGAGTCCCTTGGACTGCAAGGTGATCGAACCAGTCAATCCTAGAGGAAATCAGTCCTGAATATTCATTGGAAGGACTTATGCTGAAGCTGAAGCTCCAATACTTGGCCACCTAATATGAAGAGCTGACTCATTGGAAAAGACCCTGTTGCTGGCTGGGTAAGACTGAAGGCAGGAGGAGATGGGGATGACAGAGGATGAGATGGTTGAATGGCATCACTGACTCAGTTGATATGAATTGTGCAAGTTCCAGAAGATAGTGAAGGACAAGGAAGTCTGGTGTGCTGCAGTCCATGGGGTGGCAGAGAGCTGGACATGACTGAGCGACTGATCAACAACAAAGGTTAAATATGAAGCAACATGGAATTTGTTAAACAAATACTCCTACAAAAATACAATGAACAACCATTCAGACTTACGCTTAGAATATTTAATGGCATGGGGGAAATAATCATAACATTATGAATGTAACAGAACAAATTCAAGAACTTTAAACAACTGTGTTTTTGTAAAACTTCACTTATATATGTACAGGATGTTGAATCCTGGAAGCCTATACGCAAACATTTTCTTAGCATTTATCTTTGAGGGTGAGATTATTAAGGATATTTATTTTCCTCTTTGTGTTTTAGTATTTTAAAATAGTTTTAATGTTTACTTTTGCAATCAAAAGAAAACAGGTACATTTTACTAAAGTTTTGACTGATATTTTATATTTGCTCTTATTAATGAATAGGAAAATTTTTCTTCTTGTTTGTGCTTATCTAGGGATGATTTTTATGGTGGATTATATTATTTTAAAATATATATATGTATGTTACTACTGATTGTGTATACATTGAAGTTCAAGCATTAACACACAGCATTTATTTACATAATAGCATTAGGATGGAAGTTCTCCGCAGAGGACACCAGGATATCATGAGGAAAGAAATATTACAAAGCAAGTTCTAATCAGGCTGCTGAGGGCTTCTTAGTAACCTCCCACGTCTCCCATCAATATCTGAAAAGTCGATCTTACTCTCAGATTTCTTTCCAGTCTTCAAGTTAAGACTAGCTTTAAACTGGATGAGTTTGGAGGTTTTAGAGGATTACCTTATCAGGATACATTTATCCAAGTGGTGATATCTGAAAGTTTACAGAAGTATGCCGTAAATTTACAATTGTAAAACTCAATAGAAATACTTGATATTTATTAACTTCATGAAAGAGAGGTTCTTTAATCACTGTGTTTATGCTGTTAATATATACACACAGGAAAAGTTTCCAGGACAATTCCAGTCATTCCCAGTACTTTGCATGCAACAGCATCTTCCATGCCTCCAGGGAAGTTGTATGATTTTGTCAGATTATAATTGTAGTTTCATCTATAGATGTATCAGGCCTTAAAACAAGCTCCAGTCTGATCTTGCAGGAGTGCACACTCGTAGCATTGCTTTGGTGGCTCACAATGTGAGACTTGGAGGCAGCAAGAGAGAGCAGCACTGCTGCTGGGCATGCTGCTCAGCATTATTGACTTTTCAAGAGACAATTAAAGTTTTTAGACAGCTATCAGATATGCAAAGTCGTGGAAGCTGCATCTATTAATGATGCCTTGATATTAAAATATTTTCAAATAGATTTAGAGTCAAGCCTGCATTTCTTTGTGAGTCTATCTGATTTAAGTTACTCTTTTGAGTAAGATTTTTTTAAAATAGCGAAATTGAATTAACAGAAGCAAACTTTTAAGCAAATTAAACCCACATATAATTGAACTCATGTTCATTATCATCATTGAAGTCGAAATTGTAACTTGTTGCTTTTCTTAAGTAACTGTATTAATTTCTAGTATCATCTCCTCATCCCTGGTTAGCTTGCCACAACAAAGCAATCATGCATACAGTTATGCTAAACACAGAGAATATTGGGTTGGTTCACTTCATTTTTAAAAAATTTTCAAGTGCTAAAACATAAGAAAATAAAATATGTTATATTCTAAATATATCAAGGAATATAGTCTAGTTTTTCTGTAATTTTTTATTTTGAAACTCTTCATTAAACTCATTAAATAGGAAAATAATTATAGGTATTTAGTTTAAAAATAGATTTGGGCTTCCCAGGTTGCACAGTGATAAAGAACCTCCCTGACAGTGCAGGAGATGCAGGAGACACATGTTCGATCCCATGGAGGAGCAAATGGCAACCCACTCTAATTTCTTTCTGGGAAAATCTCATGGACAGAGAAGCCTGGTGGGCTACAGTCTGTGGGGTTGCAAAGAGTTGGACACGATTGAAGTGACTTAGCATGCATGAAAAACAGATTTTACAATAAAAATTTTTCTAAATATAGACCTGTAAAAATTATAATGAACTTGTGTGTGTGTATTTTCAGTCATGTCCAACATGTTGCCATTTCCAGGGTATCTTCCTGACCCAGGGATCAAACCCATGTCTCCTGTATTGGCAGGCAGATTCTTTGCCACCTGGGAAGCCCTGTGATAGCTCTCTTGATAATCTGATCCACCAAAGACCTAACACTATGAAATTTAAATCAGTGCTTACTGTTTCAGTATTAGAAAACTAATCAAAAGAAAACAACATCAATTCTTATGCAGACCACAAGGTGAGATTTGGCAATCTTTCCAAAACTTCTCAAGACTGGCTATTCTATTGCTTATAAAAGGAAATCTTGAACTTCCAGTTTCCTCCGTCTCCGGATGAGTGGCTATTTAATGGAATTAAAAATTGTGGAGGATTCTAATCAAATAATATGAATTGCTAAGAATTTTAAAATGGGAATGAAAAGTCTTATCATATTCATTTTCCTTTTTATTATATTAGTTTTTAATACTTAGCATCCTCCTAGCAACAAGAACAAATATCTTGTTGAATCAAGTAGTAGTACAGTTCAGATCAGTCGCTCAGTTGTGTCTGACTCTTTGCAACCCTATGAATCACAGCACGCCAGGCCTCCCTGTCCATCACCAACTCCCGGAGTTCACTCAAACTCATGTCCATTGAGTCAGTGATGTCATCCAGCCATCTCATCCTCTGTCGTCCCCTTTTCCTCCTGCCCCCAATCCCTCCCAG
>NW_011495080.1:11945799-11958030 GCF_000754665.1 Bison bison bison | reverse complement strand
CATATCTAAGGTTATTGGTATTTCTCCCGGCAATCTTGATTCCAGCTTGTGCTTCTTCTAGCCCAACGTTTCTCATGATGTATTCTGCATATAAGTTAAATAAGCAGGGTGACAGTATATAGCCTTGACGTACTCCTTTTCCTATTTGGAACCAGTCTGTTGTTCCATGTCCAGTTCTAACTGTTGCTTCCTGACCTGCATATAGGTTTCTCAAGAGGCAGGTCAGGTGGTCTGGTATCCCCATCTCTTTTAGAATTTTCCACAGTTTATCGTGATCCACACAGTCAAAGGCTTTGGCATAGTCAATAAAGCAGAAAGAGATGTTTTTCTGGAACTCTCTTGCTTTTTCCATGATCCAGCGGATGTTAGCAATTTGATCTCTGGTTCCTCTGCCTTTTCTAAAACCAGCTTGAGTGTCTGGAAGTTCACGGTTCACGTATTGCTGAAGCCTGGCTTGGAGAATTTTGAGCATTACTTTACTAGCGTGTGAGATGAGAACGATTGTGCAGTAGTTTGAGCATTCTTTGGCATTTCCTTTCTTTGGAATTGTAATGAAAACTGGACTTTTCCAGTCCTGTGGCCAATGCTGAGTTTTCCAAATTTGCTGGCATATTGAGTGCAGCACTTTCACAGCATCATCTTTCAGGTTTGAAATAGATCAACTGGAATTCTATCACCTCCACTAGCTTTGTTCGTAGTGCTGCTTTCTAAGGCCCACTTGACTTCACATTCCAGGATGTATGGCTCTAGGTGAGTGATCACACCATTGCGATTATCTTGGGTGTGAAGATCTTTTTTGTACAGTTCTTCTGTGTATTCTTGCCACCTCTTCTTAATATCTTCTGCTTCTGTTAGGTCCATACCATTTCTGTCCTTTATTGAGCCCATCTTTGCATGAAATATTCCCTTGTTATCTCTAATTTTCTTTTTTTTTTTTCCAGATGTTCAAGCTGGTTTTATTTTTATTTTTTATTTATTTTAAATTTTTAAAAGAAGAGATCTCTAGTCTTTCCCATTCTGTTGTTTTCCTCTATTTCTTTGCATTGATTGCTGAGGAAGGCTTTCTTATCTCTTCTTGTTATTCTTTGGAACTCTGCATTCAAATGCTTATTTTTCTCCTTTGCTTTTCGCTTCTCTTCTTTTCAGAGCTATTTGTAAGGCCTCCCCAGGCAACCATATTGCTTTTTTGCATTTCTTTTCCACTGGGATGTCTTGATTCCTGTCTCGTGTACAACATCTAGTAGAGTGGACCTTAAAAAGTCCTCTAAGGCAGGGAGCCCTCTCCATCATTTCAGAGTTCTCTCTACCAGATTAGATGGTCAATGTTCTCCTTTACTGCTCATGCTTGCTGCACAGAGCTCCCAGCTCAGGTCACATTTCAATATGCTTTAAAAGGCACAGTCCTACTCTTTCACCTGTCATTCATATAAAATTTAATCTAATGAGCTAGCCATATCTATAGGACCTAATAAATTGCCCATATAAAAAGGAAAAACCTAGATAATATTTCTCATTTTATCTGGGAACAATTGGGCAAAATTCTTATTTCATTTATATAATAATCAATGATTATAACTTTGGAAATTTCAATTCAAGTGGTAGACCAAGAGCAAAGATATTTCATACATTTGTTCACTGAACACATATATGCATGTATAAGATATACATATATAGATTTTGTACCTATTGGATGTCAGGCGTGTTGTTACACACTGTTTCTGTGTAAAAACACACTACTGCCTGTAGGAAGCTCATTTCTGGGGGTGAGAGAGGCATCCATTAAATAATATAATAATGAATATATAATATGCAGCTGCAATAAGTGTGATAAAGGGAAGCTTAGTGGCCCTAAGAAAGGAGAGTAAACTTAATTGGGGGCTATGATGCCCAAACTGACTGAGAAAAAGAATATATAGATGTTAATTAGACAAAGAGGCAGGGTGAATATGCTTTAGGCAAAGGCAACAGAAAGGGCAAAGCTTCCTTGAGGATTATATGTCTTCACAAGTCACCTCCACTTCCTGCTTTCTGAGAGCTGGAGGCAGGGACTAGTGATGATCCCTTCCCTTTACATCACAGGGCACAAGCTCTCAGCTTGGTCCCTGAGTCTTTGCTATAAGACTGAGGGCCTTGATGGATATAACAAAATAAAGCAATCAAACAAAATCAGCCAAATTATTTATTAAGTAAAGAAATAAAAATGCAACTTGCTAGTTTCTTTAAGTAGAGATCTTAAAAATTTAAATCCCTGTAATATGATGCTGATTATTTCTAATGATTTAACAATAAACCAATTACATGTTGCACTATAAAAGACTTAAACTTCTGAAGCAAAGATCCATTTAACCTATAAGGAATTTAGATTTTTATCAATATTTATCATGATTAGTATACAATTTGGATGCTTAATATTGTTTTGACATTTTCACATATCAATTTCTCTGAATAAACAAACACATTTTGTATAGAGAGCATAAACAAAAGTTATAGGTTTCATGGCCACAGTAATTAATTCTCTGGCAATGTAGTTTGCTTTATCTGTCAAATATAATAACTTTTCTCTTCTGAAATGCTGTTACAATCCAGACAAATAGTAGATCTTTATAGTAGTTATTCTTTCCTGTCGTATCTGCAGTACAGCTCTGTGTCACAACTGCAGTAAGATTCCCCCAGAGTCCAGTAAGGAAATAATGTACTTTAGAGTTTGCAGAATGGGTAAGTTTTGGAAAAGAGGAATCAGTACTGATTTTTTAGGCAAGTTAAGGAGGATAAGGGAAAGGAATGAAAAATAATGTATCTACTGTGGGAATCACTCTAGTGGACAGGTAGATGAATATACATGGATATATATAGACACACACACACACACTATATATATATATATATATAGCTTTATATATGTATATAATTATAGTGAGAAATAACATAGAAGATTGATACTACCTATGCTCTCACTACTTAAGATGAACTCATTATCAAGGTCTAAAGATTAATCTGATAACTACAGATTTTTGTACCCCAATATATAGTATTTCTCTAAGAACATGAGAATATCTGTTCCTTTTAGGAGAATCCTCATACCCGACTAGGTGTATAAATTAGTTGTGTGGTCCGAATAAAATAGTCACATAACAGTCCAGATCAAACAATGATTTAAAAAATTTTATCTAGTTTTTTTTAGCTTTATTGCAATATAATTGACATACACTACTGTATAAGTGAAAGGTGTACAGCATAATGGCTTGATTTACATAACATCATGAAATGATTACCAGAATAAGTGTGGTGAATATTCATCATTTTATATAGACACAACATTAAAGAAATTGGAAAAAAAAGTGTTTCTCCTTGTGATGAGCACTGTTAGGATTTACTCTCTTAACGACTTTCATATATAACATATAACAATGTTAATTTTGTTAATCACGTACATTATATCCTTAGTACTTACCTATCTTATAGCTGGAAGTTTGTATCTTTTGACTGCCTTCATCTAATTCTCCCTGCCAAAATATATTCTTCCATTCAGTAGGTGGTTTTTTTCATTTTGATGATAGTTTCCTTCACTGTGCAAAAGCCTTTTGTTTGATATAGTTCCATTTATTTATTTTGCTTTGTTTCCCTCATGTGAGGAGACATATCCAAAAAAATATTGCTGAGACCAATGTCAAAGACTGTATTAGTTATGTTTTCTTCTAGAACTTTTATGGTTTCAAGTGTTACATTTTTTAATCCATTTTGAATCTATTTTTGTACACAATATGAGGAAGTAGTTTAATTTGGGGCTTCCCAGGTGGCACTAGTGGTAAAGAACCCCCCTGCCAGTGCAGGAGATGCAGAAGATATGGGTTCAATCCCTGGGTCAGGAAGATGCCCTGGAAGAGGGCACAGTAACCTACTCCAGTACTCTTGTCAGGAGAATCCGGTTGACAGAGGAGCCTGGCAGGCTGCAGTCCTTAGGGTCACAAAGAGTCAGACACGACTGAAGTGACTTAGCATGCAGTCCAATTTTATTCTTTTGCCTGTAGCTGGCAAAAGTTTTCCCAACACCATTTCTAAAGAGATTATCTTTCCCTTATTGTATATCTTTGCCTCCTTTGTCATAGGTTTATCGCCCATGCAAATATGGGCTTATTTCTGGGCTCTCTATTCTATTCAGTTAATCTATGTGTCTTTTTTGTGCCAGTACCATATTGTTTTGATTACAGCAGCTTTATAGTATAGTTTGCAAGCAGGGAATGTGATGCCTCTAGCTTTGTTTTTCTCTCAAGATTGTTTTAGCTATGCAGGGTCTTTTTCATTTCCATACAAATTTTAGAATTATTCTAGTGCTATGAAAAACACCACTGGTATTTTGACCAAGATTGCATGAAATTTGTAGATTGCCTTGGGTAGTATGGTCATTTTAACAATATTAATCCTTCCAACTCATGAGTATGGTATATCTTCCCATTTGTTTGTGTCATCTTCAATTTCTTTTATTAGCATCTTGTAACAGGTACAAGTCTTTAACCTCCTTAGTTAAAATTATTCCTAGATACTTTATTTTTCCTGCACATATATAAAAGGGATTGTTTTCTGAGTTACTCTTTCTAATAGCTTGTTGTCTGGTCAAACAGCTTTAAAGAACACCATGTATGTTAATCACATCCAAGGCCAGATGGGGATTGACAAGCTCAGTTCAATTCTTTTTGATGTCTACTCATTAAGAGCTAAAAAAAAGTCTTAGGATTAGAGTAAATTGTTTTTCGCAGTGAGTCATGAATTTAGATGTCTTTAGAGGCTTGACAAATAATATAAAGTGCAGAAGCAGTACAGAGCAGTAGTTGTCAAAATGCAGACCTGAGACCAGTGGCATTAGCAACACAAGGGAAATTTTAAATAATGCATATTATATGGCCCCACTGAAGATGCAGTTCAGAGACTTGGGATGAGACCATCAATATGTGTTTTAACAAGCTCTACAGGTGATTGTAATTTATGCTCAAATTTGTGAACAACCAGTGTAGAATAATGGGAAATTATGGACTTCACTGAACTAGAGTATGTCCTAAAGCATTCAAATTCAATGTCAACAAACTGAGCTGACCAAAACAAAACATAAACATCACATGTGAGGGAAGAATTTAACCCATGGTAAATCAGTTCATGTGTGCAGATTCAGAGGAATTTTGACACTTTAATTTCTAGAATGCTCAAAACTTTAATTGGTCATAATTGAACCATTTAGAAAACATTTCTCTGTGGTTATCTATTTTGCTGTCCCTGACTGTATATCCTCTAAACAGCAGTCTTAACCATTGAAAACATTTAGAGTCAATGGGACCTTCTCATAAAAGGAGAATGGTGGACCATGGTGCACCAATGATACATCTTTCTAGAATACAGAAATCTGTCTCCATTGGTTTTCTTTCTTTCTTTTCTTTACTTTACAATATTGTATTGGTTTTGCCATACATCTTTTTGAACTGAAAATATGTTAAGCTCACAAAAGGCTTTCTGAACATCTAATCCAGTCTGTTAATTTTGTAGATAACAAAATAAGGTTGAGAGGCTGAGCAATGTGCTGAAGGTTGAACAGTGAATAAATTTAGTAGTGGTTATATTGTGGTAGAGGTTATGAGAATGAGTCAAGTGCATGTATACCACATATTTAAAAAGATGTATTCTTTTCAGAATAAATACTCATATTTATAAATTCTAAATAATATGTAGGAGACAAAAATTTTTAAGAATTTATCTGTGAAATTATAATCAAGGTCAGTGTGAAAATGATTCAATATTCACTTCATGATGATTTCTAAGCATTCCTATTTTAATTAATACATTTAAATAATTGTAGCATGCAATACAACAAAAGAACTCAATTTCATTTACTCTGATTCTTTTTTTCATGGACCAGAGGCAAGAGTGTCATATATACTTGGAGCTCCATTCACTAAGTGAAAGATTTATAACAGAAAGGTTCTTGTTTGCCAAGTTCCTATTGTATCCTACCTTCTAGAATTCTTGGCACAGTTTCAGTACTCAATAAATATTTGTTGAATAGATGAAAGTGAAGACAAGTTATTTAATTTTCCTGCCTATTCATATCCCTTTTTCTTAAATACTCCCATAGCTGTAACTGTGTACAGTGGTACCTGTATTGACTGCCACCCTTTCGCCATGGCTAATGGGATGTGTAACTGATGGGTCCAGGGTAAATTTGTCCAAGTATTTCTTTGCCCTAGAAATATAGATTGGGGCATGGAGATAAAACATGGAGACTTCATGAAACTGTGTTCATCATTTGATCTGGGTGATACTATGTGGGCTATTTTTGTAAACTTTTTCAATGGGTAAGTAATGATTATCTACTATTTACTGTCTCATAGGTGAGAGGAATGCTTCAGTCAATAAAGCATGCTTTAATGCTTACACTTATGGGGATGTATAGATTATTAAAATAATTACATAAATAATAGTTATGAAGTTAGTGTTAAGGAGAAAAACAAAACAGGGCAAAATGACAGATAACAAGTGAAAGTGAAAGTCGCTCAGTCCTGTAACCCCATGGACTATAGCCTGCCAGGCTTCTCTGTCCATGGGGATTCTCCAGGCCAGAATAGTGGAGGGGTTAGCAGTTCCCTTTGCCAGGGGATCTTCCTAACCCAGGGATCCAACCCAGGTCTCCCAATATATAGCAGACAGAGGTATTACTTACCAGCTGAACCACCAGGGAAACCCAATATATAGCAGACAGAGGTATTATTTTTACATAGGGTAGTACTAGACTAACTCTCTGAGTTGATTACATTTGAAAAGAGACCTGTATAATGTGAGGAAAAAATTATATGGATCACTTGGAGAATAATGATCCAGGCAAAGAAAACAGCAAGCATAAAAGCTCAAAAGCAAGAGATCAGTTTGGCTAGAGTACAGTGAGTGAGGTAGGTGATGATAGGAGATGTGACAGGAAATACAGTTACAAGCCAAATTCTTTGGAATTGGAGGGCCAAAGTAAGGACAGAATTTTTTCAAATAGTGCTATTAAACCTTTTAAAGAGTTTTAAGAAAGAGAGTGATATATATATAGATAGATATAGATATATAGATCTCTCTCTCTCTCTCTCTCTCTCTCTCTCTATATATATATATATAGTCAGAATAACATTATGGGTGACAAAGTGTGGAGACTGAGAAACAAATTAAAGTGTTATACTGGTCAAGGAGTAAGGTAGTATCGGTGGGTGTGCTGATGCTTAGATTCAAGATATGTATATATAAAATTTTTATGTATGTATTTATTGGCTGTGCTGGGTCTTCATTGCTGTGCAGGCTTATCTCTAGTTGGCAGCGAGTGATGGCTGCTCTCTAGTTGCATTGTACGGGCTTCTTATTGCAGTGGCTTCTCTTGTTGTGGGGCATGGGCTCCAGGGCATGTGGCCTTCATTAGTTGCAGCTCCAGGGTTCTAGAGTACATGCTCAGTAGTTGTGGCCTGCAGGCTTAGTTACCTTGCAGCATTTGGGATCTTCCCAGACCAAGGGTCAGACACATGTCTCCTGCATTGGCAAGCAGATTCTTTACCACTGAGTCACCAGGGAAGCCCCAGATTCAAGATATATTTTGAAAGTAGAGCTGAGAGGATTTGCTGTTGGTTTGGATGTGTGTGCTTAGTCGTTCAGTTATGCCTGACTCTCTTTGACCTCATGGACTACAGTCGCCAGGCTTCTCTGTCCATGGAGACTCTCCAGGCAAGAATACTAGAGTGGGTTGCTATGCCCTCCTCCAGGGGACCTTCCCAACTCAGGGATCGAACCCAGGTCTCCCACATTGCAGACAGATTCTTTACCATCTGAGCTACCAGGGAAGCCCATGAATATTGGAGTGGCTAGCCTATCCCTTCTCCAGGGGATCTTCCTGACCCAAAAATTGAACCAGGGTTTTCTGCATTACAGGCAGATTCTTTACCAGCTGAGCTGCCAGGGAAGCCTGCATGTGAGGTGTTATTTATCTTTGATATATAATTCAAAATTTCTATCACCTTGGAGTGGGTTTATCGGGTGCATCCACTGGGTAAATCCACTAGATGAATGTGGTGTTGATTATGGAAAAGTTGACACTTAGGGAGAAACATGCTAGTTTGGGGTTAAAGTGGCAGCAGAATGAAGTGTCTGGTTTGGGGTACTGTTAAATACAGGATGCCTATTAGATGTGGAAGTCAGTACATTGAATAGATGCTAATATATGTGTCTAGAGTTCAGAAGATTAACTAGGGCAGTTTTATTGGATTAGGGAGGACAAAAAGACATATGAGTTCAGTTGAAGAGAACATAAGAAATAAGTAAAAACAAATGTCACAAGTTTTGAAAAAGGAATGGGGAAACCGGATACAATCTATAAGGGGATTTTAGATTAGGCTTTTTTTTTTTTTTTCCAAATGGAGATAGATAATTCAGAGTGTAATTTGAATGTAAGGATGACTATGGAATGATCTGGTGAAGTGGAAAAATGACATAGAAGAAGGGGATAATTACAGGACTGATGTTCTTGCTCAGGTAAGAAGAGGAAGTGATCTAGTCCACCAATAAAGTGGTTGACCATAGACAGGGAACAATTCATTCATTGTTACAAGAATTAAGTCAGTATATAGGGACAGACACAGGTCATTTGGTTGATATGATGGTAAGGGGAATGTATAAATGCTTTTCTGATTATTTATTTTTAGTGGGTATGAGGACTTTTATATCTGAGACTGATAAGTGTGAAAGGGTTGTTAGAGATATCAGGAGAGAAAAGGTGTAAAATTGTCTTTTTGAAGTATGCAAGAGTAAATTAATTAGGAAAATAATCTTTGGCACAAAAGGAGAGTGAAGGAAGAATGAATCTGAAACCTAGAAATAAGATCAAGTGGTATAGAGAGACAGCGAGACTGAACTTGGTTCTAGTCTCACAAAATGCTCAATTATTCCTCTTGTCCTTGGGTAGGTAGTTTTTTTTCCCCCCATAAGTCTTATTTATTCTGTCTGATTCTTATATTTGTGGATGATAGAGAGCCATACCCCTTTTATTTTCTGCTGAACCCAATTTGAAAACATTTCAGTTCATTTTCAACCATGATTGATTCTTGATGAATACACTGCCTAAAGATAGGAAGATTATTGTGATATGCTGACTAACGTGTACTTAGTTGAAGTAGTTTTTTCAAGACCTTTTCCCATTCAGTAAGCAACAATCATTGCCTTATAAAAGCAGATGATAGAAGAGTTCACTCTTAGCTTTAGAATTACTAAATAAAGCCCCAAAAGACACTGAGAATGAAGCGTATGCCATTAGAAAGTAATTTTGAAGAATACAAGATCAAACAGAATCAATGTGTTTTCATTGGCCCAGGAAGATGGAGACAGTTGGATATAATGGTACTTCCATACCTTTTACAAGTCATGGATTCATAAAAATTTATGATATTTGTAGAGGCAGCTAACTGTGAGCATCTTATACCAGGCTATAGCCAGGTAGGGCAAAGAATGAGGACAAAAATCTCATCACACCTGGAGCCCATTTGTAGCACAGGTGTGCTATCATAATCCATTGAGCTGTTCTGACAAAGGAAAGAGAAATGCACAGATACTGGTACTTGTGTCCAAAAAAATTATGTTGAAATTCTTCTACATTTAGGTTTCTGGCCTGAATGTTGTGGTGGTGGTATTTTTAAGAGGAAGAGAACATTTTAAGAATTTATGGAGTGGTGAGAGAATTTTGGCTTCCTGTTCTTATTTCCTTCCTCTCTGTGCTGTGTGTTCTGTGTTTAGTTGCTCAGTCATATCCAACTCTGCAACCCCATGGACTGTAGCCCACCAGACTTCTCTGTCTATGGCCATTCTCCAGGCAAGAATACTGGAGTGGGTTGCCATGCCCTCCTCTCCCTCCCCTCTAACTGCCTCTATTTCAGGAGCAGATGAGAGTCTTTCCTTCCTTTTGGGATGTTGTTTATTGCTGTACACAGTACCACACCACTAAGAGGGGAGAACTGAGAATAGTAGATCAATGTATGAAACAGCCCACAGGCTTGGTGTAATATCTGCTTTCTACATTTGTTGAATAAATTGAATTGACTGACATTTTACTGAGTAGCTCATCATTAAAAAGTCCTATTTGGGAGTGTCCTAATATTTTATTTGACCCTGTTAACATGAATTTGAACTTCTTGTTGAACGTGACTTTATTGCTGAGTGATTTTAAAATGTGGCTTAAATGCAATCATAGAACTGTTAAGGATCCAAAAGCAAATTATTAGTTACCTTTAAAGTGGAGATTTCTGTTTCTTTCCTGAGATATATTCATTGGGCTATGAAGTAATTTGGGTAAAAATTACGAATGTTTAAGAGAGTTAAGTGACCTGCCTGGGGAAAAAAAAGATTTAAGTGGACTTTAGTGCCACTCAGTTCAGTTCAGTCGCTTAGTTGTGTCCAACTCTTTGTGACCCCATCGACTGCAGCACACCAGGCCTCCCTGTCCATCACCAGCTTTTGGAGTTTACTCGAACTCATGTCCATCTAGCAGGTGATGCCATCCAACCATCTCATCCTCTGTCATCCCCTTCTCCTCCTATCTTCAATCTTTCCCAGCATCAGGGTCTTTTCCAATGACTCAGTTCTTTGTATCACGTGGCCGAAGTATTGAAGCTTCAGCTTCAACATCAGTCCTTCCAATGAATATTCAGTACTGATTTCCTTTAGGAAGGACTGTTTGGATCTTGCTGTCCAAGGGACTTTCAAGAGTCTTCTCCAGCACCACAGCTCAAAAGCATCAATTCTTCGGTGCTCAGCTTTCTTTCTAGTCCAATTCTCCCATCCATACCTGACTACTGGAAAAACCATAGCTTTGACTAGACTGACCTTTGTTGGCAAAGTAATGTCTCTGCTTTTTGATATGTCATAACTTTTCTTCCAAGGAGCAAGCATCTTTTAATTTCATGGCTGAAGTCACCATCTGCAGTGATTTTGGAGCCCCCCCAAAATAAATTCTGCCACTGTTTCCCCATCTATTTCCCATGAAGTGATGGGTGAACTTAGTTTCCTGAATGTTGAATTTTAAGCAGACTTTTTCACTCTCCTCTTTCATGTTCATTAATGCCACTAGCTCTGGAAATAAACTTCATTTGAGGTTTATGGTTAGTAAAAGAGGGGATGGGTTCCCCTAAATGACTTGTGATGAGTGGCCAGAAGTAAATTCCACTTTTTGACAATATGTAAGTCAAATAGGAGAGAAACATAATTGAGTCAATAGAATACTGGTCTTGATTTGGTGACTGTAACTCTCCTCAGTTCAGTTCAGTCGCTCAGTCGTGTCCGACTCCTTGCCACCCCATGAATTGCAGCACGCCAGGCCTCCCTGTCCATCACAAACTCCCGAAGTTCACTCAAACTCATGTCCATCGAGTCGGTGATACCATCCAGCCATCTCATTCTCTGTCGTCCCCTTCTCCTCCTGCCCCCAATCCCTCCCAGCATCAGAGTCTTTTCCAATGAGTCAACTATTTGCATCAGGTGGCCAAAGTATTGGAGTTTCAGCTTTAGCATCAGTCCTTCCAATGAACACCCAGGACTGATCGCCTTTAGGATGGACTGGTTGGACCTCCTTGCAGTCCAAGGGACTCTCAAGAGTCTTCTCCAACACCACAGTTCAAAAGCATCAATTCTTCAGCACTCAGCCTTCTTCACAGTCCAACTTTCACATCCATACATGACCACAGGAAAAACCATAGCCTTAACTAGATGGACCTTTGTTGGCAAAGTAATATCTCTGCTTTTCAACATGCTATATAGTTGGTCATAACTTTCCTTCCAAGGAGTAAGCATCTTTTAATTTCATGGCACAATCACCAGCTACAGTGATTTTGGAGCCAAAAAAAATAAAGTCTGCCACTGTTTCCACTGTTTTCCCATCTATTTCCCATGAAGTGATGGGACCAGATGCCATGAACTTAGTTTCCTGAATGTTGAGTTTTAAGCAGACTTTTTCACTCTCCTCTTTCACGTTCATTAATGCCACTAGCTCTGGAAGTAAACTTCGTTTGAGGTTCATGGTTAGTAAAAGAGGGGATGGGTTCCCCTAAATGACTTGTGATGAGTGGCAAGAAGTAAATTCCACTTTTTGACAATATGTAAGTCAAATAGGAAAGAAACATAATTGAGTCAATAGAATACTGGTCTTGATTTGGTGACTGTAACTCTCCTCAGTTCAGTTCA
>NW_011495080.1:11938650-11945504 GCF_000754665.1 Bison bison bison | reverse complement strand
CTTGGAGAATTTTGAGCATTATTTTACTAGCATGTGAGATGAGTGCAATTGTGCGGTAGTTTGAGCATTTTTTGGCATTGGCTTTCTTTGGGATTGGAATGAAAACTGAACTTTTCCAGTCCTGTGGCCACTGCTGAATTTTCCAAATTTGCTGGCATAACTCTTAAGAATTATTAATATAATCTGTAGTACACAAATTCATCAGAAGTAGTAAGATAAAAAAGATTAGCAAGTAAACATGCAAAATGAAAGACCATCCTTCTAATGTTACATTGATTTTTTTCATGGTATAAAATTAGAAAACTTGACTAATTCTGTTTGTGAAAAAAATAAAAACAAAATGAAACTGGTAGAATTTGAGGGAAACAAAAGTATAATTTTCCCAAAGTGTGGGGTATATAATAGCCAAGGCTCATGTACATGTGCTAGTGTATAGTCAGATGATTACAGGGAGATGTAACATCAGTATTTGTGTTTGTAGGCAGATACAGAATCTGAAATAAATTTAGAAAGGCATATTCAAGATTTTTACATCATGCTTTTAAAAATGCATTTAATTTCTTGAGAAACTGAAAATTTTTTTGTGTGTTTCCTCATTAATGATTAAAATAAGGCTATATTTATAAATATTTTTATATACAGTCCATGCAGATAAACTGCAATGACTTAGCTGTCTGTTTTGATAAACTGAATAATCTGTTGTAACTTGTCTGGTGTTCGTTAATTTAGTGTGAAGATGCAGACAGCCTTCTGTTCTTTTGTTTACAGGGTCTCTTAATTCTGTGGCTCCCCTGGCAGTAATTCATTTTTTTTGCTAAAAGGTAACAGCGTTACAAGTGCAAAACATTTATTTAATTTGTTTAGCTTTAGAAAACTGAGCCCATTCCCTAGGCCTTTGGGGACACAAACTAGATAAAAGCATATGGCATTATTTATTATTTTCTCAATTCTAGTTTTGTGGTAAAGCATTATTTAAATGTCAATGAGGAAATCTCAGATTGCTCTCCTTGGAAAAGTGATGTTTTGGATAATAATCAGTTACATTTAATAAAGGAACATTTTATTTTCTTTAAGTAATCCACTAAGGCCATAGTTTTACATCTTCCAAGAATAGTAGGAAACATTCAGAACTCCTTTGTACTTCTGGAAGTCCAGTTCACCTATTATGCATTATTGTGGGGCATATTATATTTAGCATATCTTAATAACATCTTATAAGCAAATTTACAATGTATTCAGATTACCTACATTCATGACATTTTTTCAACACTGATAATCTTAATTCCTAAATGAAAAGAAAATTTAAAAATGTAGCAAGTTGGGAAATAAACTTTAAAAAAATATCACTTTATTATAAACATAAATATGCTTATATTTCTGTGATTAATATTGGCAGAATGGGTTACAATTGTTATAGTTAGGGTAAAAGTGTCTCTACCAAATAAGGAAAGAATGGATGGATTATGACAGGCCAAAATTTTTGAAAATCAACAATTTTTTAACCAGTAGCCAAATCCAAAAAACAGAAATTTAAGATCTACTTAAATGGCCAAGTGGTCAAAGATGTTCCACTTCTTTGGAGGGTCCTACTTTTATCTTATTAGTAGGTGGTTGAGATAGTTCTGAAACCCACATTCCCACTGGTGTTCATACAGCTGCATCTATATCTATCTATCAATATACATACACACATGTATACATATACACATGCATATGTACTCCTACAGGTTATTCTCCAATTGTAGGAGGAGTGAATGACTGATTTTTCTCCCAGTTTTCATCTTGGCTTTTATTAATATTTTCATCAGAGCGGCTTTGCTGAACCCTTCTGTCTTGGGAATTGGCACATATTTTGGCTTGAAAATTTTAATACCATCAAGAATCTCAAATGTATTAGAATTACATTATCCTTCCTCTGCTTTTCTGAGCAGGTTCAAATGTCTTATTGAAAATCTTGAAAGGAATCTTGTATTTGGAGAAAACTTCATATTTCACATTCTGTTAACATGGAGCCTGTCAAGAAATGTAACATAATTTGGATAATTAAAGCATCAGCCACTTGAAAATTGGCCTACAGACATTTTTCTCATATAACAACCAGCATTAACATTCAAGAAAAATAAATGCTTGAAATTAGAAGAAAGTATCAAAAGAAAGAGAAATTTCTTTCAAAGAAACTGTGATAGGTGTTTATTTACAGTTTCTAGTGGTTTATCTGCATTTTAACATTTTTAATCTATTTATTTGGATAATAGACAATGAAAGATCATGACACCACCTGACATTTAACAATGAAATTGAAAAAACTTAAAATATTTTATACCTGAGGAGTTATTTGCCCAGTATTTCACAGCAAGAGGATAGATCTATATGCTGATGACTTAAGTACTACCTCTAGCTCAGTTCACCTTCTTGAACTCCAGATCTTTTCTGATCATTTCAACTTGGCCATTACATGGAGGTCTGAAACTTGTAGTAGAGCTAATTACTTTCTTGAATCTGTTGTTACTGTTATATTCTCTGTCCTACAAAATAAATGCTTTACTTCTTCCACTTCTTTACCACCACACTGAATACACAACAAACCTCTATGCTTCCACCTTTTAAAAATATTTTACAGATACAGTTAGTATTCATATTGTCTGCACTCTAAATCCCTTTTTTTTTCTTACTCGTAGATTGTGACAATACATTTCTAGTTCTTTTCCTTGCCAATAATTTGCAGTCCTCAAATTTATGAAAGTGATGTAATGAAATTTCCGTCTGAACTTAAAAATCCTGCATAAAACCTTTCAGTGGCTTCCTATTTTCCTCATGAAATCTAAACACTTTAGCATGGTAAATAAATAAGATCATTGGTAACCGAGCTTTGGCTTACTTCTCTAGTCTCATTTGTTAGTCTCAAATCTTAACAAAATTCATAAGGAGGGTGGTTTAAACAATTATTATAATGCTGTTTCACCGGTCTTATGTGGGAGATAGCCTTGCACTAGTATCTTAGGTATCCATTATTCTACTAGCTATTAAGAATGAATGGCGAAACTAATTGACACTTCAGTGGCAGGGGACACAGGTTTGATCCTAGTTGGGGGACTAAGAGCCCGCATGTGGTGTGGCATGGCCTAAATAAATTTTAAAAAGCCTGTTTTTTTTTTTTTTTAAAGAATGGATAGTATGATATATAAATATCTCAGTCAAAATTTGAGGTAAGATAATTTGCCTTGAGCATAACATAATACTTTGGTAGTAAGAGACTTTTGTATGCACTTTGATTATACAAAGTAGAGAATGCTAATTTTTGGAACTTAAACTTTTTATATTATTCTAACTTACAGAAAAGTTGCCAAAATGGGAATTTCTTGGTACCCATTATGCAGTTTCTAATTGTTCACATTTTTATCCATTTGCCTTATTATTTATTACCCTGTCTCTCTGTCCCTCTCTCTCACAGACATACTAACTTCTCAAAAACTTTGCTGAATATATTCAAGTTTAGCCCTTCTATACCTCTAAATATTCCAATATGTTCTTCTAGAAGGAGGACATTTTACTTCAAAGTTAACATTGAAACAAAACTGTTATCTAAATCAAAATCTGTATTCAAATTTTTCTCAATAGTAATGAAATCAAATAGCGTGTATACTAACTTGTCCATCTTGTTTTGCACAGTAAAATGTTCTTGAGATTCATAAGTGGTTTTGCCCTTTTTATTGCTAAGTAGTATTTCACTAATAAGCCACAAATTGTTTATTCATTCCTAAGGGAGTGAATGTTTTGGTTGACTTTTTTTTCAACAATTATGAGAAAGCCTGCTAGGAACACTTGTTCTAGTTATTTTGTGGGATGATTTTCTTTGTTTGCTTGTTTCTCTTGGGAAATATCTAGAAATAGAATTGCTGAATCATAGTGAAGAGTTGGGGCTACCCTGGTAACTTAGCTGGCAAAGAATCTGCCTGCAATCCAAGAGATCCCAGTTTGATTCCTGGGTCAGGAAGATCCCCTGGAGAAGGGATAGGCTACCCACTCCAGTATTCTTGGGCTTCCCTGGTGGCTCAGAAGGTAAAGAATACTCCTGCAATGTTTCAGACCTGGGTTAAGTCTTTATGTTGGGAAGATTCCCTGGAGGAGGGCATGACAACCCATTCTAGTATTCTTTCCTGGAGAATCCCCATGGACAGAGTTGCCTGGCGAGCTATAGTCCATGGGGTCCCAAAGAGTTGGACATGATTGAGTAACTAAGCATAGCACAGCACAGATCTACATTTAACTTTATAAGCAACTGCTAGACGTTTTCCAAAGTATTTGTACCAATTCACACTCCTTTTAAGAGTTTGTGAAAGTTTCAGTATCTCTACATCTTTGCTCATATTTGCTGTTATAATTGTATTCATTCTAGTTATATTAGATATCTTTAAATAACACTGTGCTGGGTTGTTTGTTTGTTTTTTCCTCGCACTGTAAGGCATGTGAAATCTCAGTAACCTGACCAGGGATAGAACCCATAGCCCTACATTGGACATGTGGAGTCTTCACCACCACTGCATTGGACCACTAGGGAAATACCTAACTGATTGTGATTTTGATTTGTGTTTCCCTAAAAACTAATGATTGAACAGCTTTTCATGTGCTTATCAGTCATCATATATTTTTTAAATGTCCCATGTCTTTTTCCCATTATTATTGAAGTGTTTTTTAAATTTATGAGTTGTAGGAATTATTTATATACCATATATAAATAACTTGTACAAAGGTACAAGCCTTTGTCAGTTTTTTGTCAATACGTGGTGTCTTTTTTGATGAACATAAATTTTTAATTTTAATGAAATATAATTTAACATTTAAAAATTTGGGGGAGAGGGCTTTGCTTTCTGTACATAGTCTAAGAAATCAATATTTAATGCTCCCTAAGCCATGAAGATATTCATTTGTGTTTTTTTCCAGGAAGCTTCATTTTTTTTAATTAATTAATTAATTTTAATTGGAGGATAATTACTTTGCAATATTGTGATGGTTTTTGCCATACATTGACATGGATCAGCCATGGTGCACATGTGTCCCCCAATCCTGAACCCCCCATACACCTCCATCCCCACCCCATCTTTCTGGGTTGTCCCAGAGCACTGGCTTTGAGTGCTCTGCTTCATGCATTGAACTTGCACTGGTCATCTATTTTACATATGGTAATAACTGCAGTCTCCCAGGCTCCTCTGTCCATGGCATTTTCCAGGCAAGAGTACTGGAGTGGGGTGCCGTTGCCTTCTCCAATATACATGTTTCAATGCTATTCTCTCAAATCATCCCTCCCTCAGCTTCTCCTACAGAGTCCAAAAGTCTGTTCTTTATATCTGTGTCTCTTTTGCTGCCTTGCCTATAGGATTGTCATTACCGTCTTTCTAGATTCCATATATATGCATTAATATACTGTATTGGTGTTTCTCTTTCTGACTTACTTAGCTCTGTATAATAGGCTACAGTTTTGTCCACTTTATTAGAACAGACTCAAATGTTTTCCTTTTCATAGCTGAGTAATATTCCATTGTGTATATGTACCACAGCTTCCTTATCCATTCATCTGCTGATGGACATCCAGGTTTTTCCATGTCCTAGTATTGTAAATAGTGCTGCAATGAACATTGGGGTACATACGTCTCTTTCAATTCTCGTTTCCTCAGTGTGCATGTCCAGCGATGGGATTGGACATACACATAGGTCATATGGCAGTTCTATTTCCAGCTTTTTAAGAAATCTCCACATTGTTCTCCATAGTGGCTGTACCAGTTTGCATTCCCACCAACAGTGTAAAAGTGTTCCATTTTCTCTACACTCTCTCCAGAATTTATTGTTTGTAGACTTTTTGATGGCATGAGATGATACCTCATTGTGGTTTTGATTTGTATTTCTCTAATAATGAGTGATGTTGAGCATCTCTTCATGTGTTTATTGGCCATCTGTATGTCTTTGGAGAAATGTCTGTTTAGTTCTTTTGCCCACTTTTTGATTTTTTTTTTTCCTGGTATATGCGTACGAAATGCATGAGCAGCTTGTATATTTTGGAGATTAATACTTTGTAAGTTGTATCATTTGCTATTATTTTCTCCCATTCTGAAGGCTGCCTTTTCACCTTATAGTTTCCTTCGTTGTGCAAAAACTTTTAAGTTTAATTAGGTCCCATTTATTTATTTTTGTTTTTATTTCCTTTAGTCTGGAAGGTGGGTCACAGAGGATCTTTCTGTGATTTATGTCAGGGAGTGTTCTGCCAATGTTTTTCTCTAAGAATTTTATAGTTTCTGGTCTTACATTTAGATCTTTAATCCACTTTGAGTTTATTTTTGTGTATGGTGTTAGAAAGTGTTCTAGTTCCATTCTGTTACACATGGTTGACCAATTTTTCAGGCACCACTTGTTAAAGAGATTGTCTTTTCTCCATTGTATATTCTTGCCTCCTTTGTCGAAGATAAGGTGTCCATAGGTGCATGGATTTGTCTCTGAATTTTCTACTTTCTTCCATTGATCTATATTTCTGTCTTTGTGCCAGTACCATACTGTCTTGATGACTATAGCTTTGTAGTATAGTCTGAAGTCAGGAAGGTTGATTCCTCCAGTTCCACTCTTCTCTCTCAAGACTGCTTTGGCTAGTCAAAGTTCTTTGTGTTTCCATACAAATGTGAAATTATTTGTTCTAGTTCTGTGAAAAATACCATTGGTAGCTTGATAGGGATTGCATTGAATCTATAGATTGCTTTTGGTAGTATACTTATTTTCACCATATTGATTCTTGCAATCCATGAATGTGTGTATTTCTCTATTTGTGTAGTCTTTGATTTTTTTTGGTCGGTGTTTTATAGTTTTTTTTA
>NW_011495080.1:11932704-11938550 GCF_000754665.1 Bison bison bison | reverse complement strand
CCTAAGTATTTTATTTTTTTGTTGTTGTTGCAATGGTGAATGGGATTGTTTCCTTAATTTCTCTTTCTGTTTTTTCATTGTTAGTGTATAGGAATGCAAGGAATTTCTATGCATTAATTTTATATCCTACTACTTTACTATATTCACTGATTAGCTCCAGTAATTTTCTGGTTGTATCTTTAGGGTTTTCTATGTAGAGGATCATGTTATCTGTGAACAGTGAGAGTTTTACTTCTTTTCTAATCTAGATTCCTTTTATTTCTTTTTATTCTCTTATTGCTGTGGCTAGGACTTCCAAAACTATGTTGAATAGTAGTGACAAGAGTGGTCACCCTTGTCTTGTTCCTGATTTTAGAGGAAATGCTTCCAAATTTTCATCATTGAGGATAATGTTTGCTATGGGTTTGTCATATATGGCTTTTATTATGTTGAGGTATGTTCCTTCTATACCTGCTTTCTGATGAGTTTTTATCATAAATGGGTGTTGAATTTTGTCAAAGGCTTTCTCTGCCTCTATTGAGATAATCATATAGTTTTAATCTTTCAATTTGATAATATGGTGTTTCACATTGATTGATTTGTGAATACTGAAGAATCCTTGCATCCCTAGAATAAAGCCTACTTGGTCATGATGTACGATCTTTTTAATACATTGTGGGATTCTGTTTGCTAGAATTTTGTTGAGGATTTTTGCATCTATCTTCATCAGTGATACTGGCATGTAGTTTTCTTTTTTGTGGCATCCTTGTTCAGGAAGCTTTAGAGCTTTAACTTACATTTAAGTTTGTGACTCACCCCCAGTTGATTTTTCTACGTGATGTGAAATAGTCATTGAGGCCGCGTTTTTTTCTATATGAATATTCAATTATGCCAGAATCATTTTCTGAAAAGACATTCCTTTACCCAATTTAATTACTTTGGCACCTTTGTTGAAAATAAACTGAAAGTTATTTCTGCTTCTGCCCAGCATATGTAAAACTGAAAAGAGTCTTATCCATTCTAACAACTATTCATGGCTGGATATACTGTAAAATCATAACTTCTTGAGACTGTTAAAGAACTGAAGCAGCAGAACAAATAAATAACATGGAATACAAAGCAGAAATGGCTCTTCTTGGGAGTAACAACATACACAGTGGCTTGTTTGTGGCAGAGCATGGGAGAAATTGGTGAAACTACACAAGCACATAAGATGAATCAGTTAAAAATTTAACATATTGTTGGAGGCCAAGTGTTGGCTGGGATGTGAGATCATCATATTCCCCAGCAGCTATTCTCTAATAAACCTTATGGAACTTTATCCTGGGAAAAAGTATACTAGCAAAGCTTAGTATATGTTTTAATAGTGATGGAGCCCATACAGAATTTCTGTAGCTCTTCTTTACCTGTAATATTCTGTTTTACAGGGTCTATCCAGCTTGGCACCTTGGAACCCTGATCCTTGCCTTCACAGTTCAGCAGCATCCCTGTGCTCTGTTTGGCTTCCAACTCTCTGCACCACAATCTGGAAAGTGTCCCCAGGAACAAAGCCAGGGTGATTGCTCTGCTTACCTATGTACTTCCCTACTTGTGTTTTATTCCCTGCCTGCTGTCCTCTGAAAACAGTTGCCATATATATTTTATAATTTTTTTCAGCTGTTTTTTGCCACAGCTAATCTGGCACCAGTAATATTTTCATGGTCAGAGTATGTTATTTTCAAGACCTGTGCTTGTTAGTAAAAAAGAAAAAGGCCACAGATATACAACTACAATATAAATACATAGAAAAGTTAACAAAAAGGTTAATAATTTCAATCTTTTATTAATAAGCCACATAAAAGATGAATTTGGAATTTGTGAGGTTTATCTTCAAAATGGTCTTCTGTATGTTTCACTTTGTCTCTTTATTTCTTGTCTGTGGTCTCATTTTTAAGTATTTTAAATTACATAGTAGTATCTGTCAAATTCCAGCAATAGAGATGGCTATTCTGGGGCATCCCCTAAGGTGTGTTAGGCCCCAGTCTACACAAATAATTGGAGTAAAAAAAATGTTGCAAAATCCACAGGCCCTTGTGAGGTATAGTAATTTATTGATGATACATTAGAATTATGGTTAGAGATGTCTTTAGGGATTTGTTGATTGTCTACTCATTATACAAGAACTTTCTTCATAGGTTCTACGCACTATCCCCTCCAGTTCAAATCCAGAACATTTTTTAAGTTTTTAGTTTCCAAAGTAAGATTCATGCACAGATTCATATCTTCTGGCATACCATGATAATAAAGCTAACAATGCTGTTAACTGTCCCTGTCTGGCAAAGCTTAAGACTGATCCAGGAGATTATAACATTACTACATTGATCAGAAAAAGACCAGTCAGAAGGATAGGTCTTGTGAGCAAGTCTCTACAACTTTGTGGACTTTAATGCCTGTCAGGTGGCACAAAGCCTGCTAAGAGGGGTTCTGTTCTCTTCAGGTGTCAGCAGCAGGGACATATATGGTAAAAGTCACCTGCCACCACCTTGGCACCATTGTGTGCCAAAGACTAGAGGTGGCACTACAGTTGAATTGAGAACAAGAGCTAATGCATAGGTCCACACATTCAACTCATGTCACCAAGGGTTAGTGTTGATCCATAGTAGCCTGTAACTCTGAATTCACTCTGTGTCCAACGTGAGTGAAAATCACCCCAGTCAATGTGTCTTCATCATAATAGTAGCTCAGTTTTGTGAAGTCCTACAGAATAAACACTTTTCTGAGCACCTGGAGCAATCTTCTTGCTAGGCTGTCTTCCCAGACATGGACCTCAACCCCATGGAGACTAGAGAAGATTCTGTAGACTAAGTGAGTTCTAGAACTTAATGGATATCTGATTGAGCCCATGTACTTGGATAGAGGGTTAGAGAATGCCCAAGTAGAGAAATGGGCCCTATGGCCAAGGTAGGTACCAGTCTGGTCAAGGGGACTATGCCCAGATGGCACTGCTGGCTCTACCCAGGGACCCAGGGTTGACTTAGAAGATTATAGAGAGGGCATTCATCCTCTGCATTGCAGGGCCTAGAACAGAGGCCCTACTTGTCCAGATCTAAAGGCAGTACTGGGTCAGTCCTCGAATTAAAATGCTAGGACTTTTGAACTTTTAAAGTAGTTGACTAGAATAATTTTGTTAAACGGAGATAATTAAAGCTGAGTTAATGAAGTATTAATAATAATTTTCAATGTTCAGTGTTACTATGTTTGCATACTCATAATAATTTAAGAATTAACAAAGCTGCACATATATACATACACATTGACACATTTACTTGAAGCTTTGTAAATTAGTGACATCACCTGAAGGGAAGGGAAGAAAAAAACCAAGTGATGTTATGTGTAAAGAAATGTTTTTCCAGCGTGTTAACCACAAAAGTTGTATGGTACAAAGTAGTATATTCATTTATTTGTCCTAAATAAATCCCCTTGAGATTGAGAGAACAGGAAAAAAAATGCTAGTATTCTTGAATATGTTCAGGAAGTATGTGATTATACTCTCCATGAGTTCTATACTTTCAGAAGTTTTAAGGAGCTGCAATCATTTGGAACCATACATAACTCTCTACACTGTACCCACATGTCTGTATATACTTGTATAACTATTTTTAATGTTAATGAAATAATCATATAAAACTCTTGATTTTTTAAAGCATTTCCTTATTTGCTACAGAGTAAGAGAAAATTTTCCCATAACTTTTATTCATGGCTAAAATATGATAATTTTCTAATCTAAAATCTTTTAATTTTAGAAAGATGGAGGAATCTGAAATCTTTTAACTTTGAAGTAGAGGGTTTCTTGGGTTTGTAGTTCGTAGTTAGTATTTGTAGTTAGTCTTGAGTTTGTAGTTAGGGTTTTTAGTATATAATCTGAAATCACATAAATGCTGCATTTATATAATGCTTAAACAAACTGGCAAAAATGAAAATTTCAGCTCATCCAATGAAATAGTGTCAACAGATCAAACCAACATAAGAGAAACAAAAATATAGCTAGTCACCAATAGATATTTTAAAGAAGTTAAAACTCTTCAACCCTACTTTTAAGCAAATAAATTGAATGAAATTGGTGGTGTATTTGGCCATAGATTAAGATGAACTGAAATTTTCAAGGTGACTAACTCCTCAGTCTAAATGAATTTGATGCTTGTCAGAAGTTGTTAAGAAAATCTGATTCACTCTGGTGGTCTCTTGAAACCTGAAAAAATATTACAAAGACTCTATCCAATATCCTTGAACCATGCAGTATAAATTTCTATGGAGAATGTAAGCAAATAATTTATAAGCTAAGCTAAGCTAAGTCACTTCAGTCGTGTCCGACTCTGTGTGACCCCATAGATGGCAGCCCACCAGGATGCCTCATCCCTGGGATTCTCCATGCAAGAACATTGGAGTGGGTTGCCATTTCCTTCTCCAATGCATGAAAGGGAAAAGTGAAGTCGCTCAGTCATATCAGACTCTTAGCGACCCCATGGACTGTAGCCCACCAGGCTCCTCTGTCCATGGGGTTTTCCAGGCAAGAGTACTGGAGTGGGGTGCCATTGCCTTCTCCAAATAATTTATAGTGATTATGAATTAGAAAATGCAAAAAACAAAAAAAACACTTCAAGATAGGGAACTACCCCATTAAATGATTCCTGAGCTCAAGAAAGGAGCAGAACTCCTGGGTCTATACACATTAATTAGGTATCCAGATAGCTGACTCATCAGGAAATTTTCTTTTAAATATATCTTTATTAGAAGAATTTATGTTTCCTAATAATTATGTGATAACGTAGAAGATGGGAAAATATATCTGAATGAATTAATTTACCCTACTGCAATGATATTTCAGTTTTAGTATGTAATTGTTTATTTTGTCTAGCTCAAACCTTTTGGAATAAATCTCCAACTTTTAGCTAAAGCATATGAAGATAAATAAAAACCAAAAAGTCTAAGAAAAGGAAAAATAAAATTACTATTAAAAGTCACTGAAAATGCAGGTGAACAATAACTGAAAAATAAAACTAATATTTATTGAGTATTTATTATATGTCACAAATATTCATAAATGTCTGAAACACTAGACTATTACTTGGGCTATTGGTATTAATAATAATAGTAAATTGAACATTTAAGTTCCCTGAAGGAGGAGTTGGCAACTCACTCCAGTATTCTTGCCTGGAGAATCCCATGACTGAGCAACTGAGCATGAATATTTAAATAGAATTGCATGAGGTCTAAACATGATGGAAGAATAAGACTTTAAAATAAACATCTAGGCTTAAGGTAGAGAAAAAGAAATAGGAATGATTTTCCTTATTTTGCTTTTAAATAAAATTTAAGTAAAATGAAGAACTCTGTTTCAGGTAGTTCCACTAATTGAGAAGTGGAATAAATTAAAACACTCGACAAAATGGGAACTATTTGTTTCATATCCAGCACCCTTTAATTCCCCTCACACATTTGTATTCAATGCTTTTCAATACCATTTCTCATACATTAAGCTTTCATAAAAATTTTAGAAAGTATTAAGAACTGGGGGGAAAGGGGAGATATAACCAGGGTTTCTCAACCTTAGTACCAATGAAATTTAGGGCCAGATAAGTCTTTGTTATGGGGTTGTCCTGTACATTGTGGGATAATTAACAGGATCAACTGTGTGGATCACAATAAACGGTGGAGAATTCTGAAAGAGATGGGAATACCAGACCACCTGACCTGCCTCTTGAGAAATTTGTATGCAGGTCAGGAAGCAACAGTTAGAACTGGACATGGAACAACAGACCGGTTCCAAATAGGAAAAGGAGTACATCAAGGCTGTATATTGTCACCCTGATTATTTAACTTCTATGCAG
>NW_011495080.1:11925347-11932604 GCF_000754665.1 Bison bison bison | reverse complement strand
GGTTCCAAATAGGAAAAGGAGTACATCAAGGCTGTATATTGTCACCCTGATTATTTAACTTCTATGCAGAGTACATCATGAGAAATGCTGGACTGGAAGAAACACAAGCTGGAATCAAGATTGCCGGGAGAAATATCAATAACCTCAGATATGCAGATGATACCACCCTTATGGCAGAAAGTGAAGAGGAACTCAAAAGCCTCTTGATGAAAGTGAAAGTGGAGAGTGAAAAAGTTGGCTTAAAGCTCAACATTCAGAAAACGAAGATCATGGCATCCGGTCCCATCACTTCATGGGAAATAGATGGGGAAACAGTGGAAACAGTGTCAGACTTTATTTTTATGAGCTCCAAAATCACTGCAGATGGTGACTGCAGCCATGAAATTAAAAGACACTTGCTCCTTGGAAGAAAAGTTATGACCAATCTAGACAGCATATTAAAAAGCAGAGACATTACTTTGCCAACAAAGGTCTGTCTAGTCAAGGCTATGGTTTTTCCTGTGGTCATGTATGGATATGACTTGGACTGTGAAGAAGGCTGAGTGCTGAAGAATTGATGCTTTTGAACTGTGGTGTTGGAGAAGACTCTTGAGAGTCCCTTGGACTGCAAGGAGATCCAATCAGTCCATTCTGAAGGAGATCAGCCCTGGGATTTCTTTGGAAGGAATGATGCTGAAGCTGAAACTCCAGTACTTTGGCCACCTCATGGGAAGAGCTGACTCATTGGAAAAGGCTCTGATGCTGGGAGGGATTGGGGGCAGGAGGAGAAGGGGACGACAGAGGATGAGATGGCTGGATGGCATCACTGACTCGATGGACGTGAGTCTCAGTGAACTCCGGGAGTTGGTGATGGACAGGGAGGCCTGGCGTGCTGCGATTCATGGGGGTCGCAAAGAGTCAGATACGACTGAGCGACTGAACTGAACTGAACTATAGATGCTTCTACTCATTAGATGCCAGTAGCATATCCATTCCCCTATTATGACAACCAAAAATGCCCAAAGATATTTCAAATGTCTTTGAGGGGGCAAAATAACTCCCGTTGAGACCTGGAGAAATAAGGTAAAATTATACACAATTTAAAATTTCCTTGTTGACGAGAGGAAACTGTATAGTTTCCCTGCTTCCCTGGAAAAACAAACATTTTAATAGGTGGGATGAGACAAAGAGTGGTATAGTTGTATACATTCTGCTGGTTATGTCTGTATAAGCACAAAAGTAAGAAACAAGACTGAATATATCAACAAATGTATATTGTTTAATTCAACAAGTATGCTCCTGTGTACTGTATGTTGTTTGTTTCTTATTAAATTTGAATTGGTTGCCAGCATTTAAAATTGAAATATTTTATTGAATTACCTTCATTATGAGTTGTGAAAAATCAAGTTCTACCAAAACTACGCCTCAGTTCCCAAAAGAATAATTCGCTGGATGCTTCTTTCTTTAAATAGGATATATACTCTCTATTTTATCACACTTGACCTGTTTTTTTTTTTTTACTTACATTATGTACCTAGTCTCAATAATCATTTTAACTTGAAAATCCAGTACATAAGTAAATCTAATGTTTAATCAAAAGCTCAGTTAACTTTAAGGAATGAATTCTAATCTCTAAATATTAGGAAGAAAGAGAATCATTAGTGGAGAAGGGCATTTGGTGAGAGGAAAAGAGAAAGAATGACATTATTTTCTTCAATGCAATGGACTTGGGTATTAGGTATTATTATAACTTATTATATTATTATTATATAACTCTTTAGCATGTTAATTAGGACATCCTTTGAGTTTTTCAATAGCTCTTGTTTTTAAACTCATAGTAGGAATAGCCAAGACAGTATACAGGGATTATTTTTGGGCTGTAGTGATAATATGGAAAAGATCTGATGAATTAAGGTGTCGTCAAGAGACAGAGGGTCTTCATCTTTATCAAATAAATGAAAACTATTAATCAGTTTTTGTATATTACTCAAGGAAAATGTGTTTTTCCTTGAAAATTTATAGAGAAAAGTTTATGATGTAACTGTATTTTCTCCAACTGCTAATGAATATGGCATAAATTGCCACCAACAATAGGTGATCGACTTTTATTTTGTATGCTTATTGTAGAAAATTATATTTAAATAGTATACTTTATTTATAGGAATCTTTTGAAACCACAGGTATTTGTATTGGGGGGTGGGTAGAGTAGTATAGAGTAGCAGTCTGGGATTATGGGCTATAGTTTGGTTTAATTATTTCCATTTTTCACTAGAGCTCCCCTGGAAAACTGCCTTTCAGATCATAACAAACAATTTTTCATTGACTCAAATTGAAACAAGGTGATTCCAAATAAGCATGAAAATGGTATTTAGAGAAATTTTTTAAGATCTAATTTTTTTTATGGATCCAAGAGTTCTGACAAAATAATTCTATGTCTAGGAAAGGTGACTCTGGTGCAACTTTTAAAATAAATAAAGTTTTAATCTATAAACTACATATTAATCCTCGGGTATATTTCACTTCTTATCTTAGCACATGCTATCTTGCTCTATTAAAGAGTCATATTAGGTGCTATTTTTGAAATATTTTAAAAAACAAATGTTACTTACATCTAGTTGTGACATTTAAGCAAATAAAATATATTTACAAATTTTCAAAATAATAATATCTTAAAGGCATTTGAAGGGAAAGGCAGTCATCCATAGTTAGTAAATCATTAAATCATTTAGTGTAAATGACCAAATTATAAAATAAGAACACCATTTACCCACCATAGGGTTTTTGCTTTGTCTTTTTTTTTTTTAATTAATTTATTTTAATTGGAGGCTAGTTACTTTACAATATTATAGTGGTTTTTGCCATACATTGACATGAATCAGCCATGGGTGTACATGTGTCCCCCCATCCTGAAAACCCCCCTCCCACCTCCCTCTCCATCCCATTCCTCACGGTCATCCTAGTGCACTGGCCCTGAGCACCCTGTCTCATGCACTGAACTTGGACTGGTGATCTATTTCACATATGGTAATATACACATTTCAGTGCTATTCTCTCAAATCATCCCACCCTCACCTTCTCCCACAGAGTCCAAAAGTCTGTTCTTTATCTGTGTTTTGCTTTGTCTTTAAAAGATCAAACACAGACACTGGGAATAACATGTGAAACTTTTAGTGAGGAGAAGGATATATTGTTCCTTTATGCAAGTTAAGTAAGACATTATATTACATTAGGAATTGATGTTTTCAAGATGCTTACTGCATATGAATTTTATATATAGCCAAGAAAAGTAATGTTATTATTTATATGAGTTCTTTAATATTTCTAATTTGTAGTAGACTGAAAGCTTTCTAATTAATTTTTTATTGAAGTATTAGCATAGCGTTAGTCACTCAGTTGTGTCCTATTCTTTGTGACCCCATGGACTGTAGCCCACCAGGCTCTTCTGTCCATGGAATTCTCCAGGCAAGAATATTGGAGTAGCTTCCTATTCCCTTCTCCAGGGGATCGTCCCAATCCAGGGATTGAACCTAGGTCTCCTGCAATGAAGGCAGAATCTTTACCATCTGAGACACCTGGGAAGCCCTTATTGAAGTATAGTTGTTTACAATGTTGTATTAATTCCTGCTATTCAATTAAGTTTTTAGTTCTAGTTTTTATTTATCTAATAATTAATGAAGTGAAATTCTTCTTACTAGCCATTTGTGGCAGGTCTTCATAAAATTGGTAATTTCCGTGCTCACTTTTTTCCTTTTCTTTCTATATTATTTTTGCAGTAGGTCCTTGTTGGTTATCTATTATTTTAATTTTTTAAAATATTTATTTATTTGACCACATCAAATCCTAGTTGTAGCATGTGGGATCTTTGTGGCATCATGCAGATCTTTTATTGCAAGTACAAAGTCTCCAGCATCATATGTACTCAAAAGTTGCAGCCTGTGGGCTTTCTAGTTGTGGCACATGGGCTTAGTTGCTCTGCAGCACGTGGGATCTTAGTTCCCCAACCAGGGGTCAAACCTGCATGCCTTGTACTGCAAGGTGGATTCTCAACCTCTGGACCACCAGGGGAGTCCTGGTTATCTATTTTAAATATAGCAGTGTGTACATGTCAGTCTCAAACTCCTGATTTATTCTTCCCCGAACCCTTCCCACTTGGTAATCGTAAATTCATTCTCTAAGCCTGTGAGTCTCTTTCTGTCTTGTAACTAAGTTCATTTGTATCATTTTTTGTAAGATTCTGCACAAAAGCGATATCATATATACCTGTCTTTCTTTGTCCAACTTATTTCACTCAGTGTGACAATCTCTGGGTCCATCCATGATGCTGCAAGTGGCATTATTTCATTCTTTTAATAGTTGAGTGATATTCCTTTGTATATATGTCCCACATCTTCTTTATCCGTTCATCTCTTGGTGGACATTTAAGTTGCTTCCATGTCTTGGCTATTGTAAACAGTGCTGCAGTGAACATTGGGGTGCATGTTTTTCTTCAGACATATGCCCAGGAGTGGGATTGCTAGATCGTATGGTAGCTCTATTTTTAGTTTTTTAAGGAACCTCCATACTGTACCAATTTACTTTTCCACCAGCAGTATAGGAGAGTTCTCTTTTCTCCACATCCTCTCCAGCATTTACTGTAGATTTTTTGATGATTGCCAGTCTGACTGGTGAAAGATGATATTCCATTGTAATTTTGATTTGCATTCTCGAATAGTTAGTGATGTTGTGCATCATTTCCTGTGTTTGTTGAGCATCTGTATGTCTTCTTTGGAGAAATATCTATTTCTCAAAAATGTCTTCTGCCCATTTTTTTTTATTGCATTGTTTGTTTTTTTGACTATTGAGCCACATGAGCTATTTGTAAATTTTGGAGACTAATTTCTTCTCAATCACACTATTTTGTTTAGCATTTCTAGTTATCAGAGACTTCCTACATGGAAAGAATACATAGAAGTCTAATCTAGTGTTTTTTCTTTTTAAAAAATATAATTTTGCTTAGCAATGGGTTGTCCTTTGAGAATATGAAACCTTAGGTAATTAGTAACTTAATAAATGAAGTTTTTTTTTTGGAAGTAAGTAGCATCTGGCCTTAATTTGCTCTAGTTGGTGATTCCTTTGGATAGTGATGGCTCACTTATATATTTAGTGCATAAGAAAGAGGAAAACAGTTCCACTTACTTACAGTGCCCTTTATTAAGAATATAAAACCCTCATTATCCATCAACAAATGAGTGGATACAGAAGTTGTGGTATATATATACAATGAAATACTACTCAGACATACAAAAGAATGAAATTTTGCCATTTGCAACAACGTGGTTGGACTTGGAAGGTACTATGCTAAGTGAAATGTCAGACAGAGAAAGACAAATACTGTGTTATATCATTTATATGTTGAATCTAAAAAATGGAACAAACTAGTGAATATGACAAAAAAGAAATAGATTCACAGATATAGAGAACAAACTAGTGTGTACCACTGGGGAGTTGGAAGTGGAAAGGGGCAATATAGGGGTAGGGGATTAAGAGGTAAAAACTATTAGGTATAAAATAATCTAAAAGGATATACAGTGTGGGGAATATAGCCAATATTTCTTAATAACTATAAATGAGGTGTAACCTTTAAAATATGAATCACTATATTGTGTATCTATAACATATAATACTGTACATCAACGATACTTCAATAGACACATTAATTAATTTTTAAAAAGCCTCTTAATCTTCCCCTGTGTTTAATAAGCCAGACCTATGTCACATAGCATTCCCAACTGTAAAGTACACTGATAAATTATTTATATTTAGAAACCTTTACAGTTACACTCAAACAAGGAGGTTGGAAATACTGGCCGCAATATATGCCAAAATAATAAATATAATTTGATGATGGAATTTTATGTCAATGGAATTGAAGAATCAATATTTTAAAGAAGCAAAATTTCCCTAATAGACTCCAGTCAACATTCCAACAGGTTTTCCTGGAGGAAAGTAACAGGCTATTTCCAAAGTTTTTATGGAAAATCAAAAGCTGTGAATAAACAGGGCACTCTTGAACAAGAACAAAGCTGGGAGATGTGTTCTTCCAGATACAAACTTTATCTGGAAGTAAAGATAAAGTTTACTTTATCAGATACAAACTTTATTACATAACCATAGTATTTAAGACCAAAATATTAAGAAAAGAATGCACGAATAGAACCATGAAACAATAGTTTTCAGAAAGCAATCACAAATATGATCTCCTGATTTATAAGAGTTGACACAGAAGTGTGGAGGAAAAGGATGGTCATTTAAACACAGGGTGCTAAGTTAAAAAGCTAGCTGTAATTAAAAATAAGCTATAATTCCTATCTTCTACTATACACAAAAATACCAGTTCAAAATAGATTGTGGATTTAATATAAACGCTAAAACAATAAAGCTTTTGGAAACTTGTAGAGTCAATCTCTCTATCTCACCTTTAAGAAGTACCTGAATATTGAAGTCTCTACCCATTTTGTTAGGAGGACCTAGATTTTGTTTCTTGGGATTATAACATTAATTGATGGTGTTATGATAGTTGGATAGGTCTGAAAGAAATGAGTCTCTAAAGTCAATGTATTGGACACATGTAGAGAAGTCACCTGCAACCTTTATACTTTTACTCCCATTTCATGTCCAGGGTATTACACAGAGGGTGACTTTGTAGTAGTTATGTGGCCCTAGGTGGGACAGATGTCTGAAATTGGTCAGGTTTGTTTAAGTCGTCTAAGATTTTATGGTTGATTGCTTAATCTAAGAAATATGCTGGAAGAAAAATTCTCATTTATTTTGGGCCACTGCTTTTCATGATCAGAATACAAATATATAGTTTTTTTTTCAGGTTCATGTTTTGCTAGAGCTTTTTAAAGCAAACATTAATAAATGTTAATTTATCCGTGCGATAATATTTCTGCTTCAGTTCAGTTCAGTTGCTTAGTAGTGTCCGACTCTTTGGGACCCCATAAACTGCAGCACACTAGGCCTCCCTGTCCATTGCCATCTCTTAGAGTTCACCCAAACTCATGTCCACTGAGTTGGTGATGCCATCCAACCATATCATCCTCTGTTGTCCCCATCTCCTCCTGCCCTCAATCTTTCCCAGCATCAGGGTCTTTTCAAATGAGTTAGCTCTTCGCATCAGGTAGCCAAATTATTGGAGTTTAATCATCAACATCAGTCCTTCCAATGAACACCCAGAATTGATCTCCTTTAGGATGGACTGGTTGGATCTCCTTGCAGTCCAAGGGACTCTCAAGAGTC
>NW_011495080.1:11925046-11925247 GCF_000754665.1 Bison bison bison | reverse complement strand
AGTAAGCCTTCTTCAAAGAGAAGTCCTGAGACAGACAAGTGACTGTATATTACGGGATGGGAAGTCATGAGTACTGCCATTGCAGTGAAAATGAAGTGAAAGTCACTCAGTCATGTCCAACTCTTTGCGTCCATGGAATTCTCCAGGCCAGAATACTGGAGTGGGTAGCCTTTCCCTTCTCCAGGGGATCTTCCCAATCCA
>NW_011495080.1:11924101-11924946 GCF_000754665.1 Bison bison bison | reverse complement strand
TTTATTTCTTCTTTGCTTTCTGCCATAAGGGTGGTGCTATCTGCATATCTGAGGTTATTGATATTTCTCCCAGCAATCTTGATTCCAGCTTGTGCTTCCTCCAGCCCAGCGTTTCTCATGATGTACTCTGCATATAAGTTAAAAAGCAGGGATATAGTATACAGCCTTGACGTACTCTTTTTCCTGTTTGGAACCAGTCTGTTCCATGTCCAGTTCTAACTGTTGCTTTGTGACCTGCATACAGGTTTCTCAAGAGGCAGGTCAGGTGGTCTGGTATTCCCATCTCTTTCAGAATTTTCCACAGTTTATTGTGATCCACACAAAATACACAAATAACTAAGCCTACTTCAAAGAGGGGTCCTGAGACAGACAAGTGACTATATATTATGGTATGAGAAGTCATGAGTACTGCCATTGCAGTGAAAATGAAGTGAAAGTCACTGAGTCATGTCCAACTCTTTGTGACCCCATGGACTATACAGTTCATGGAATTCTCCAGGGCAGAATACTGGAGTGGGCAGCCTTTCCCTTCTCCAGGGGATCTTCCCAACCCAGGAGTCAAAACCAGATTGCCCACATTTCAAGTAGATTCTACCAGCTGAGCCACAAGGGAAGCCCAAGAATACTGGAGTGGGTAGCCTGTCCCTTCTACCTGGGAACTTCCTGACCCAGGAATTGAACTGGGGTCTCCTGAATTGCATTTACTAACTGAGTTCTCTGGGAAGCCTGCCATTGCAGTGGTATGGCTAAATTGTTTTAGGAGTTTAAGAACAACAAAGTATTCCTTCCAGCTGAACCATCAGAGGCAAGGTTCAATGCACGATACTGGATGCTTGGGGCTAGAG
>NW_011495080.1:11890758-11924001 GCF_000754665.1 Bison bison bison | reverse complement strand
GGAATTCTCCAGGCCAGAATACTGGAGTGGGTAGCCTTTCCCTTCTCCAGGGGATCTTCCCAATCCAGGAGTCAAAACCAGATTGCCCACATTTCAAGTAGATTCTACCAGCTGAGCCACAAGGGAAGCCCAAGCATACTGGAGTGGGTAGCCTGTCCCTTCTCCCGGGGAACTTCCTGACCCAGGAATTGAACTGAGGTCTCCTGAATTGCATTTACTAACTGAGCTCTCTGGGAAGCCTGCCATTGCAGTGGTATGGCTAAATTGTTCTGGGAGTTTAAGGACAACAAAGTATTCCTTCCAGCTGAACCATCAGGGGCGATTTTGTAAGAAACTGACATTTTACTAAGGGGTAGGTATTTGGGATTTGGAATCACAGAAATGTAGTATGAGGCGTTCCTGGTAGTGGAAAGACCATGAACAAAGATAGAAGCATGAAGTAGATATATTCCAATTGCGAGTTATAATTTAAATAATTCTGTAAAGTAATTATAATTATTATATAGGAAGCCTATAGATTATAGTAACAAAATTAATTACAGAAGCAAATGGGAAGGTTACTTTTTAATAAAGAGAAAGAATAAACTATCTACAACCAGATAGATGCTAATTTGGTATTTCTGTGATGAAACTGACAAAGAGAAATAAAGATTCACCTCATTCACAATTGTTAAAACATTACAAACTATTTAGAAATCATTCTTTCACATTCTGCCTTTTAAGTATATCCCCAATGCAGCAAAATGCAGCACTTAAATATCACAATAAAAATTATACACATTCTTTGTAAAGCATTTGTGTTTAAATGTGTATGACTATATACTCTAGTTGTAAGAAATCACCCAGGGAAGCTTAAAGCAAAAGTAGGTTACATAAGATGAATAGGCATTTCATATTGCCTATATTGACACTTCTCTCTTGTAGTAACTTAATTTTATTTTATATAAAGTCAGTCACTTTGTATAGATATAAACTTTCTGTTGGGCACTGTTCCCCCTTGACATCCATGTCATATTGGCTGCTTGTTGTAATATTTTTTCTCTAATCCTCAGCCATTTGCCTATCATCTCAATTTGTAAAATAAAGTTTTGCCTCTCTCATGTATTACAGATTGGTACCAGCAATGATTACCTATTACCTCTAATTGTCTACTTTTTATATTCAAAGACATCAAAAGGAATTTTCCTTCCTATATTTCAGAGCATATTAAAACCACACATTTATTTGTAGCATTATTTCAACCTCATTTCATGTGAAGCTTTATGAAGTAGGTCAAACAGGAAAGAAAAACAGCTTGATAAGGAGTATGAACATGATATTAGTTTAGCAGAGGATAAATTGTATGAAATTGACTTGAGTCTCATCTGTCTCGTTGCTGACAATTTTTAAAGAGATTTCCCTATCAGTTTTAGATAAATATAATGAATATAAAAGGATTCTGATATTGACATCTTATACACATGCCAGATAGATGCAGTTTATTAGTCTATGTGGAAAAATACAGTTTGTGAAAAGTTTATCTTGAAGGCAGAGTCTAGCTTAGAATGAGATGCTGTTGGAGCTTAAGATTTTGTATGTTGTCTTTTAGTCCTCTTCTGTTGGAGAAGGGCTTCCTTGGTGGCTCAGATGGTAAAGAATCTGCCTGCAATTCAGGAGGCCTGGGTTCAATCTCTGGGTCAGGAAGATCTCCTGGAGAAGGGTATGGCAACCCACTCCAGTATTCTTGCCTGAAGAATTCCATGGACAGAGGAATCTGGTGGGCTACAATCCATGGGGTTGCAAAGAGTCGGACATGACTGAGCGACTAACACTATTGGAGAAGCTATCCACACGTCAGAAGTAGAGGTATAGTTAAGAAGTTGGATGAGGGCTGCAAGTAGGTAGAATTTATGTAGATAGGAATAAATCACACCAGAGCTCCTGAATTGCTGCATTCTTACATAAATTTTTGTTTTCCTTGAGTTCAGTAATTGTCTTTTTCTTTCTTTGAATAATTTGCAATGTGAGTATCACATAGTTATCTTTGAATTCTTTCCCAGAATTATAATTTCTCCTAAATGTTTAAATTTTCAGGTTATATCCTTAAAGCTTTCCTTTCTTGTCATCCTGGGGTTTTGTTTTCTTTTCTCCCATGTGGTGTACTGGATTTTTTTTTTTGTTTGTTTGTTTGCTTAAGAAAAGTAAATCTGAAAACATGAGAAATCCATGTTTAAAAATATATATTTTCTACCATCACACTAGATTGAGAGGATGTACCAGCATAGAATTCTTAGCTGAAAATTATTTTCTTTAAATGATTGAAAGCATCCTCCATTGCCTTGCTTCTAGTGTGACATTTCTCTCTTGAGCTTTCATAACAATATGCATTGGCATGAATTGTTTTTCATTTCCTTTACTGGGCACTTAATGAGTTTTCTGATAAAAAATTTCATATCCTTCATATATCCTTCTAGAATCTTTTTGAAATTGTTTTCTTAGTAATGTACTCCTCTATTTTTTTCTATTCCCTCTTTCTGAAACTATACTTCTTCAGATGTTGCATGTCCTGAACTGATCCACTTGTCATTCTGTCTACCATCTTTCTTTCCTTCTAGTTTTTCAAAGGCTTCCTAACTGTATCTCAACTCTACTTCTTGAACATCATTTTTCTTCAATCATGACTTTTAAAGTTAGTTGGGGATATTATACTATTAAAAAAATCTTTTTGTTTTAATTTGTTTGTTTAAGACTTTTTCCTTTGACTGTTATGACACCAAAAATAGGACCAATTATTAAACTGTGGTGTAGTCATAGAGTTGAACACTGTACAATAATAAAATGAGTGAAAAACAGCCAATACAGCCATCATGTGAAGATTTTGAGATTTTAACCTGGACCTATCCCATACATTTCTTATATAAAAGACATATTCACATAAGAATGCATGTAGTATAATTTAATGTATATAAAGTTCAAGAAAGGACAAAGGTTAAGTAATGTATTAGTTAAAAAATTATTCTGAAGTGTTTTAACCAAAAATGAATTGGAATCACAGGTACAAAGGTAGAAGTGCATGCTTCTGAGGGAATGTGTTGGGAACAGGTGCACAATGGGCTTTAAATTTATGTTAACATGGAGGTTGAGTACATGGGTATTCATCATATTATTCTTAATGAACAGAAATGGTTTATTATTATTTTATATGTATTTTCTTCAAACTGAAATAAAACAGAGAAACTGATGGGCTCCGGATGGTTGATGTTTTATGTATAATAGGTAAGATGTAAGGGAATGAGTCTGAGTTGCGATAGAGGATCATAAATAAGGAAAAGAAATGAGAAGGAAACTTCCAGAAGGGATGAGTCACAAAGCAGTAAAGGCTTTATATGCATAGCCTGCACAGTTACATTGAAAGCGAGACCATTGACCCCATTATTCGATACAGAGTGAAAAGGAATAGAGATCCGTTTGGAAAGTTTCCTTTTATCAGCTGAAACCTGGCAAAAACCAAGCAGTTTTTGTCAACACTAGCTTGTCGAAAGAAAAACTCTACCTTGAACTGCTGAGAAGAAGAGGTGACAGGAGCCTGTGTCCACACTCTTAATATGTTCAGAGAAGGCAAGTAGGATTTCTTCCATGCTAAGGTGGAAAGACCGAAGGCACGCGGAGAAGGGGATGACAGAGGATGAGATGGTGGGATGGTATCACTGACTCGATGGACGTGAGTTTGAGCAAACTCTGGGAGTTGGTGATGGACAGGGAAGCCTGGCGTGCTGCAGTCCATGGGGCCACAGAGAGTTGGACATGACTGAGTGACATAACAGAACTGAAGGCAGTGCAACTAAAATACTGAACCTGTCATTAAGCTAAGCAGGAACAGAGGGTCAGTATTTGGTGATGTCTCTGAGGAACACCTTCTGTAGAATAGCTATTTTAAGAAATAATTCAACAACAGGGCTACCTTTGAGTCAGTTCTGAACCAGCCTTCTGGCCAGATGTTCAGGGAGTGCTCTACCAGCGGAAATGCTGCCTCAGTGATGATTCTCACTTTTGCTCAGTTGTATTTGAGATCATTATTCATCATGGGAGACTTGGCTTTCCTGTGCAGGGTGATCATCACCTGCAGTCCTGGAATGAGTAATATTCAAACTGAAACCTGTTGGGAGAATGCTGTTTCCTATTCGGTTAGTAAGGCAGCATTTACACTTCACCCTCTTCCTCTGATCCCCCAATGCCCAAGACGTTCTGAAAAAAGAAGGAAAGAAAGAATAGGCCACTTGCCTCATGCCAGAAGGGTAGGGATATCATATAAAAACCATAAACAAAAGCTAAGCAAATGGTGACAAGGAAAAAAATTCCACTAAACTGATACTTGGTATCTCAAGGGAAAAAAAAATAAAGTGGAAGTAAGCTTCATTATGAAAAGGGTGAATGGGGCCATTTAAAAAGAGCCACATATTTAATAATATACTGTTAATGGTCTTATACAAGTTGTATGAACTACTGTGAAAATATAAGTAGCTATTTAGATTTGAGTGAAGGTGGCAAAATATATTAATAATATGTAAGTATTTAAAACTTTCATCCTCCTCACTCAGGAAGACTCTGTATTTGCCTCCTTGACTTTTGTTGTTGGCTTAGATAATAGATAAAGGGAGATGACATGATTATATCTGGAACAGTACTGATGAGCAAATAAGGCAGGTGACCAAGTGATCCTTACAAGGGGTTGCGGGGGAAGCTGAGGGGGTGGAGAAATGTTGACAAAAATTCCAAGCTGCAAAAGACTCCACTAAGGAGAGATTCTCTGCAAGTTGATGCAGTGGACAGGAGTGGTGTGAGAATACATGCATAGATAGGGAAGAGTGAGAATATATGCATGGTCAGAAAGTTAGGGAGACAGCAACATAAAGAAGGGGAAGCGGCTTGTCTTATGAATAGATACTTTGAGAGCTAGATGACTAGTAGCTCTGCTGTAGATTGCAGTTAAGATGACTTTAAAAAAAATTCATTGGAGTATAGTTGCTTTGGGCTTCCCTAGTTGGTTAGATGGTAAAGAATCCACCTGCAATGCAGGACACCCCGGTTTGATCCCTGGGTCAGGAAGATCCCCTGGAGAAGGAAATGGCTATCCACCCTAGTATTCTTACTTGGTGAATTCCTTGGGATTGCAAAGAGACAGATTCGACTGAGCTCCTAACACACATAGTTGCCTTACAGTGTTGTGTTAGTTTCCACTGCACAGCAAAGTAATTCAGCCATATGCACACATATACCCTCTTTTTTAAATTTCCTTCCCATTAGTTCACCACAGAGCGTTGTGTAGAGTTCCTTGTGCTGTACAGTAGGTTCTCATTAATTACCTATGAATTTTTAATGCATTTTGGTTGTCAGACTGATGGTTTAAGCTTGTTTGTCTTTCTGTTTGTCTGTCTAAACCAACACTGTGCCCAGTTTAGCTTCGAGAAAGGACAGGTATATTCAGGGGTGATATTCAAAATAATACACATTGGGCATAGGCCAATAATATATTTACTGACCTGTAAGAATTGAGGGCAGCCATTATGCTGAACTGGTGTGTACCCTACAAGTCACCATCAGTCTTAGATTTTAAGTTACCATTAAGAACTATTAAGATATCAGTATTTTGTTATTTGTTGCTTTAAACAGAGTCAAATTGAATAGTGAATATTTTAATTTTATAAATCACATCATCATATTATCATTTTTCATAATCATTAGGTATTTGAGGCTACAGAATTAAATGAAATGATATTAAGCCTCAAGTGCTATAATGCTGCATTGTGCTCTTCATATAATTAAGAACAAAGTTTGAAGGATCCGAGAACACAGATAATCAGGCTTGGATTTTTATAACTCTGATTATTTTTCCAGATATCAATGATGTAAAATATTGAAAAAGGGGTTTTTAGAAATATAACTAGTAGACCGTTCAATAGTAAATGTAGATTTACTAACTTTTCTTTGCCATTTTAAATAAATTCTGGTAGTCTCTAAATAAGGAAAAAGTGTTTTTACTGGGCTTCATATAAGTTTATGAGAAAAGAATTTTTTGATTATCAATTAATAAATCAATCCAATAATTTTTAAAACATGAATTATTCTGAATGAAAACTTCATGTGTGGTATTGCAATTGTTTTTCTAATACTTAAAAATGCAGCATTAGTAAAAAAAATTTTGAAAGGTAATGAGTAGCATTTTTCCTGGATGAAATCTATGAAATTAATATATTTGAATTGGAATGACTAATAACTTATTAAAAAACATTAAAAAATACATGATAATTCAGAACAAAAGTTTGTGTCTTTCTTAGACACTTAGTTCTGTGGATTTAAGCAAAGAATGTTTGGATTCAACCCACACGCCTGAGCAACTGGTTGGTCGGCCCAAGCTGGTGGGAGGCGGACGTGAGTTGGACTGGGTCAAGATGGCAGTGCCAGTGGTGCAGGCAGTGAGAGCAGTTCATCTGGATGCTTTCCTAGTATGTCTCAATCACATGTCAGCACAGAGAGGGAGGAGGTGATGGGGTTGTGCATAGGGGCGTTGAATGGTGGTTTAAGTAGTGACTCCAAATTTACATGTATTGGAACTGAAATCTGTATTGTTGCTGAAAAGTTGACATCAACATAAGAGTTCATGTTCATTTTGTCATCATCTTGCGATGTTCTGATAAGAGGAAGGATAGAGTGGAAATTTTTCCGAATAGTTGTCTGTGGCCTCAACAGAGGCAGAGAAGTTGGCTGAACTAACAGGTCGCCCCATGAGAGTTGCAGGCTGGTATCATTCCCATCCCCATATAACTGTTTGGCCTTCACTTGTTGATTTTCACACCAAGCCATGTACCAGATGATGGATCAAGGCATTGTCAAGCTTATATTTTCCTGTTTCATAGGAGGTAAATGTACAAAGACTGGATGGGTAATCTATACTTGCTTTTAATCCATACAAGTCCAAAAGAGCTCAGAATATGAGTGAATTGGAATCCCAATTTATATTGTACCTCATGTGACTATTGGAGAAAGGTCCATATGGACCTTTGTCAGCAAAGTGATGTCTCTGTTTTTTTAATATGCTGTCCAAGTTGGTCATAGCTTTTCTTCTAAGGAGGAAGCATCTTTTAATTTCATGGCTATAGTCACCATCTAAAGTGATTTTCTCAGCCAAGAAAATAAAGTCTGTCACTGTTTCCACTGTTTCTCCATCTGTTTGCCATGAAGTGATTGGACCAGATGCCATGACCTTTATTTTTTAAATGTTGAGTTTTAAGCCAGCTTTTTTACTCTCCTTTTTAATCAAGAGGATCTTTAATTCCTCTTCACTTTCTTCCATAAGGGTGGTGTCATCTGCATATCTGAGGTTATTGATATTTCTCCCAACAAACTTCATTCCAGCTTGTGCTTCATCCAGCCCAGCATTTCGCATGATGTACTCTGCATATAAGCTAAATAAGCAGGGTAACAATATACAGCCTTGACGTACTCCTTTTCCTATTTGGAACCAGTCTGTTGTTCCATGTCCAATTCTAACTGCTGCTTCTTGACCTGCATGCAGATTTCTCAGTAGGCAGGCAAGGTGGTCTGGTATTCCCATCTCTTGAAGAATTTCCCAGTTTATTGTGATCCACACAGTCAAAGACTTTGGCATAGGCAATAAAGCAGAAATAGATGTTTTTCTGGAACTCTCTTGCTTTTTCCATGATCCAGCGGATGTTGGCAATTTGATCTCTGGTTCCTCTGCCTTTTCTAAAACCAGCTTGAACATCTGGAAGTTCACGGTTCGCATACTGCTGAGACTGTATATTTTACCTTAAATCTTGCTAAAGTTTAATTTATTTAGTATAAAACAATGATGTTAAAATTTTAAAATTTTTGTAGGGTGGTGGAAAACATTGCCAAGCCATGTTTCATTACAAGTTACAAATGGGAATGGGGCAGTTTTTAAAAAGGAGAAATGGAATTTTGAGGTAAGTTATTTAGTATCTTGGGATCTCTACTTCACTGTCTGGGTTCTAAAATTCTGTGGATATACATAACAGTCCTAAGTGCTAATTGATTACTGTAAACAGTTGGTAAACCAGGATAGGGAAACAATTGTTGTCAGTTGCTGCTGCTGCTGCTGCTGCTGCTGCTAAGTCGCATCAGTCGTGTCCGACTCTGTGTGACCCCAGAGACGGCAGCCCAGCAGGCTCCCCCGTCCCTGGGATTCTCCAGGCAACACTGGAGTGGGTTGCCATTTCCTTCTCCAATGGATGAAAGTGAAAAGTGAAAGTGAAGTCGTTCAGTCGTGTCTGACTCCTAGCAACCCCATGGACTGCAATGCACCAGGCTCCTCCGTCCATGGGATTTTGTCAGCTGCTAACATTTATTTAAATTTAATTATTTCACCAAATTTCACAATTTGTCTAATTTCAAGGATTATGTAAGTGAGTTTTGAACAAGTCGCCACAGGATGTGTGTACAGGGTAGTGAAGTGTTAGATACTGTAGAGAGAGCAGTGTTTCTACCAGCTGTCTTTAGTAGGTTAAGATAAATTCATTTGTTAAAGTATAACTCTGAAATTTACAAATGAAGTAGTTGTAAAAGCAGATTTCTTATAGCAAAAGAATAAAAGAAAACACAATTTGTTCATTTGATGTTTGAATTTACCTTCTTTTATTTCTGTGTATATGAATAATAATGAAAGCCAGTACAAAATTCTGATTAAATTCTAAACTTTTCTAAGCCATAGTGAAGTTCTTACTCTGTTAAATACTCATAGCAACTCACTGACTCTAAACTTCAGGCAATAAGTTGAAGCTCAGTGGTATTGTGCCCTTACATTTAATTGCTAATTGTTCATTTTTTTAGATCAAGACCAGAAATTAAGGGTACCATAATGAACATAAAAGTTACATTTCTTTGGAAGATGGGTAATTTCTAAGAATTACATTAATCTGGGCTATAATCAATATGTTAATAAAAGTGATGTCAGAAATCTAATGGGTGTGACTTGCTCCATAAAGTCAGATTTCCAGGAATAGTAATATATCTAAATTTTTAAACTCTGATCGATTAAAAAAAAGTCTGATAGAGATGTTACTTATGGTAAAATTGACATCTTTTCCCCTTGCCCTTTGCCTTTTTAACTATCTACTTTCTTTCCTAATGCCTTTTGGTTACTCTTAAGCTTATTTTCCTTCTATACTCCCCTCCCTCTCATTTCTCTTCCATCTCAAATTAAATCCTAATTTTAAACCAAACCCTATTCTTATGATTTTATGAAATGAATGAAGTAACAAGGAGATCCATTGATCATTAGTTCAAACAGCTTTTTGGTAGTGTGACTTGGGGATTTTTAATGAGACAGGAGCTTGGTAAGATAGGGACAGGGTCTAGTCATCCTAGGTGGGTCATGCAGAGAACTCTGCCTGTCCTTCCTAGAATATCTTCCAACCTATTAAAAATTTCCTTCACTCCCTTGTTCCTCATTACATTCCATGGGAAAGTTTGGTTTCGCTTATCTTTGGTTATAAGCTGCATGTTTTTTGATCCCTAAATGAGAGGATATGGGTCTTGTCACTGTTACTCTTTCCTGCCTCTTTCAGTAAGAAATAATCATTAGAGATAAAGGCTCTGTTCTTTCCACTACACTTTACACCATTTCCATCTTCTGAATACAGCCTATATTAGAGGAATCCATTCTCACTTAATTTTTACATGTGACTAGAAGCAATAGAAGATTATTGCAGGAGTTAATCACTGGCCTTTCTTTTATAATATAGCTTGCAGATAAAGTTTTCTTACCAGAAAACGAACTAAACTCCTTATTGAGAAAAAGATTTTCAGTTGTTTCTTATAACTGACACAAATATGAAAAAAATTCCTATTCTACAGTAAACTGTAATCTTGTATAGATGATTAGTAATATTGTCACTAAACATACAAACAATATAGGAGGCATGTGCATACATCCAGTATTTTCTAAAAATGTGAAGGAATAATGGTTTCCATTGAAAATAAAAGGAAGATTGGGATTGGCATGTATACACTATTGATACTTTGTATAAAATAGATAACTAATGAGAACATACTGTACAGCACAGGAAACTCTACTTAATCCTCAGTGGTGTCCTGAGTGGGAAGGAAATACAAAAGAGAGAGGATATATGGCTGATTAATTTTGCTGTACAGTAGAAACTAACACAACATTGTAAAGCAGCTATACTCCAATAAAAGCAATGTAAAAAAAAGGAAAATAGAACTTAGTGCACTAGAATAATGCCAGCTATATCATAAATCCTACATTAAACATCTAGGGAATTTGGTTAGGAAAAAACACAGTTGAATATGGTGGTGGCAGCAGGGGTGGTTAGGAGAAGAATCCAAGTCAAAAGTGAAAGAGGAGAACAGCATGCGTGAGGATTGTACGGAGGGTAAGTGTGAAAAGAGAATCTACTGAGACTTCTGGAGCTGGAGCAAAGCATACTGTGGACCGTCAAATATGTGAAGATGCTGTTTCTGGAAATCCTTGGATCAGTCTTTAAGTAGTTGCCATTGCAAAGAAGTGCTTTTCATATAAATGTTTTTGCTAGGGTTAGCCCTCATTATTAACACTTTCATTGAAATACACTCATTCAATATTCAAATATACTCACTTAAAATATGTAGAGAAGATAATTTCACCTTGACCAAGTATGTATGCAATCATTAATATCATCATTGAAACATTACTCACACCAAATTCTTTTGCTTAGTTAACAGAGCTTAACCTTTTATATGCATGGCTAGATTAATTTTAGAGATTACTACTTTGGATATTTCTTTTTTTTTTTTAATATATGTAGTTTTATTAATGTCTTCTCTCTCTGTTGCTCTTTCATAGTAATAATCACTTCACAATGAAATGGAACATCAAATTCAAAAATGGAAGCTCTTGGAATCAAATATTTATCATAAAATGAACACTTTCAACTTTAAACATACAATCACTTTTCTCTATACTTAACTCAAAATTAGTAAACAGAATTTTATTCAAACTGTACAAATACCCTTTACAATGAAGTCTAACTTCAGCTTGAACTTTCTCATGCTTAATCTCAGGCTAAATGTAAAGGGTACTTTGGATATTTCTTAGGTGTATTTTTACTGACTAAATGGACAGTATTTCTTGAAGAGCATACTATTTTAGACAGAAAAAAAAAAAAGTATTTCTTTTTGAAAGTCCTTGAGACAACATTGGGCTTCCCTGGTGGCTCAGATGATAAAGAATCTCTTCAATATGGGAGACCTGGGTTCAATCCCTGGGTTGGGAAGATCTCCTGGAGAAGGGAATGGCTACCCACTCCAGTATTCTTGCCTGGAGAATTCCATGGACAGAGGAGCCTGTGGGCTACAGTCCATAGGGTTGCAAAGAGTGGGACACTACTTAGTGACTAGCATATACACACACACACCTTGTGTGTGACAAGGCAACATTAAGAGTGAAGTGTAGGAAGTTGCATGGATAAAATTGGGTATATGGAGAAGCTGGAAGCTGGAAGTGGCCTATATGACCCTCTTAACAGTGGTGAAAAATGTAAAATTCCATAATGTTGCCTGGAAATCCTGCAGCTTTGAGCAGGAGAGCCAGAAAACGTTTGGGTAGGACTAAGGAAGAGATCAGAGAAGGCAATGGCACCCCACTCCACTACTCTTGCCTGGAAAATTCCATGGACGGAGGAGCCTGGTAGACTGCAGTCCATGGGGTCGCTAGGAGTCGGACACGACTGTGTAACTTTCAAGTAGACAACCTGAGCGACATCACCTTCCCTTTTCACTTTCATTCATTGGAGAAGGAAATGACAAGCCACTCCAGTGTTCTTGCCTAGAGAATCCCAGGGACAGGGGGGCCTGGTGCGCTACCATCTCTGGGGTTGCATAGAGTCGGACACGACTGAAGCAACTTAGCAGCAAGGAAGAGATGGGAATACCAGACCACCTGACCTGCCTCTGGAGAAACCTATATGCAGGTTAGGAAGCAACAGTTAGAACTGGACATGGAACAACAGACTGGTTCCAAATAGGAAAAGGAGTACATCAAGGCTGTATATTGTCACCCTGCTTATTTAACTTATATGCAGAGTACATCATGAGAAATGCTGAGCTGGAAGAAGCACAAGCTGGAATCCAGATTGCCGGGAAAAATATAAATAAGCTCAGATATGCAAATGATGCCACCCTTATGGCAGAAAGTGAAGAGGAACTCAAAAGCCTCTTGATGAAAGTGAAAGTGGAGAGTGAAAAAGTTGGCTTAAAGCTCAACATTCAGAAAACTAAAATCATGGCATCTGGTCCCATCACTTCATGGGAAATAGGGAAACGGTGGAAACAGTGTCAGACTTTATTTTTCTGGGCTCCAAAATCACTGCAGATGGTGATTGCAGCCATGAAATTAAAAGACGCTTACTCCTTGGAAGGAACGTTATGACCAACCTAGATAGCATATTGAAAAGCAGAAACATTACTTTGCCAACAAAGGTTCGTCTAGTCAAGGCTATGGTTTTTCCAGTGGTCATGCATGGATGTGAGAGTTGGACTGTGAAGAAAGCTGAGTGCCAAAGAATTGATGCTTTTGAACTGTGGTGTTGGAGAAGACTCTTGAGAGTCTCTTGGACTGCAAGGAGATCCAACCAGTCCTGGGTGTTCATTGGAAGAAATGATGCTAAAGCTGAAACTCCAATACTTTGGCCACCTGATGCAAAAAGTTGACTCATTGGAAAAGACTGATGCTGGGAGGGATTGGCGACAGGAGGAGAAGGGGATGACAGAGGATGAGATGGTTGGATGGCATCACCGACTCGATGGACGTGAGTCTGAGTGAACTCCGGGAGTTGGTGATGGACCGGGAGGCCTGGCGTGCTGCGATTCATGGGGTTGCAAAGAGTTGAACATGAATGAGTGACTGAACTGAAGGAAAAATTAAAGGTAAAAGGACAGATGAAATGACCATGGCAGGCAATGAGTGCAAGTAGCTACACTCTGTATCTATACTGGCTAAATAAGAATTCTGTATGAATACTTGTCACTGAAACCCTTTTTTCTTCCTCATTGCTTACTCCATAGTTACAGCCATAGTACCCTGTCTTGGTGATGAATAGCAATTGACTCCTACTCAATACTTTGTAATGATTTATATGAGAATAGAATCTAAAAAAGAGTGGATATAGGTCTGCGTATGACTGATTCACTTTGCTGTGCAGCAGAAGCTAACACGGAATTGTAAATCAACTATAGTCCAATGAAATTAATTTTATAATATGTTCTATATTATGCACCAAAGTTATTACAGTATTATTGACTATACTCCTGTGTTATACATTTCATCCCTGTGACTTATTTATTTTATAATTGGTATTAAATAGTTTTACCTCTTAATCCCTTTTACTCATTTCATCCATCTTTCATCCCTCACCCTTTTGGAAACCACTACTTTGTTTCTTATATCTGTGAGTCTGTTTTCTGTTTTGTTATATTTATTCTTTTGTTGTTGTTAGATTCCACACATAAGTGAAAACATACTTTATTTATCTTTCTTTGTCCGACTATTTCACTTAGCTCAATACACTCTAGGTTCATTTATGTTGCAAATGGCAAGATTTCATTCTTTTTACGTCTGATTACTATTCTGTTGTATGTATATATCACATTCTCTTCATCTATTCATCAATGGATGCTTAGATTACTTTCATATCTTGGCTATTATAAGTAATGCTGAAATGAGCATAGGGGGGTATCTTGTTGAATTATTGTTTTTTGTTGCCTTTGGATGAATAGCCAGGAGTGAAATTGCTGCATTGTATAGTAATTCTATTTTTAATTTTTTGAGGTACCTCCATACTATTTTCCATAGTGGCTGATCCAATTTATATTCCAGTAACAGTGCATGAGAGTTACCTTTCCTCTACATTCTCACTGATACTATTTGTTTGTTGTCTCTTTGAAGATAGTCATTCTCACAGGTGTAAGGTGAGATCTCATTGTAACTTATATTTGCATTTTCCCGATGATTAGTGATGTTGAACATCTTTCCATATTCCTGTTGAACATCTGTATTTCTTCTCTGGAAAACTGCCTATTCAAGTCCTCTTCCCATTTTTTAATTGAATTTGTTGTTGTTGTTGAATTGCATGAGTTTTCTGTGTATTTTGGATATTAGTGGTTTACCAGGTATATCATTTGCAGATATTTTCTCCCATTCAGTAGGTTGCTTTTTCATTTCATTTGGTGGTTTCCTTCATTGTGTGAAAGCTTTTCAGTTTGAATTTGAATTTTAGTTATTGAATTTGAGCCAACTTCAGGACGGAGGACAGAGGAGCTTGGCATGCTGCAGTCCATGAGGTTGCAAAGAGATGGACATGACTTAGTGACTCAATAACAACAATTGGTCATGTATGCATGGATTTATTTCTGGGCTCTCTATTCTGTACCACTGATCTATATGTCTGTTTTTTGTTCCAGTACCATACTGGTGATATCCAATGTGTTGTAATTTGCCAATAGAAGCACTCTCACAAAATTTGGAAGGTGGAAGAGAAGGAGCATAAATAAAAAGGGAAAGCCACACTAACTCCTGGTTTGCCACTGTTATTTTCCCTTTATTTTCATAGTCCAAATTTTAACTCCTTAGTAACAGTGAATCCGTGATGGGGAATTCTCTGAAATATATAGTGAAAATGACTGTTGCTGTCTTTCAGTTGCTAAGTCATGTCTAACTCCTTGTGATCCCAAGGACTGTAACCCACCAGGCTCCTATGTCTATGGTATTTCCCAGGCTAGAATACTGGCATGGGTTGCCATTTCTTTCTCCAGGGGATCTTCCTGATCTAGGGATCAAATTTGCATCTCCTGCATCAGCAGGTGGGTTCTTTACCACATGAAAATATCATAAAGGAAAAAAGTTTTTCTCACTGTAAGTATTTGTTGCATTTAAAAACCTAAAAGGAAAGGTGAATATGTTTGAATACATAGGACATTCTTATGTTCAATGGAAAATATATAGTTTTATATGAGTGTTCCAAATAAGTTCAGTTTTTATTAAATGAACATCATTGTGCTTCAACAACTAAAAGTAATGTTATTAAGGTGGAGAATATTAACTTTATGAGGATAAGGGTTTTAATTAGGGAGAAAGCCCCAAGTAAGACTTTTTTGCAGACCATTTTTTTTTGTTTGTTTGTTATTACATGACATTCAAGCATCTCTTAGATCACCTGTAGATAAGGGATTATGGAGGAAGTCAGTGATTGTGACTAAAAAGTAAGGACCCTATTTTCAGGAAGCAGCATCAAAGACAACTTTGAAAGTATGGTTCCTTGGTCTAAGTTTTTGGAGTGACCATTGGATATTTACATCCAAAAATTATTCTTAAGGGCTCTTAGGAGACAACTCTGCCATATACGGTCCTCTGTAGTTTATTTAATTGTTCCCCTTTCAACATCACAGGATGCAATTAAAAAAAAAAAAAAAACCAGACATATATGAGAGGTGAAAGTATGAAAGTGAAAAGTGTCAGTTGCTCAATGATGTGTCCGACTCTTTGACACTCCATGGACTGTAGCCCACTAGGCTCCTCTGTCCATGGGATTTCCTAGGCAAGCATACTGGAGTGGGTAGGCATTCTCTTCTCCAGGAGATTGTCCTGACCTAGGGGTTGGTTCCTGCATCACAGGCAGATTCTTTACCTTCTGAGCCACGAGGGAAGTCCACATCTCATTATCTGTTGCTGTTCAGAGAAGCAAGATTTAGGAGCATTTTGAAAAGAATGTTAGAAAGTGAGAATCTCTAATACGTAGGATTAGCCTATATAGTTTAATACCTACTACCCAAAAGTATATTGAAGTGTTCAGGAAAGAGTTGTTTTATTTAACTTCTTGTTAAGGATCATTTCCCCAAATCAAAGATTGTTTTAACCTGTAAGATGATGATAAATTTTATCTTCTGTGCAACTTTATTATTTTTTTAAATTTAAATTTATTTATTTATTTTAATTGGAGGTTAATTACTTTACAATTATGAGGTGGTTTTTGCCATACATTGACATGAATCTGCCATGGGTGTACATGGGTCCCCCGTCCTGAACCCCCTCCCGCCTCCCTCCCCATCCCATCCCTCTGGGTCGTTCGTCCCAGTGCACGGGCTTTGAGGGCCCTGTTTCATGCATCGAACTTGGACTGGTGATCTAGTTCACATATGGTAATATACATGTTTCAATGCTATTCTCTCAGATCATCCCACCCTCGCCTTCTCCTACAGAGTGCAAAAGTCTGTTCTTTACATCTATCTCTTTTTTGCTGTCTTGCATATAGGGTCATCGTTACCATCTTTCTAAATTCCATATGTATGCATTAATATACTGTATTGGTGTTTTTCTTTCTGACTTACTTCACTCTATGTGATGGGCAACTTTATAAAGTAGATAAATAAATAAAGAATTTGTATATTTAGATTTTCTTCAAATGTGATGAAGTTAACACTGAGCTATGATTAAATGGTTATCGCAATACAGATATGCTACTTTTTAGATATTTTAGGCATAATATTTATTTTAAGCATTTGACTATTAGTAACTTTTAGCCATAAAACACTTTATTTCAGAATAATTGGCATCCTAAGCATGCATAAGTCTCATTTTCCTTTTTTTTTTTTCTGCTGTTTCTCTTTTCCTGTCCGCTATGGACAGAAATGGAGAAGGCAATGGCAACCCACTCCAGTATTCTTGCCTGGAAAATCCCATGGACAGGGGAGCCTGGTAGGCTACAGTCCATGGGGTCGCTAAGAGTCGGCCATGACTGAATGACTTCACTTTCACTTTTCACTTTCATGCGTTGGAGAATGACAACCCACTCCAGTATTCTTGCCTGGAAGATCCCAGGGACCGAAGAGCCTGGTGGGCTGCCATCTATGGGGTCGCACAGAGTCAGACATGACTGAAGCGACAGCAGCAGCAGCAGCATGGACAGAAACACACAATGTGAGTAGATCTATGTTTAAAAGCTTAAAGTAATACCTAAATAGGTGCTAATAAGTAGATCTTGCTTTATAAACAAGAAAGTATTTGTTTTAACTCAACCTGAATACTTTCAGACTGTTGAATTGTTCCCTAGGCTAGTTCTTCATGCTCTAGTTGATCTGACATTTCAGGTGAACCTCTCAAGGGAAGCATGCTCTCCAGAAGAGGCAGATTTATGTAAGTACACTGCAATATGAGATGTATAAATGCAGCTTAGAAGCCCACGTGTGAGTGCCATTCATTTGAGTTAAACAGTTTTATGGCATAAAAATGTTTACTGTCTTATGAATGCAAAACCAGACACTCTTGAGTCAATTGAAATGTCATCTATAAGCACAAGTTGAAGCCACATGGTATAACAAGTCTACGTAAAACTGAACTGAGTTTCAGGGTGAAAGAAAGAAAGTCAAGTTGCTTAGTTGTGTACGACTCCTTGAGACCCATGGGATCTATAGTCCATGAAATTCTCTATACAGTCCATGGAGAATACAGTATTCTCCAGGCCAGAATACTGGAGTGGGTAGCCTTTCCCTTCTCCAGGGGATCTTCCCAACCCAGGAATCAAACCCAGGCCTCTCGCATTGCAGGCGGATTCTTAACCAGCTGAGCAACAAGGAAAGCCCAAGAATACTGGAATGGGTAGCCTATCCCTTCTCCAGTGGATCTTCCCGACCTAGGAATCGAACCAGGGTCTCCTGCATTGCAGGTGGATTCTTTACCAACTAGAGGAGTCTAATTAACAAAACTGTTTAGTTTTTAGTAAGCAATGAATATATTTATTTAAAGGTAGAATTTAAGTTTATTCCATTGTTTGCTTAATAAAGTTCGAAATATTTTTACAATACGGTCTATGTCTTTCAAAGTAGTCAACTAAATTAATGCAACTGCTTCTGCTGCTAAGGCACTTCAATCATGTCTGCCTCTTTGCGACCCTGTGGACTGTAGCCCACCAGGTTCTTCAGTCCATGGGATTCTCCAGGCAAGAAAACTGGAGTGGGTTGCCATGACCTCTCCCAGGGGATCTTTCCAAACCAGGAATCGAACCCACATCTCTGCATTGGCAGGCTTCTCTTATGTTTTTTGCATTGGCAGTTGGGTTCTTTACCACTAACGCCACCTGGGAAGCAATATAATGCAGACATTGATTTAAATAAATTTTAAAACTTAAGAATGATTTATTTGTGTCAATATATGCTCAAGCTTGGCAGTTTAATATATTCAAATAATTAGCTAATTCAGTTATCATTCAGTCAAACAGACTAATTATTGCTAGGCACAAACTTACTCATAAGTAAACTTTTAAACATGTATTGTATAAAATTGAAATTCATCAATGAATTCTGTGACACTAAATTTTCCCAGAGTTCCCATATGAATTTCTAAACCCTAAACTGATGGGTAAGAGTGTTATACCACGTTTGTGACAATTAGCAATATAAAACAGAGAATAGATGTTATAGGCTTGATTAAAAGAGCTTAGCCATAAAGGTTATGGAAACAAGAAGTGTGTGATTTCTTTATAGTATACACATGTCTGATGATTCTCAGCAGAGTTTATGTCTTGGTATAACACCATTTAAAAGTATTTCAGCAGAATAACAGAAGAGTGAGTGGAATCATAATCTATATTTTAGGAATAAAATAGCTACCCTATTTCATTGTATTGTTTTACTGTGGTGCTTATCATAGAAAAAATTTGAATTTTCACTGGTTTCATATCCATTCTTCCCTGAAACAGAGATTCTGTATTATTTAATGGATTTTTATTACACTGGGCAAACAAGCAAAGAATAATCTAGAATGGTATCAACTCTGGTCACATATCAAGTCCTTAGTAAATGGTAGCCATGAGTAATATCACTAAATAATGCAGTTTTCTTTAGCATAAGTTATCACAGGAAAGGGCAGCTTAGGAACAGCATGAAGGGATAAAAATTAAGAACTAGAAAAATGTATGTGTGCTGCTCTGAGATACAGAGTACAGGAAAGAGCTGAATTTATTTTCCAATATCTCAGCTTTTCATGACAAAACCATCTAACGTGAAAAGGAGAAATGGAGGAAAGTATGATTCATTGTATTATTCTCTTCACCCAGGAACAGTCAAAGTGAATATAGCGAATTTAGCCTCATAAGTTTGAATAGTGTACTGGTAGACTTTTCCTCTGTGTGATAAATATTCTCTGCATGTACTAGAATTTGAATAATTCCATTAGAAAAAACATTGAAGATAGACCATATAAATTACATACTATGATTATTCCTGTATTTATGCTAATAGTGTTGTCTTTTATTGTGTTTTTTTTTTTTTTTTTTTTTTGGCCCTTGACTATATTCATAGATGATTTCTTTCTTTTTGACAAGAGGCCAAGGACAATTCGATGCCACCATTTTTTTTTGGATCAGTTACCATTAGTGACCTATAAATATAGTGAAATAAGTTACTATTACCCTGAGGCAGGAAAGATTTTATGACTCAGACTCCTTCTTTCTGCCCTTCGTCCTATCTCACCTGAGTGGAATGGAATGCCTCAGTACATTTTGTGACAACTTATATAGCTTGATGGGTTAGTTTGTTCACTGAGTACTACAGTTGCAATAATTCATACTTCGTATTGTCCTACAAACGTCCTGGCCCTGGGCTCCGCTACATATAACACTTTTTCACATGAACTTCCAAGGCCAAATCTATCTTCAGGTATTCAAAAGCAAACCCGACCAAAAATAATTAAACAAATATACATTTGGGATTAGAGGGTACATAGGAGTCTACCTTTTCAGAGAAAAACATTGTCTTAACTGTGATTACAGTCAAGTTGCAAGTTGTTACCCAGTCAGTGCCAGCTGTCACATTGAAAAGATTTTATTTTGGTCCTGGATCATTTCCATTCAAATAAATAAATCAGCAAACACATTTTGGTGATTCTATTTTTTTTTTTAAGTAAGCATGCCATAATACCACCAAGGTTGCTTAGCAACGATAGAATAGTGAGATGGCAGGACTGAAAAGCCCAATAGAATAAGCAGTTATATTTACAGTCTTAACAGTGAGAAGAATCGTGCTGGTTTGGTCAGCCTATAGACCTATGAAATTTATAGCATTCATTGTTGAAATTGTGGACAAGTTTTACAACAGTATCCTTAGTCATCATGTCCAGTTGTATTATAGCTGAGGAATACCATCTGCTGACTTCCTCCATAGTCATTCATTATATTCATCTCAGGCTTTTTAAATATTTCAGTGAGCAGTTTAATGTTAGATAGTGCATAAAAAAGATTCAAGTAGATTTCCCGTATCCTTTTCAAACAGTTACCGTTTTATGACCATTTGCAGAATTTGCTTTGTATTTTTTTGTTTTTGTTTCATGAATTCTTTCTCAGTCAATTTAAGTGGAAAACAACGCATACGTTTTAACAGATATAGTTGAAGTTTGTGTTTATGTAAAATCAAGAAATAAAATATCCCAGCTCAGTTGAAGTAACAACTGTTAAATTAAGTATTAAAATAATTTAATAGATAATATGTTTAATTATTTTTGATCAGAAAGTGATCCCTTATTTACAGTAAGAAATACACATTTGGGGCTTTATAAGAACAGAATCTAAATGCTCTATGAGAGTTTGGATTGTGGGTAGCTAATACATTCACTAATTCATTCATTAAATAATTATTGTATGCTGTTATATACTGAACTGGATACTAGGGGAAGAGAAATAAATTAGACCTTTGCTATCCAGAAACTCACACCATATTTAGAGTTCTAATTTTAATATATTAAAGGGATGCTAGTGTAGAGGTACACCTAAGAGTTTGAAAATACAGAGAAAGTAATAGCCTTTGGAGACATCCACATAGACCTCAGGGAGCAGCTGTCATTGTTCTAGATGTTGGACAGAAACTGGGTTTCACAGGAAGAGAAAGAGGAAAGAATCTGTCATTGAGTGTGTTTGGATAGACAGTGTGGAGGTTTACACAGAAACAGGCATTTTTAGGGATAGCCAGTGTGACCTCTAAAGAGTAAATCCATTCCAGCTGGTCTTGTAAAGAAATTCATTCTGAAAAAAAATTAAATGAAATAATCAATATCAATAATAGATGTAAAGGGCTTGACTTTTCCCAAAGCTTTGATACAACTAGTAGGCTTTCCTTACAACCCTTATTTGTCCCTCGCTAACATCACCAAATACTCCAAACACACAAAATGATTCATACAATATGCAGTTTCTGAAATTTCATTAGCAAAACTGCAGCTCTCCAATAAGGAATATTCCTAAAATCTGTCAATATCTGCATCCAACATTTCTACCTTTTATGCTTATTGTGAGTAGTTCAAGATGTATGTAGTGAACAGCATGTTAGAATATGGGAAGATTTGGAAATTTTATTAATGTCATCCATATTCCATGAAGTGATGCCAGAAAGCAATGTGTTTAATTTTTTGGATGTCAGCTATGTCTCAGCAGGAAATGATAGCACAACCAAATTGGAGAAAGCGGAAGTGAATATAATAAAGGGCTATTACAAAATTGAACATTTTGTGGGGAAATACATGAATAGTTTGCTTCCCTGGGATTGGAATAGAATGTCTGCCAACCCTCTCTGAAGTGGAGAGGTGAGAGGGACTAATAAGAATGCCTAGAGAGAAGTCCCTGTCAGAAGAAGACCCACTGTTACCACTGGCCTACAGCGACCACAGTGAGAGGGCTCAGGAAGTAAACTCCAGTCATATTTCCTCCTTCCTTCCCTTCTTCTGCCAACCAAAGACTAGAGTGCAAAGGAGTCAGGAATGTGGACCAGGGACAGCAGCCATCCAGGGCACAGAACGATAAAGGGAGAGTTGATTATATTCCCAGGGACAGATGGGAGATATTAAGCAGAGTTTGTTTGTTTAATTAGTTTAGCTTCTATTAACTCAAATTATCATTGCAATACTAAAATGGTAATTGAAGACCATTGGAGGGGAGGGAAGACATAACTAATGACATGCTCCTTTACTGACTTCTGGAGAGCTGGACCTGAAATACTGCAGCGTTAAAAAAACCAACCAACCAACCAAACAAACAAAAAACCACAAAAACTAAGGGTGTGTGGAGTAGGAAACAGGCACTGGTGTGGTGATTAACTGCCCTACTGGTTTTGTTTTTTTTTAATTTTATTTTATTTTTAAATTTTACATAATTGTATTAGTTTTGCCAAATATCAAAATGAATCCTACTGGTTTTGGATTTGGAGTTTTACGCTATGAGATCCTAGCCTGCCATCAGTTTAGTTCAGTTCAGTCACTCAGACTCCTTGTGACTCCATGGACTGCAGCACGCCAGGTCTCCCTGTCCATCACTGACTCCCGGAGCTTGCTCAAACTCATGTCCATTGAGTTGGTGATGCCATTCAACCATCTCATCTTCTGTTGTCCCCTTCTCCTCCTGCCTTCAATCTTTCCCAGCATAAGGGTCTTTTCCAACAAGTCAGTTCTTCGCATCAGGTGGCCAAAGTATTGGAGCATCAGCTTCAGCATCAATCCTTCCAATGGATATTCAGGACTGATTTCCTTTAAGATGGACTGGTTTGATCTCCTTGCAGTCCAAGGACTCTAAAGAGTCTTTTCCAACAACACAGTTCAAAATAGACCTCAAATTTTTACATTTCTGTAGTTATAGGTTTTAATCAAAATAGAAATCATTTATAACTCTAGTCACTAAAGGAATTACCATTCTTACATAAATAGGGATCAAAAAATTGCTGGTAGTTTTTTCAAATTTTGTTTTTCACTAAGACATATATAGTGATTTTATCACTCTTCATTCACACTTACTAGAATTATCTAATATCTATTATCTAGGCAATGGCACCCCACGCCAGTACTCTTGCCTGGAAAATCCCATGGACAGAGGAGCCTGGTAGGCTGCAGTCCATGGGGTCGCTAAGAGTCAGACATGACTGAGTGACTTCACTTTGACTTTTCACTTTCATGCATCAGAGGAGGAAATGGCAACCCACTCCAGTGTTCTTGCCTGGAGAATCCCATGGACAGAGGAGCCTGGTGGGCTGCCGTCTATGGGGGTCGCACAGAGTCGGACACGACTGAAGCGACTTAGCAGCAGCAGCAGCAACAGCAGCCTCTTTTCCAGTCTGTTTAATTTTTCCTATATAATAAGTGACCAAACCTCTTTCATACTGACATTGCCAGGATTATTGTATGCATTAATTTCCTAATACTTGTCCTGTTTTAAAATGGCAACCCACTCCAGTATTCTTGCTTGGAAATCTCATGGAGAGAGGAGCCTGGCAGACTACAGTTCATAGAGTGGCCAGGAGTCAGACAGGACTGAGAACTAAATGTTTGTGATGCTTGCAAATATAATATAGCACATCTTGCACTGTGTACGTCATTATCACTTTGTATTGAACTCTAGTACTTGTTATTCCATTAGCGTGACTTACAATCACTTCCCTCTAAGACCTTTTTGCAACCCTAAATTAAATTAAAAAATTCACTGTTTTTAGTGAGGATTTCATTCAGTATAATCCACCCTCATGTAACTCTTGTGTACATTCTTTAGAAGACTAGATGGTCATTTCAAAGAAACAAAATAGTGAGTAAATCTGTCATTTTGACAGTTTGGTGAAACAGATCTGATTCAGTGGTTTAAGTGTTCAATAAGTTACAGTCAGTGATGCACAGAACGTGATACCAAAACAATATGAACTTGGAAGGCACATTGGGGTAGGGAACACACTTGAGGAGAATCCTGCCTGCAGATAATACAGTCAGGTGGGTAATATACAGTGTCAGTTGACAGATTCTGTCCAGGCAAGAGATTCCTTTCAGCAAGTACCCAGGAAAGGGAGGTGGAGATCTCTGGAAGCTAGGTAAGCAGCCAAGACTGAGAATATTTAAGCATAAATAAAAGAGAGCAAGGGACTGAAGTTATAGGGTAAGACTTTGAGTGGGGGAAATGGATGAAAACTTAACAGGAAGAAAGGAAGGTCCTGAGCTCAGAATGCAGTTCACTGAGAAGATACCTAAGAAAAGGGATCTAAGCTGCGAAAATATGGTTAAAAAAATAGAATCTTTGGGATTTAAACTTTCATGTGACTATCTGCCAATTCCGTCAACACTCCAGTATTTATTTATAAGTCCCATCTCTAGTCACACTCCTTCTATAAAAATGTCTCTACTACATTTTGATACTTTTTGGTTGCTGGTCTCTGAAGTGCTTTTCTTATTAAATATGTTTTTATTTTCTTACATTATTATGTATTACTTATATATTTTCCCATGATAAGATGCATTTTCCAACCAAAATGCCAGCTGTTTAAAGTCAGGGTCCCTGTCTCTGGTATTTCCAGTATAATACACATCCTGATGTTTAGAATAGCATTAGACTTATACAGTAAAGATTCCATGAAAATTTTTAAAAGTGCATAAATATGGTAATATTTGACATTTCTCATTGAAAAACTAGTTATTAATAAAATGTTTTCTACAATTGTTAGGTTAGAGATCATATTATGTATTTCTTTAATGCTAATCTATTTCCTACTTCTTGATGCCATGTGCCTCTGTCCCAATCAAGCTGGTGTCTTCCTATCAGGAGTTTCTTTGGGATTCTTTACAGTGACGTACAGTGATGGGTACATATATAGCACTCTACAAATATTTGTTTGATTTTTATTTTTGAAAACGTGTTTAAGTGCCTTGAAAGAGCCACCATTTGGGGAGCCATTTCACCTATATACACAATCCAGCTTGGAAAGTCAGATTTAGTTATGTGAGTTTCTTGCTTGAGAATTTTACATGATCCAATAAAGTTCTGAAGCAGGATTACTGGGCACTGAAGCTGTATTCTGAGTGACTTAGCTCTACCAAGCTGAACATATGAAAAATCAAATAGAAAAGATTCCTGTAAGATAGAAGGGTTGTCTGAAAGCTACTGACGTGGCAAAGTAAAGAAAGGCAACTGTAAGCAATTGAGCAGAATAAAATCATGAAGTACTTCACTACCTGTTTCTGGGTGACATTGTGGTTTATTTCTTGGAAGTGACAGAAACAGGTAGATCATGGGGCCCTCCAAACAAATATATCATGAAGACAAAGAATCAAAAAAGAGTCCTAAACAATAGAAGAGCAGGCCATACATGGGGTATTTTCACTTCACTCGTATTATGAAAGCTCTTTCCCATCAAGAGTAATTTTGTAAATTTGATCGCAAAGATCAGAAATATGAAATGGGAAGTTCCTGATGAGTTATTCTAAAAGAAGGAGTTTAGGAAGAAATCATGGATTCCCAGGTGGCTAAGTTCAGTTCAGTTCAGTCACTCAGTCATGTCCGATTCTTTGTGACCCCATGGCCTGCAGCATGCCAGGCCTCCCTGTCCATCACCAACTTCTGGAGTCTACTCAAACACATGTCCATTGAGTCAATGATGACATCCAACCATCTCATCTTCTGTTGTCCCCTTCTCCTCCTGCCTTCAATCTTTCCCAGCATCAGGGTCTTTTCCAATGAGTCAGTTCTTCGCATCAGGTGGCCAAAGTATTGGAGTTTCAGCTTCAGCCTCATTCCTTCTAGGTGGCTCAGTGATAAAGAATTTGCCTGCCAGTGCTGGAGATGTGGGTTTGATCCCTGCCTCAGGAAGATCGCCTAAAGAAGAAAATGGCAACCCACCCCAGTATTCTTGTCTGGATAATCCCATGGACAGAAGAGCCTGGCAGGCTATAGTCATGAGGTCACAAAGAGTCAGGACACGGCTGAGTGAGCATGCACAGGAAGAAATCAGCTGGCTCTATAAATGAATCTGAGGATTCATGTTTCTTAGTTTGAATCCTGTATCTAAGTAAATGAAAATGGTGTCTATTCCCTCGTATGTTTAATTTTTTATTAAACTTTTATTTTGAAATAATCACTATTTAACATGAAGCAGTTAGAAATAATGAAAAGATCCCCTTACTCTTTACCCAGCTTCCTCCAGTGATATCATCTTGTAGAGCTGTAGTATAGTATCACAGTCAGGATATTGACATCGATAAAGTCAAGACAGAGAACACTTCTGTCACCACAGGAGTCCTTCAGTTGTCTTTTTACAGCTAGATCCATTTCCCTTCTGCTCCTCTCCTCACCTTAACCCCTGATAACCACTACTCTGTTTTCTATTTTCATAATTTTACCATTTCATTAATGTTATATAATTATAAGAATGGAGTATATATATAATTTTCACTGAGCGTAATCATCTAGAGATTCATTTAGAGGTGGTTGCATTTATAAATTACTTTATGATATCAGTGTGCCATAATTTATTTAAACATTCACTTATTGAAATACATCTGGGTTGCTTCAGGTTTTGAACCATTATGATTACACTATAAACATTCATATACAGTTTTGTGTCTTCATTTTAAGCCTCATTTCTCTGGGATAAATCCTCAGGAGTGAAATTTCTGGGTCATATGGTAGTTGAATGTTTAGTTTTATTAAGAAACTACCAAATGATTTTCCAGAGTGGCTGTACCATTTTACATTTTCAGTAGAAAAGTATTTGTAATGTATTTCCTCCACATTCTTATCAGTGTTTGGAGTTATCTTTATTTTTTGACTTCAGCCATTCTGACTGGTGTATAGTGATGTTTTAGGAAAAGATTTTGATCACTTTTTCATATTTATTTGCACTTGTATATCTATCTTCTTTGGTGAACTGTCTGTATCTTTGTGTATAAAACTGGATTATTGTTTTCTTTTTTATTTTCTTTTTTAACACTGAGTCTTGAGAATTCTTTATCTTTCTAGATGCTAGTTGTAATTTGATGTTTTCTGTCACTGTAGCTCATATCTTTATCCTCTTAACACAGTCTTTCACAGAGTAAAATCTATTTATTTTGGTGAAGTATAGTCTATCAATATCTCCTTTTATGGGTTGTAGTTTTGACATCAAGTTTAAGAACTCTTTGCCTCACCATAGTTCTTGAAGATAATATGTTTTTCTATAAGATTTGTGCTTATTTGTTTTGTCTATGAATGTCCAATGGCCCAATTGCTCTAGCAGCCTTATTTATAAGACTCCATTGAATTTTATATAAACTTTGTCCAAAATCACTTGGGCCTCTTTCTATGGGTAGATTCATGGGTCGTGGATCTGATATCCATTGATCCATGTGTCTTATCTATCAATGAATTTCTTTTCTTTCATTTTATTAGAAGTTTGTCAATTTTATTTGCATTTTTGAAAAATCAGCACTTTGTCCCAGTGATTTTTCTCTACTATTCTGTTTTCAATTTCATTCATTTCTATTCTACATTATTTCCTTCCTTCCACTTGTTTGGGGTTATTTTGCTCTTCTTTTTCTAAATTCTTGAAGCTGGAGGTGAAATTACTCAGTTCAGACTTCATTTTTTCTAATGAGTGTGTTTAGTGCTGTGAATTTCCTCTTGAATATGTAGTGTTAATCACTCAGTCATGTCTGACTCTGCGACCCCATGGACTGTAGCCTGCCAGCCTCCACTGTCCATGGGAATCTCCAGGCAAGAATACTGGACTGGGTTGCCATTCCCTACTCGGGGATCTTCCAACCCAGGGATTGAACCTGGGTTTCCTGAGTTTCAGGCAGATTCTTTAATATCTGAGCCACCAGGGAAGAATTTCCTCTTAGTTGTATCACACAAATTATGATATGTTGTATTTTTATTTTAATTCAGTTTAGTGTATAGGTCTCTGTTTACTGCCACTGCTGCTAAGTCCCTTCAGTTGTGTCCACCTCTGTGCGACCCCATAGATGGTGACCCATCAGGCTCCTCCTCCTCCTGGATTCTCCAGGCAAGAACACTGGAGTGGGTTGCCATTTCCTTCTCCAATGCATACATGCATGGTAAGTCACTTCAGTCGTGTCCGACTCTGTGGGACCCCATAGATGTCAGCCCACCAGGCTCCTCTGTCCACAGGATTCTCCAGGCAAGAATACTGGAGTGGGTTGCTAATTCCTTTTCCAAGGTCTATGTTTCAGTTCAGTTCAGTTCAGTTCAGTTGCTCAGTCGTGTCTGACTCTCTGTGACCCAATGAATCACACCACGCCAGGCCTCCCTGTCCATCACCTTCTCCCGGAGTTCACTCAAACTCACGTCCATCAAGTCGGTGATGTTTAGATTATTATTATTATTTTTTGGCATGTGGATGTCCACTTGTTCCTGCACCATTTGTTGCAAAAAATATGCTCAACTGTATTGCCTTTGCTCATTTGTTGAAGATTAATTGTCTATATTTCTGTGGGTCTATTTCTGACTCTATTCTGTTCCTTTGATCTCTTTGTCTAGTCTTTCACCAGTACCACACTGTCACCAATACTATACTGTACATTTATAGTAAATCTTGTTAGTCTGTTTTCATTGTTTTTTTTTTTTTTTTAATTCTTTAACATTGTGTTGGCTGTTTTAGATGTTTTCCCTTTTAATACTTTAGAATTAGTTAGTCAATATCTACAAAGTTGCTAAACCTTCTTTTTTAGATTACTTTTTTCTGAACATCATTCTGCTATCTTATTACATTCTGGTGGGTGTAGAAGTCCAGGCTTGTCATTAGGATTTTAACACCTGCAATTTGGCCTCCTCATCATTGCTATTTGTGGGTAAGAGTTTTGTTCCCCAGTTGGTCTCACTGGCATCATTATGGTATGAGGCATTGTTATTGCTGGGTGGTGCTGAACATCCTGCCTTTCAACCTAGCCTCCTCTTAACATCATTCTGGCAAGAATGCTGAGGTGCCTTATTATAGCTTCAAATTTTGCAGTCTAATTTCTTCATTCAGCCTTGGCGTTGGGCAGAGTGGGGTCACAACCTTCCCTGTGATATTTGCTGGGGGTAGTGCAGTTATTATCTAAACATTTTCTGCTTTCGTAGATTGATCCTTTGAGTAAGGCTTTTCTTGAAGATATTTTTTTGCTTATGATTATAGGTGCGTTCAGGTTTCTGGGTTCTTCAGTTGTAAATCTGGGTTACATGAGGCCAAAAGAAACCCAGAGGTCTCACCACCGTGTTGTTCCTGAGTCCTGAGGTTTCTAGCTATCCTTTTCTTCTCTCACTCTTTAATAGTCTTCTTATATTTGTTTTATACATCATTTTCAGAGTTTTTAGTTATACTTAAAGTGAAGAATAAGGAAGTGTATATCTATTCTAGGTGTTTAAAACCCTACCTGTTCATTGGTTGGTAGACAAAGATGACCTAGATTAGGAAGACTTTGTATGTCAAGAACTTTCATCTAAATTAATAGTCAATATAATCCCATTGTAGAATTTGGAAAGGAGAACCGATATGATAAAGTAGTATTTTATAATTTTTTTTTGCTTGATTATAATATATAGTGAATGCTTAGTTGCTTAGTCAGGTCCAACTCTTTGCAACTCCATGGACTGTAAGCCACCAACCTCCTCTGTTCATGGGATTCTCCAGGCAAGAATACTGGAGTGGGTAGCCATTCCCTCCTCCAGGGAGTCTATAGGATTACTTATAAGGAGACCTAATGGGAGCTAGGAGGTCAGTGATGGAGCTGTCATAGTAACTAGCTTATAAGACCTTAGATTTAGGTAGTAAATGTAGTAAAAATAGAAGAGTGAATTAAAGTTATATTTTGTCATTAAAGACATCAACAAACATGTGTTGTGCACCTGTTATAAATAAGGTAATGGCAGAGATAATGGACATAAAAAGATGGAGAAGTCACGGGGTCTTTTCTTCAAAGAGTTTTAAACTAGCAGAGAAAATACGTACTAAGAATAATGGACAACTTGATGATAGGTCAATAGACTGAATTGTGAGGTGACAGGAAAAGTGATGCCATGGTAAAATGAGAATCTTGGGGAGAGAGTAGCTTTTAAAAGGTAAATCAGGTTTGGTGGGCGTTGGGTTTGATGTCATGTGAAATATCAAAATGCAGGTATTCTAAAAGCAGCTCCTTGATAGAAGACTGAAATTTAAATTAGAAGTAATTATTAGAATTATAGTTTTAATAGAAGATTTTTTTCCCTCAAAGGCCATTTTTTAGAAGCTCTTGATCTTAGAATTTTAAAATAGAATAGATAAGCACCCTGATTTATTGAACTTTGAACAGAAATCATCAAGGGGTAGAAAGAACATGGACTTTGAAATCAAAATCAACTGATTTGAGACCCCAGCTATGTCGCTTACTAAAATTTCATCTTAGAGCCTAAATTTCACCTTTCAGATAAGATCCTAATACTAATTAATGTTACTATGTGGTTTATGTAACAATGCATTAACATGCCTAACAAATAGAAAAACTTATAAATACTGGTTCTCTCTCCATAAGTACCTAACTCAAAATTTGTCATGTACTTTTGTTTTTTTTTAGAACTTACCTGGTGGCTCAGATGGTAGAATGTCTGTCTACAATGCGGGAGATCCTGGTTCAATTCCTGGGTCGGGAAGATCCTCTGGAGAAGGAAATGGCAAACCACTCCAGTACTCTTGCCTGGAATATCCCATGGACAGAGGAGCGTGGTAGCCTACAGTCCATGGGGTCACAAAGAGTTGGACACAACTGAGCAACTTCACTTCACTTGTTTGTTTTCTTTGATGCAGTTCCTATTTGTGTGTGTGTGTGTGGGGGGGGGGGGCGTCCATTAATCATACAAAGGTTAAAAAAAATTACTGTCCTTGTCCTATGAATGCTCATTATGTAACAATTCCAAACTATATAATTGTATCAGATATTTTTTGCCAGTTATGTTCAAAAATTTTATCATTGGCCCATGACAGAGTAAAAGTTTTATTAAGATTATTATTAAGATGTTGGTTGGTAATTCAAGGTGTCAAGTACAAACGAGAGCAGAGAAATGGACTGGTAATTTGAGGAGGAGGTGGGGTCAAGGAAGGCTTTTATGAAATGGAAAGTATTTGTATTGTCCTTTTTCTTTCTTTCTAATTTGTCATCTCTCATACTGTCTTCAGTGCAGTAATTTAGGTTGCTATCCCAAGTAGACACTGTGCTCAGCAGATACTCGTGTTCTCTTCTATATTTGCCAGTTTTCTTTGCCATGTTATTGGATTTTGGATAATGTGTATGGAATTTATGTAAACATTTTCCAGGCCAGATTTTTAAAAATATACCATGTTGTCTTTCTTCTTCTGCTGTGACAAACTGAAAAGCGATTTGTTTAAAGTGGCATTATACAAGATGAATGAGGGCTGCGAACTGGAAAGGAGTTCAGTGATTGACCTCAGGACATCGCCTGTTTGGCAAGGAAGCCTTTATTGAGCTTAACTACTGATATTTGAGGATTTGTTTGTTATCACAGAATATTCTAACCTTCTTTCATTAATATTAATACATATCCTCACAAATCCACCAGTACAGCTCTTGTCAAAACCGCTGCTTCTCTGTCCTTGTCTTTCTTGATTTCTCAGCATTCAGCACAGCTATCTACTCCCTTTTTTCTTGAACCATTTCCTCTTCACTCTGATGACACCATCCTTCTCCAGTGTTTCTCCTGTTTCACTGGTATTCCTTCTCAGCTTGCTTTTCTTTGTCTTTGTGTGTGTGTGTGATAGACTTGGGGGTGTTGGAATATCCCTAGTCTGGTATGGCCAACTTTTTACATGTAATCTCTACTTAAGTGTCTAAGAGATATCTTGAAGTTAATATTGACAAAGGAAATCTCTGATTTCTATTTCCAACATGTTTTTTTTTTTTTCTTCTTAGTTTTTTCCATGCCAGGCAATGGCTCTCAGCCCATCCATTTACTCAAGCAAAAAACTTAGATATGATTCATTGATTGATTTCTTTACTTCCCCACATCCTCTTCCTGTCCATAGGCAGGTCTCCATGAATTTCCATGCTTCTGACCATGTCTGCTGCTATTACTCTATTATAGCAACTATCATTTCTACCTGTTTCTGTTGCTTGTCTATAATCCATTTTCCATTCTCTTGCCAGATATTCTTTTTTAAGTATAAATCAAATCAAGTCAATCTCCTGCTTTTGATTCTACAATTATGTCCCACTGGATTTTTTTTTTTTTGGAAGTATAGTTTTTTTTTTTTTTTTCATACATGATATTTTACATGTTTCAATGCCATTCTCCCAAATCTTCCCACCCTCTCCCTCTCCCACAGAGTCCATAAGACTGTTCTATACATCAGTGTCTCTGGATTTAAAATCTGATTTGCTTATGATCTTCAAGTTTCTGACGATTTTTATCCTACTTACTTCTCTAACCTTATCTCCTGTTTAATCTCTTTACCTTCTGAACTCCAACCATACAGACTCTGTTTTTCTAAAATACACTAACTACAGTTTCCTCTACTTGAATTTCTTTCATTCACCATCTTATTGTATCATGCTGCTTGTGAGTACTCATATTTCAGGCTCAGATATCACCTTCTCAGAAACTGCTCCTAGACCCTTCCATTCTCTCTCTCCCTCTTATTATTTTTTATAGTCTTCATAAGACCTACAACTGTGTGAAATTCTCTTGTCCATTTAGTTTTCCATACTTTTGTATTATCTATTTCATTATCCTTATACTCCAAGAATATAGAAGCTACTTTGGGGGTGGGAAGTTTTTCCATTGATATATTCCAGTACCTGGAATAATGCTGACTGCAGATAAACTACTCAGTAAATTGATGAACTGCTGAATAAATTAATGAAAGTTTGAATGAATGAATGAATGTCATTGTTCTTTGCAGAAAGAGGTTCTGTGGGTTTTATTTGGAGACTTCAGTTTTTTGAAGTGTCTTAAAAGTAATTCAATACATGAACCATGAACTTCCTGATGTTCAAGCTGGTTTTAGAAAAGGCAGAGGAACCAGAGATCAAACTGCCAACATCCGCTGGATCATGGAAAAAGCAAGAAAGTTCCAGAAAAACATCTATTTCTGCTTTATTGCCTATGCCAAATCCTTTGACTGTGTGGATCACAATAAACTGTGGAAAATTCTGAAAGAGATGGGAATACCAGACCACCTGACCTGCCTCGTGAGAAATCTGTATGCAGGTCAGGAAGCAACAGTTAGAACTGGACATGGAACAACAGACTGGTTCCAAATAGGAACAGGAGTATGTCAAGGCTGTATATTGTCACCCTGCTTATTTAACTTATATGCAGAGTACATCATGAGAAACGCTGGACTGGAAGAAGCACAAGCTGGAATCAAGATTGCCGGGAGAAATATCAATAACCTCAGATATGCAGATGACACCACCCTTAT
>NW_011495080.1:11886097-11890321 GCF_000754665.1 Bison bison bison | reverse complement strand
GGACATCCAACCAGTCCATTCTGAAGGAGATCAGCCCTGGGGTTTCTTTGGAGGGAATGATGCTAAAGCTGAAACTCCAGTACTTTGGCCACCTGATGTGAAGAGTTGACTCATTGGAAAAGACCCTGATGCTGGGAAGGATTGGGGGCAGGAGGAGAAGGGGACGACAGAGGATGAGATGGCTGGATGGCATCACTGACTCGATGGAAATGAGTCTGAGTGAACTTAGGGAGTTGGTGATGGACAGGGAGGCCTGGCGTGCTGCGATTCATGGGGTCCCAAAGAGTAGGACATGACTGAGCGACTGAACTGAAAAGTAATTCTTTGTCATTGACACATGGATATTAATTGTTGTGGCAGGAACACTCTATCAGGTCCCAAATAGCCTGCTCTCCTATGGATAAAAATAAGTACTTTGCTTCTTTTGCTTTCTTTAATTTTAGAACTGTGATATCACAAGTTTTCTGATATTAAAATCTCAGAAAATCTTTTCTCTTAGCTCCTTACCCAGCAGGAATTATGTGTCAATGCACCCCAAAGGCCATAAGAACTTAGTGTTCTCCTCAGGAGACCAATTCCTGAATTAGGCATACGAGAGTGTTAAATCATCCTAAAGTAGCATGGTTTACCTAGGAATACGTGTGCCCACAGTTACTGAAGCTTCTCTTTTAAAGGTTTCTCTATGTGATTTTTATTCAATGTTTACATATACTAAAAAGAAAACCAAATGAAAACAAAACAACCATGCTTGGAAAGTGAAAACCAGAGATCTGAACTGTTTTCCCTTTTTCATTAAAAAAAAAAAAAAAAAAAAAAAGGCCTTTAACATTTTGCCATTTCTTTACAGGGAACTTTTTTGCTTTGAAAATGAAATAGTAAGAGATGAAAAAGCTTAATAAAAGTTGGTAAAAGGAAGTATAACCTTTTCTGGGATGAAGGACTTTATTGCTTTAATGCATAATAATTTTTAGAAGAATTTATATATTCTACTTCTCTGGATGGAGAGTGCAAAACTGTGACTCATGTTTTTTTCTCTAACAAAATCTCTGTTGCTAACAAATGGCTTTGTTTGTTTGTTTGATGACCTTTTCTGAGAGCCTTTGATAATAAGGTTGCGAATTAAGACATCACCAGACATTGGTACACAGATGGGTTTCAGCTGATACTTTAGAAAAATAATATCTTCATCCTCCAGTGATTTCCCCATAAATCCAGCCACCTTACCATTTCAGTGAAAAAGCTACTTTTAAAAACTACTATGTTTTGCCATGATTAAAAATTCCCTGCCATTTCTTTCCTCTGAGTAATTGTATAAATAAAAAGCATAAAGCAGAAGTAACTGAAACCTCATAAAAAGTGCAGTACTTTTTCCACATCAAACATGCTGACTTTTGCGAGGGTCATGGTAAGTTTCTGGATGGCTTCTTTACACTATACTGTTATAGGTCTGAAATGAATGAATGCCTGCAGGAAATTAAGTTTCTGTGTTTATGCAATCTCTGGGATTTGAGCAATGGGTTTCATTTTAGTTGGAAGGAAACTATACTACCAAAAATAAGGTTCTACCTCTCGTTTTTTTTCCCAGAGGTATTTCAGGTGATAAAACATGAGTAATAAACCAGGAAAGAAAATACAACTACCTCAGTTGCTCAAGGCTGTAAAGAAATTAGAGGAATCTCAGAAAACTGGTCAGTGGGACTGAAAACAAATAGTTGAATCCTGTCCACTCCCAATTTTATCTGTATATGGGTATGTGTGTGTGTGTGTGGTTGTATGTGTGCGTGTGCCAATCAGGGAAGCAATATGAATAACCTGTATCAGATACATAAATATGGTTTCCCGAAATGGCAGAATAAACAATTATCTTTATGATTGCATTTAGAAGTCCCAGGTAAGACCCTCCTAACTCCCTTTTCCAAATTTCCTCCATCTGCTTACATCCTGAGTCCCGAAGCATTTTTCACATGTGGCAAGGCTTTTAATTTTGCCCTTAAATTTCAAGATTAAAATGTAAGATCCCAAAGAGTGCCAAAAGATAAAGGATTTCACATATGTTTAATGATGATTTTATAACAGACATGTTTCCATTCATTATCTCCCTTAAGATGTAAAATGATTGTAAATTAGATATTTTTATCTTGTTTTGTTCTGTTGATATGATGATGAGAAGATAGGTAACTTTTCTAAGATCATAGAGAATCAGAACTAGTAAACAGGCACTCAAAGCTGGTCTGTCTGCTACAGTGGCCTGGACACTGGACCTATTGTACTGTTGAGCATGGTTAGAAAATGTGGATTAGCTACTGGAGGGGAAAGAAAAAAGATTCCTGAATTAAAAGTAAGCTTTGTATGCTTCACAATTTTAAATAAATTTTATAGTCAGTGAAGTTCTAGGCAATGTAAATGTATTTTAAAATCTCAAAAACTGTGGGTATGTGTCTTACTGAGAGATAAAGTTTATACATTATAATTCAACCCTCAGAGTTATTGCAAAATTTTACATAAGTTGTTTTCAAGCATATTTGAGTTTTTATTTCTATAAGGGTCTTTGTTGTTGTTCAGTCACTCAGTGGAGCCTGACATTTTGTAACCCCATGTATTGTAGCATGACAGACTTCCCTGTCCTTCACTATCTTCCAGAGTTTGCTTAAACTCATGTCCATATACTCCGTGACACCATCTGACTATATCATACTCTGTTGCCCCTTCTTCTCTTGCCCTCAATCTTTAGTAGCATCAGGGTCTTTTCCAATGAGTTGGCTCTTTGTACCAGGTGACCAAAGTATTAGAGCTTCAGCTTTAACATTAGTCATTCCAATGAATTTTCGGGGTTGATTTCCTTTAGAATTGACTGATTTGATCTCCTTGCAATGCAAAGGGCTCTCAACAATCTTCTCCAACATCACAGTTCAAAAGCATCAATTCTTCAATGCTCAGCCTTATTTATGGTCCAGCTGTCACAACCATAGGTGACTACTGCAAAAACCGTAACTTTGACTATATGGACCTTTGTCAGCAAAGTAATGTCTCTCCTTTTTAATATGCTGTCTATGTTTGGCATAGCTTTTCTTCCAAGGAGCAAGCATCTTGTAATTTCATGACTGGAGTCAGCTTTGGAGCCCAAGAAAATAAAATCTGTCACTGTTCCCATTCTTTCCCCATCAATTTGCCATGAACTGATGGGACTGGATGCCATGATCTTAGTTTTTTAAATGTTGAGTTTTAAGCCAGCTTTTTCACTCTCCTCTCTCACTTTCATCAAGAGGTTCCTCAGTTCCTCTTCACTTTCTGGCAGGAAGGTGGTGTTATCTACATATCTGAGGTTATGGATATTTCTCCTAAAAGTCTTAATTCCAGCTTGTGCTTTATCCAGCCTGGCATTTCACATGATGACCTCTGCATATAAGTTAAATAAACAGGATGACAGTGTACAGTCTTGATGTATTCCTTTCCCAATTTGGAACCAGTCCGTTGTTTCATGTCTGGTTCTAACTGTTGCTTCTTGACCCACACACAGATTTTCAGGAGTCAGGTAAGGTGGTCTGGTATTCTCATCCCTTTTAGAATTTCCCACAGTTTGTTGTGATCCACACAGTCAAGGATTTAGCATAGTCAATGAAGCAGATGTTTTTCTGGAACTCTCTTATTTTTTATGTGATCCAATGTTGGTAATTTGATCTCTGGTTCCTCTGCCTTTTCTAAATCCAGCTTGAACATCTGGAAGTTCTTTGTTCATGTACTGGTGAAGCCTAGCTTGGAGAATTTTTTTTTGTTGTTGTTTGTTTGTTTTTAATTAACTTTATTTTATTTTTAAACTTTACATAATTGTATTAGTTTTGCCAAATATCAAAATGATGAGTGTTACTTTGCTAACATGAGAAATGAGTGCAATTGTGTGTTAGTTTGATCATTCTTTGGCATTGCCTTTCTTTGGGATTAGAATGAAAACTGACTTTTTCCAGTCCTGTGTCCACTGCTGAGTTTTTCAATTTTGCTGGCATTTTAAGTACAGCACTTTCACAGCAGTTGGGGGCCAGACTGAGGTACTCCGCCCATGACAAAGGTCATGAGGAAGGAGGCTGGACATATGCAAAGGCGGGATCGAGCCTCAGGAGTCCCCCTGGAAATCCTCGAGCATCTACCCCCATAACCAGACCCTGCCTACTTTACTACTTTGTGCTCTCACCTACACCTCTGACTTTACGTGGGGCTGTCCCCCACCAC
>NW_011495080.1:11862750-11885997 GCF_000754665.1 Bison bison bison | reverse complement strand
GCCACATGTGATTGCTCACAGCCTCCCAACCATGAGAGGCACGAGATGCTTTAAACCTTCTAAAAACAGGTTCCTTAGAAAAGTTAGAAAACTATTAGTATAAGTATAATGGGCTGATTAGAAATTGTATTGGTGAAGGGTTTTTCATGTGTTGAGCCAATGTTTGTTGCTAAGTCTCCATATCCCCTGCCCTTACACACATTAATGAATATATAGAAGAAATAAGTATTAACCTTTGATATTAATCACGTTAGACCTTAGGCTAAGTAAATTCTTTCCTTAACTAAAACCCACTACACCCTCACCCTATAGGAATGTAACTTTATTTGGGTGGCGTCTGTTTTAAGAATAATCACCCTTGGAGAAAAAAGTGTTCTGACCACTGTCACAAGGAGAGGGTCGAAAATTGTCAGCGGGCCCCCCTGGCCAGAAGATGATGTAACACCCCTAAGACCTCTGTATACCTTTGTGTGAAGCACCTGACTTTAATAAAAGTCAGGACTGCTGTCCCTGCGTGACTTTTGTATAACATTTCAGTGTATAAAAACAGACTTTGGAAAATAAAGTGCGGGCCTTGTTCACCGAAACTTGGTCTTACCATGTTGTTCTTTCTCTTACCTTCTGGCTGAATTATTCAGCCTCTTTTCTCCACTGAATTTCCTCACTGAGCTATCCTCATTCTATTACTCTTTATATCTTTAATTAATATCTAATTGAAGCTATTGTATCCTGACCCTCGCTGACGCCGTCCCCACTTCGAATACCCTGGATCAGCTGGGGCTGGACCCTGGCAGGTGGCGCCCAAACAGGCACACAGCATCATCTTTTAGGATTTGAAATAACTCAGCTGGAATTCCATTACCTCCACTAGCTTTGTTCATAGTAATGCTTCCTAAGGCCCACTTGATTTCGCACTCCAGGATGTCTGGCTCTAGGTGAGTGATCGTACCATTGTGGTTATCTGGGTCATTAAGATTTTTCTTTTGTATATGTGTGTGTGTAGTTCTTCTGTGTTTTCTTGCCTCCTCTTCTTAATATCTTCTGCTTCTGTTAAGTCCATACCTTTTCTGTCCTTAATGTGTCCATCTTTGCATGAAATGTTCTATTGTTATCTCTTATTTTCTTGAAGAGATCTCTAGTCTATCCAATTCTATTGTTTTCCTCTATTTCTCTACATTGATCACTTAGGAAGGCTTTCTTATCTCTCCATGCTATTCTTTGAAACTTTGCATTCAGATGGATATATCTTTCCTTTTCTCCTTTGCCTTTAGCTTTTCTCTTTTTCTCAGCTATTATTAAAGCCTCCTCAGACCAACATTTTGCCTTTTTGGATTTCATTTTATTGGGGATGGTTTTGATCACCACCTCCTGTACAAATGTTACAAACTTCTGTCCATAGTTATACAGACACTCTGTCTATTAGATCTAATCTCTTGAATCTATTTGTCACTTCCACTGTATAATCATAAAGGATTTGATTTAGGTCATACCTGAATGGTCTAGTGGTTTTTGTACTTTCTTCAATTTAAGTCTGAATTTTGAAATAAGGAATTTGTGATCTTAGCCACAGTCAGCTCCTGGTCTTGGTTGTTCTGACTGTATAGAGCTTCTGCATCTTTGGCTGCAAAGAATATAATCAGTCTGATTTCTGTATTGACTATCTGGTGATGTCCATGTGTAGAATCATCTCTTATGTTGTTGGAACAGGGTGTTTGATATGACCAGTATGTTTTCTTGGCAAAACTCTGTTAACCTTTGCCTGGCTTTCATCCTCTATGATGAAAAGGGCATCCTTTTTTTGATGTTAGTTCTAAAAGATCTTGTAGATCTTTATAGAATCATTCAACTTCACTTCTGTGGCATTAGTGGTTGGGACAGAGACTTGGGTTACTGTGGTATTGAATGGTTTGCCTTGGAAATAAACAGAGATCATTCTGTTGTTTTTGATATTGCACCCAAGTACTGCATTTTGGACTCTTCTGTTGACTATGAGGACTACTCCGTTTCTTCTAAGGGATTCTTGCCCACAGTAGTAGATGTAATTGTCATCTGAATTAAATTCGCCCATTCTGGTCCATTTTAGTTCACTGATTCCCAAAATGTCGATGTTCACTCTTGCCATCTCCTGTTTGACCACTTCCAATTTACTTTTATTCATTGACATAACATTCCATGTTCCTATGCAATATTTTTCTTTACAGCATTGAACTTTACTTCCATCACCAGTCACATCCACAACTGGGCATTGCTTTCACTTTGACCCAGCCTCTTCATTCTTTCTGCAGCTATTTTTCCACTCTTCTCCAGTAAAATATTGGGCATGACTACTGGAAAAACCATAGCTTTGACTCTCCAGATCTTTGTTAGCAAAGTGATGTCTCTGCTTTTTAGTATTCTGTTTAGGTTTGTCATAGCTTTTCTTCCAAGCAGCAAGCATCTTTTAATTTCTTGGCTGTAGTCACTGTCTTCAGTGATTTGGGAGCCCAAGAAAATTAAGTCTGTCACTGTTTCCATTTTTTACCCATCTATTTCCCATGAAGAGATGGAACCATATGCCATGATCTTCATTTTTTGTATGTTGAGTTTTAATCCAGCTTTTTCACTCTCCTCTTTCACCTCATCAAGAGGTTCTTTCATTCCTCTTTGCTTTGTGCCATTAGGGTGGTGTCCTCTGCATATCTGAGGTTATTGGTATTTATCCCAGCAATCTTGATTCTAGCTGTGCTTCATTCAGCCTGGCATTTTGCATGATGTACTCACATATAAATTAAATAAGCAGGGATACAGTATATAGCCTTTCCCAATTTGGAACCAGCTCATAACTGTTGCTTCTTGACCTCCTTACAGGTTTCTCAGGAGGCAGGTACGGTGGTCTGGTATTCTCATCTCTCTGAGAATTCTCCACAGTTTGCTGTGATCCACAAAATCAAAGGCTTTAGTATAGTCAGTGAAGCAGAAGTAGATGTTTTTCTCAAATTCTCTTCTTTTTCTGTGATCTAACAGATGTTGGCAATATGATCTCTGGTTCCTCTTCCTTTTCTAAGTCCAGCTTGTACATATGGAATTTCTCAGTTCAATTACGATTGAAGCCTAGCTTGAAGGATTTTGAGTATTGCCTTGCTAGCTTGTGAAATTAGTCAATTGTGTGGTAGCTCATGGTTTTGAACATTTTAAGTGCTCAATAGTTCACTTAAGTTTGGGAGGTATGAATCACCACCCTCACACACATACATTTGCATATATTATTTTCAAAATTTATTTAATTATATATATATACATGTACATTTCTACTCTTCAAGCAGTCAAAATATAATTCTGTGCCATGTTTCTTCACTGGCACGTATATTTCTGGCCTCAATAACTGGGTTATACCCCTGTGCTCTGTACTCGATACTCACTTATATGTTCCCTTTGTGACCATTATCACACTTGTTATTACTGATTTAAATCCTCCCTCTCTGTAAGAATGAAATTTCCATGAAAGCAAGTCCATGACTATCTTCACTGACATATCATCAACCACTAACAAAGTGTGTAGTATATAGGAACAGCTTAAGACAACTTCAATGAATTGAATCAAAATTGAAATATAGTATTCTCTTTGCAAAAGGCAACTGTCCCTGAGATGAAGAACACATTAAGCTGTGTTAAAATAGACCTGTGTATTTCCAATCAGGAAATATCTTAAAAGCCATTGTTGATCAAAAAATTTATATGTAAATGGTATATATATAAATGCTTCAAAAAAGTAATGTGCTAAAATCTCAGTTTTGCTTAGGAGTATCTCATATTTGTTTTATTATTCCTTCTTTTGGAAATGTTTTGCTAGGCATTATATTGGATGTTAAGGATTAAAAGTAAATAAGGTAGAGTAGTTAAGTGAGTCAGATCTTCAGCAAATCAGATGGCCTTTATGAAATGCATATGCTTAGACTAGGGGTCTTCAAATTTTTGCTTATGTACAAAATCACTGCAGATGGTGATTGCAGCCATGTATTTAAAAAACACTTACTCCTTGGAAGGAAAGTTATGACCAACCTAGAGAGCATATTAAAAAGCAGAGACATTACTTTGTCAACAAAGTTCCATCTAGTCAAGGCTATGGTTTTTCCAGTAGTCATGTATGGATGTGAGAGTTGGATTATAAAGAAAGCTGAATGCAGAAGAATTCATGCTTTTGAATTGTTGTTGGAGAAGACTCTTGAGAGTCCCTTGGACTCCAAGGAGGTCCAACCAGTCCATCCTAAAGGAAATCAGTCCTGGGTGTTCATTGGAAGGACTGATGTTGAAGCTGAAACTCCAATGCTTTGGCCACCTGATGTGAAGAGCTGACTCATTTGTAAAGACCCTGATGTTGGGAAAGATTGATGGCAGGAGAAGGGGACTACAGAGGGTGAGATGGTTAGATGGCATCACAATGGACATGAGTTTGGGTAAACTCTGGGAGTTGGTGATGGGCAGGGAGGCCTGGTGTGCTGTGTTCATGGAGTCACAAAGAGTTGGACATGACTGAGCAACAGAACTGAACTGACACAAACTCCTAAGGATTATTTTGAAAATAAGTATAAACTCCTTTGTACATTTGAAAATGAAAAAATTCATTATATTGTTTTTTTGATTGAGGTATAGTTGATACAATATTGTATTTAGCATCCACAAAGTTATTCATATATATATATACATATATATATTCTTTTTCTTTAAAAAAGTAGTGTGATTTTATTCATAAAATTATATAAATCTTACATAAAGTTTCCATAGAATTTAAGTACCATAACAGTTTAATGAGTCAGCTTTTTGCATCACATGGCCAAAGTATTAGAGCTTCAGCCTCAATATCAATCCTTCCAATGAATATTCAAGGTTGATTTCCTTTAGGATTGACTTTAATATCTACAACCAGATATTTAATAATTACATTAGAAAACTTTTCCTAATTATTAAAAATTGTTATCATGTTTTTTAATCTTCAACCTGATTTACATTTCATTTGCTGGAGAATTTTATACTGTTAATATATTTATAGACTCATGTCTCTTATTAGTTAAATATTAAATAAACTACTCATACTTCTCTGTGAGAAAACTGTATTTATAAATTAAACATTTTTATTTTCCATTAATTTAAGATTCTAAATATTAAAAATTTTCTCCTGGACTAGATTATAATGTAATTAGTACAGGGTTAATCAAATCAAAGCAACAGACATATATAAGATTTGACAAGTGATTACTAAACATAAAGAAAAGATTTTAAGGTAAATGTTCCTATTAATGAAAAAAGGGACTCTATTTTTTGCATAGTTCATATGTCCAAAATTGCTGTGAGAAATATAAATAACCTCAGATATGCAGATGACACTACCCTTATGGCAGAAAGTGAAGAGGAACTAAAGAGCCTCTTGATGAAAGTGAAAGAGGAGAGTGAAACAATAGGCTTAAAACTTAACATTCAGAAAACTAAGATCATGGCATCTGGTCCCATCACTTCATGGGAAATAGATGGGGAAACAGTGGAAACAGTGAAAGACTTTATTTTTGGGGGGGGGGTTCTAAAATTACTGCAGATGGTGCAGCTGTGAAATTAAAAAATGCTTGCTCCTTGGGAAAAAAGTTATGGCCATCCTAGATCACATATTAAAAAGCAGAGACATTACTTTGCCAACAAAGGTCCATCTAGTCAAAGCTATGGTTTTTCCAGAAGTCATGTATGAGTTGTGAGAGTTGGACTATAAAGAAATCTAGGCGTTGAAGAATTGATGCTTTTGAACTGTGGTGTTGGAGAAGACTCTTGAGAGTTCCCTGTACTGCAAGGAGTTCCAAAGGAAACTAAATCCTAAAGGAAATCAGTCCTGCATGTTAATTGGAAGGACTGATGTTGAAGCTGAAACTACAGTACTTTGGCCACCTGATGTGAAGAAGTGACTCATTTGAGAAGATTCTGATGCTGGAAAGATTGAAGGTGAGAGGAGAAGGGGACGACAGAGAATGAGATGGTTGGATGGCATCACCAACTCAATAGACATGTTTGGGTAAACTCCGGGAGTTGGTGATGGATAGGGAGGCCTGATGTGCTTCATTCAGTCCATGGGGTCACAAAGAGTCAGACATGTCTGAGCGAGTAAACTGAACTGATATGTCCACAAATGATTCTCTTATTGTTATTATAAAACAGGGTTTAAGATCATTTCTACTATTTTTATTGATAATAGTAGTGAAAATATTTTCTGTTAATACATACTGGGAATTTTGTTAATGTCATGTCACACATTTTCTTAAAATTTTAAATTTAAAGCTGAAGATTATTGTACTTTATCGTTATTTTTGATGCTCTATCAGCTTCTGATTCATTTAAATCTTAAATATTTGAAGAAAACAAAGACTAGAAGACCATCTGACTTCCAAATGACACTCTATTAAATAAAATCATCTATTTCTTCAGTTTGTGGACAGTATATCAAAATAATTCACTAACATGCATCAGTTCCTTAATTAAATAATTTTTTTAATTGAAATATATTTGACCTTCAACATTGTGTTAGTTTCTGGTATTTATCAAAGTAAATCAGTTATATATATATATATATATATTCTTTTTCAATTGATTATAGGGTATTAAATACATTTCCCTGTGTTGTACAGTGACACCTTGTTGTTTATCTATTTTATACATAGTATTTTGTATTTGCTGATCCCAAACTCCTAATTCATGCCTACCCCATGCCTTTTTTCCTCTGGTAACTGTAAGTTCCTTGTCTGTGTCTTGTAAGTCTGTTTCTGTTTTGTCAATAAGCTCGTTTGTATCATATTTTAGATTTCACATATAAGTGATATATTGTATTTGTCTTTTTTTTCTGACTTACTTCATTTAGAATGAAATCTCTGTGTGCCTCCATGTTGCTGCAAATGCCATTATTACATTATCTTTTGTGGCTGATTAGTATTGCATTGTGTTTAAATACCACATCTTCTTTTTTTTTTTTCCACATCTTCTTTATCCATGCATCTGTCAGTGGACATCTAGGTCACTTTCTCATCTTGACTATTGCAAACAGTGCTGCTGTAACCATCTTAATTTAAGTTTTACTCAGAGGCACCCTATTTAACCTGATATACTCAGAAGTTGCAGTTGCTGATTTAACTCATTCAATTTATGGTAAATATCCATCATAAATCATAAAGGGAAAACCAATCCTCATTGTCAAAGTAATCAAACAAATTGCAATATAATTATTTCTTATAGAAAAACATCTGACTTCATTTTTTAATAACCTTTAAATTCTTATTCTAAGATGAACAGATAGAAAAGACCCAAATTTGTCTTGGGTGGAAGATAAAAGCCTCTATTGCTATTAACATTTCCTACCAACACCCCACTTATTTCTCATACACAGGGCTGTCCCTCAGGAGAAATGCATCTGAAAGGTTGGTGGTGGTTCCATTGCTAAGTCAAGTCTGACTCTTGAGACCCCATGGACTGTAGCCTGCCAGGCTCTTCTGTCCATGGGATTCTCCAGGCAAGAATACTGGAGTGGGTTGCCAATTCCTTCTCCAATGTGAAAGGTTAGATAGGAGAAATTGCACAATGTCCTATTTTCTCAGGCAGATCAGTTTTAGAAAAGAAAGCATGAACTTGGCAATCTGAAGATTAGTTATTCTAAAACTATTATAACCTTTTACTTCTTGTAGATATTTCTCCTTATCAACAGATCAGATCAGATCAGTCGCTCAGTCGTGTCCGACTCTTTGCGACCCCATGAATCGCAACACACCAGGCCTCCCTGTCCATCACCAACTCCCAGAGTTCACTCAGACTCGCGTCCATCGAGTCAGTGATGCCATCCAGCCATCTCATCCTCTGTCATCCCCTTCTCCTCCTGCCCGCAATCCCTCCCAGCATCAGGGTCTTTTCCAGTGAATCAACTCTTCGCATGAGGTGGCCAAAGTACTGGAGTTTCAGCTTTAGCATCATTCCTTCCAAAGAAATCCCAGGGCTGATCTCCTTCAGAATGGACTGGTTGGATCTCCCTGCAGTCCAAGGGACTCTCAAGAGTCTTCTCCAACACCACAGTTCAAAAGCATCAATTCTTCAGCACTCAGCCTTCTTCACAGTCTAACTCTCACATCCATACATGACCACAGGAAAAAACATGTGTGATATTATTTACACACTTCTACGTTGCATGGCCTACATGCATGTGTGTGTGTGTTCAGTTGTTCGTCATCTCCAACATTTTGTTACCCAATGGACTGCAACCCACCAGGCTCCTCTGTCCATGAAATTTCCCAGGCAAGAATATTGGAATTGGTTGCCATTTCCTTCTCCAGGGGATCTTCCGACCCAGAGATCAAACCCACATCTCCTGCATCTCCTGAATTGACAGGTGGATTCTTTACCACTGAAACACCTAGGAAGCCGTGTGACTTACATAAAGTCACCCAATTTATAAGTGAATAAGATTAGAATTGAGGTCTAACACAAAAGTTCAAGTACTTCACTGTTCTGGTATGTGTTATGTTTTGTGATATCATGGAAAGAAATGTATGGATATTTGTAGAAAAATTTTGGATATAAGATTAGATGATACTTTCTCTTTCTACCATTATTTTCTTTTTTTACATTGGAGGAAGGATCTTTTAAAAGAGGAGTTAAAAAGTAGAAATGATATGAAGGCTAATTTCAGGGTTTTCTTTAGACATATTAATTTCAGGAAATAGTATTTGAATTTGAATCACTTAAACTTTTTCATGGCTGTGTATAAGTTTTCATGCATTTCCAGGACTTTGCACAGCTTAGACTGAATATCACTGACCTAAGATAAGAAATCATACCTGAGACAAAATAAGATGTCAGCCAAAGTCTTTCCTCTTTGGTTTATTAAAACATAATTATTTCTCAGAGAGGCCTATTATTACTTTGGAGAGACTAATTCTGGGGCATAGTGGGTAAATTTTGAGAGAAGGAGAAGAAATAGTCATTGAAAGGATAATGATTCAATCACCAGGCCTTGATGATTGAAAGTATCAGGGGCTCAGTCTGAAAAAGAAGGATTAAATGGAATCCATAGAGGGTTTTGGAAACCAATATAGCTGTACTGAGCTAGGAAATTCTATGCCACATCCTACTAGGTAGTATTTGTATAACACCAACCTCCAAATTGTCCAGCCTGTATAATACCCAGTGAAGTCTTGCTTAGTTACATTTATTTGTAACTTCCTTTAAAATGAAAAAGATGAAAAAATGCAACTAAGGAAAAATGGAAATATAAGCATTATTAATTTTACATCAATTTTCTGCTCTTTGATAAATTTTCCACTCTTAAAGTGGGCTGATTTCACCCTCCCCTCTGCTTCTTGCTCATAGATTTATTTCCAGGGTTCAACAGTCTACTGTCGTTATAAAGTATGTATACTGTGTTATGTGCAGGCCACTATTCTTACTGATGTTTGCCCTCTAACTTAAAGTATTGAAAAAGGAAAGAACATCCTCTTATTTCTCAGCATGTGAGTGGACCAAGATGATCATCTTGCCTTCTTATTACATAAAACCTGAACTTCACTAGAAGCAACAAATTGAGACATATGTAACTTATCAGACATATCACATAACCTATTATCTCAGATCTTTTCCCAAAGTTGACCCTTTTCTGAATCACCTGTGAATGAAAATAACAATTGGTAACAAAAATTCTGTTACTTTCATTTATATGCTTTAACATTGTTAGAAAGTGAAAGTGTTAGTGGCTCAGTCATGTCTGACTCTGCAACCCCACGAACGATAGCCCATCAGGTTTCTCTGCCCGTGGACCTCTCCAGGCAAGAATACTGGAGTGGATTGCCATTTCCTTCTCCAGGGGATCTTCCCCACCCAGGAACTGAACCTGTGACCTGTGGCTCCTGCATTCCAGGTGGATTCTTTACCATCTAAGCCACCAGGGAAGCCCTTAACATTGATAGAGTTTTGATAAATGTCTAAATGAAAACATAGAGGCAGTGAAATTCACTCTGGTCAGTATTCTATAACAGTCTAAATGGGGAAATAATTTGAAAAAGTACAGATTCATGTCTAACTGAATCACTTTGCTGAAACTAACACATTTTTTATCAATTATATGGCAATATAAAATACAAATTTTTTAAAAAAGAAAAACTCATGCCCTGGGAACATGTATCTTGGCCTGGCATTCTTATTTTACTTACAGATTTCTGAGCAAGGTGGTGCAAGAATATCTTCTATTTCAGGTCTTCCTATTTGGGCAGCTGGGAAAAAAGCTAACAAAAGATTCTGTCAGGACATGATTCTCAGTTTCACTTATTTAGAATTAAAGGTAAGTTGGGCAGTGGATTAGAAAAACAGCCTGTAATCAGATCAGCGACCCCTGTGAGACCCTGTCATTAAACCTTTAGTGTTGAGCCTGCAAACCTCGGTTCCTCTGATTAGGCAATTTACTCTTTTTCCACTCTTCTGTCTGCCAAAACAGTTGCAGAATGCTTTCTAATTCTCTAGACTCATAAAATGTTCTGAGGAAAACAAAAAGAGAATGGATTACCTCATTTAGTGATCCATCATGATGCAACCAGAAAACATGAGCACTTCATGGATAATATTAAAAAGAGACAAAAGCAGCATATTTTATCCAGATGAGCAGAAGGGCATGACCCTAGCTGAGTCCTAAAAGCCCAGGTTACATGCCTTTTCTCCTCAGTGTGTGTGGATCCCAGTGATAACTTACGTCCGTTAGCAACATGGTGGAGGGGACAGACTGGGGCTGAGTTTTCACTAAGCTGAGTATTCTGAAGGTCACAAAATGACTGCAGTTGCTCAGTTTCCACATCTGTGTGGTATGAATAGTTACTCTGTCCACCTTGCAAGTTTGTTTCGATGCAGTAATTAATTGGCAGGTGTTTTGAAAATACCCATATAAAATCAAAGGATGTTATAAACTCCAACTTTGATTTTTAATTCAAATCTAGCCATTTTGGTGGGTTATTATTAAATATGGGCATCGTGTTTTTTACTGTACTTCTTGTTTATGACTGATACCGATTAAGGAATTGCAGGACAACACTTCAGAGGACCATTGAAGTATTTATATTAAGATATTTTATGAAGATTCCTGGATTATTTATCTTGTTCCCATTAGAAATGATTGGAAACATCCAGTCATTGTATTTTCTAAACCAATATGGGAGATCACAAATAGAAACATCAAACTGGTATGTGCTGAAGAATCTCAGATGTGTTTTCTTCTCATCTGATCTAGATGAAGCTAGAGGACTGACCAAAAGCTTGCTCATAGTTTGATCCCTAAGCACAATAAATTTCCCATTCATTTGTCTTAATAATACAAGTAAAGCCCTCTAACATCGCGGTTGTTATTCTGATTAGATGACAAGCCTTAGCTCCTCAGTGATGTCCCCTTGCCTGTGAAGAGTAAGAGTAAAGGAGATGAGGTCAGCTTGTAGAACATACAAAACATAAATAATGAGCAGGGGAGAAACACAACTGAGAAATGACAAAGGCATTGTGTGAAACGTAGCTTCCTTTCCTCACACTAAGGGCATCTGAACCGTTTTATACAGGCCTTAACCTTTCCTGTAAGGGTGTCTGTAAAAATAAGTGTTTTGTGACCCTCATTCATGACGGTTTTATAAATCAAGAAAGTACTTTCCACAATAGAAATGTCACATCTGCTTGTGAACCATGTTTAATGGAGTTTGTTTCCTGTGCTTTTTAAATCAAAGAATTTGTACCTCTCTCACATGGCTTTGGAGATTATGAATATAACATTGCACTGTGAAATGTTAGGAAGATTATTAGTAGCAACTGTGTTATTTTTAGTAATATAATGAAATATTTAATGTTTCATGACTGGCTCCATCAGATGAAATTCTAGCACAAAATAAAATGTAAACATATACTGTATTTTAAAACATATACTGTATTAGAACTGGCGCTTTAAAAGTGAAGTTTGTTTTTAAAAAGTCATAATTGTCCTGTCTGCCAACTGATTCACAAAAGCAATAAAGGTCAGTGGGGGTCAGAATCCTTAACAGTTCACCTCAAGTGCTCTTGGATGCTGAGTAAGAAGAGCATTTCCACCAGTTTCATTTTTTCTGTCTTTAAGGAGGAAAATAATTTATCTTTTGATGCATTATTTATACTATGGAAGAAGTGGTTAAGATGTGAATATAGATACCAAAATGATGATTTCCTTCTTTATTTCCATTTACCTTTCTCCAATACTAGCCTCCCCATTAACATGAGCTCAAATGTATGTGAGAATAAAATTATGAAAGGTATTAAAGAAGAGTAAAAATGAGATAGGGGTATGTTGATGTGGCAGCATTAAAATATAAACAGATAAGACAAAAGAAAAACTGAGAGCATTCTGAATGAGATATATTAGCACTGGTATATATTTGACACACCCACCCCCAGTTAAGGAGGAAAAAAAAGCACAGGACTAGCCAAACAAAATTTTAAAACACATATTCAGTGTTCACAAAAATTATTTTATAATCCTAAGAAGCCTGAAAAATAACTGTCAGCCAACACCAAGAGCATTAAGTCACAATTGGTGTTAATAGCTGTTTGGGAGGAAGCAAAGGAAATGAAAGTAACTTTTGATGAACTTTGTAGCAGGAAAACCTATGCATCTAACCAATACCATGATATGCAGTCCAGAATCCCAGTTAGCATGGGAAGTTCAGTGGGCCAAATTCAGGAAGATAGCCTAGACTGAGAGGGGAGTTCCAAGGATACCATTCAAGGAACAAATATAGAAGGAGCACTAAAAGGTTAGTTATTATGGGTCACACTGGACAAGTGAATTCTCAAGCTATCCAGCTGATGCTCTTTCCCAGTAAGGCCTGCAATGTGAAAATATTGCTGAGACTGAAAACTTACCTGAGAAGGAAGAGGACCAAAGGAAGGAAAAAGACAGGACCAGGTAACAAAGGAGTCAGATCCCCAAGATACACAGACTGTATTTTCTAATCTCCTACTGTGCCATTAGGAGAGTCCCAAATCACAAATATTAGAAAGCTATTCTGTCCCACCTTTCTCTACTATTAGTATAGAAAATCTATCTTGATAAAATATAAGTAATGTAAAGGGATTACAGAAAAATTGCAACTACAATTTTAAGAGATAACAACAATCAGAATAAAAATTTATACAAATAATGACATGAATAGTCTTTTAATATGAATGAAATATGTTAAAGAAATGAAAGCTATAAAAGAATGAATGAATCAATCAGATTTAGATAAACACAGATGAGATAAATGTGTTTAAAGAAAAGGAAGATTTCTAGAGTAACTTGAAATGACTCATAAAATAATTTAAAATAACATATAAAATCATTTGGGAAATAAGGTCAAAGTATAATTCAAAAAAGAGTATGTAAATACCTTGGATGATGTCTTAAGACAGATAACAATATGCAAACATTTAAAAATAATTGGATAAAAGATATTAATGAGTATAAGTGATGGATGAAGATTAGAAGAACATAAGGCATATGTATAAAATGATTCCTACTATATGAACCCAAGTGATAGGACAAAACTAATCCTAAAACTTAAAATTCAATAAAAAATATTGGGTCATCTTCAATTTCTTTCATCAGTGTTTTATATTTTTCAGAGTATAGGTCCTTCACCTCCTTGGTTAAGTTTATTCCTAGGTATTTTGTTCTTCGTTGATGTGATTTTAAACAAGGTTGGTTTTTTGCTTTCCCTTTCTGGTAGTTCATTATTAGTGCATAGAAAAACAACAGATTTTCATGTATTAATCTTGTATCCTGCAGCTTCATTGAATTCATTTATTAATTCTAATAGATTTTTTTAGGGGAGCCTTTTTGGTTTTCTGCATATAGTATCATGTCATCTGCAAATAGTGACAGTTTTATTTCTTCCCTTCCAATTTGGATGCCTTTCTATCTTGTTATCTGATTGTTGTTACTAGGACTTCCAATACTACCTAAATAGAAGTGGTGAAAGTGAGCTCCATTGTCTATTCTTGATTTTTAAAGGAAAAAGTTTCCGCTTTCACCATTGAGTATGTTGAAGCTATGGGTCTTCCATAAATGAACTTTATTGTTTCGGCTGGCAGTGTACCCAGTAAATAACAACTGTAACTCACAGTTTCTCTTTCATAAATAAGGTCTGATGAGATTTAAGTAAAAGGCCAATGACTTCCAGTTATAAGATAAATATGTTTTAGTGATGTACTGTGAAGCTTGGTGACTGTAGTTAACTGTATTGTATATTTCAATGTTGCTAAGGAGAATAAATATTAAAAGGTTTTAACACAAGAAAAATGAACTTGTAACTGTGTGAGGTGGTAGATATGGTACCGAAACATTGTGCTAGTCATTTCACAATGTGTATATGTGTATCAAATCATTATGCTGTATGCCTAAACTTAACTCATTGTTATATGTTTATTGTATCTGAAGAAAGCTGGAAAAAAAGTCTCATGGGTCATCTCAGAAATCTTCCTTTGTTTTTCTTCCTGCTTGGGCTGTGGATGTAATTGTTAGAGTTCCACAACCATCTTGTTGCTACTGCTGCTGCTAAGTCGCTTCAGTTGTGTCCAACTCTGTGTGACCCCATAGACGGCAGCCCATCAGGCTCCCCTGTCCCTGGGATTCTCCAGGCAAGAACACTGGAGTGGGTTGCCATTGCCTTCTCCAATGCATGAAAGTGAAAAGTGAAAGGGAAGTCGCTCAGTCATGTCCAACTCTTAGCGACCCCATGGACTGCAGCCTACCAGGCTCCTCCGTCCACGGGATTTTCCAGGCAGGAGTACTGGAGGGGGGTGCCATTGCCTTCTCCCAACCATCTTGTTACTATGAGGTAAACTTGAGGGTAGACACCAACTACAAAGAATAGAGACCTGTTTTTTGCAAAAGAAAACTCGACAACATCATGTTTATGCCATTATATTGAGAGGTATCTTTTACTATCAGTTTAATATAGATTTTGGTGAATACAAACATCATATATTTAAAGATATTATAACTCAGTAGTATACCTCTCGGAGAAGGTGATGGCACCCCACTCCAGTACTCTTGCCTGGAAAATCCCGTGGATGGAGGAGCCCAGTAGGCTGCAGTCCAGGGGGTCGCTCAGAGTCAGACAGGACTGAGCTACTTCACCTTCACTTTTCACCTTCATGCATTGGAGAAGTAAATGGCAACCCACTCCAGTATTCTTGCCTGGAGAATCCCAGGGACAGGGGAGCCTGGTGGGCTGCCATCTATGGGGTCGCACAGAGTTGGACACGACTGAAGTGACTTAGCAGCAGCAGCAGCAGCAGTATACATCTAAGAATTACTACTTTTAGTTATTTAAATCTTAACTTTATCATAAATTTAATGACAGCCAGCATTACTAGGACTGTTCTCAGAACCTAGGCAAATTTCTCATTTTGAGGACTGCTATTTGTGGCATTCCAGTCAAATCACTTCATAGCAAATAGAGGGGAAAAAGTGAAAGCAGTGACAGATTTTATTATCTTGGGCTCCAAAATCACTGCAGGTGGTGACTGCAGCCATGAAATAAAAAGATGCTTGCTCCTTGGAAGAAAAGCTATGACGAACCTAGACAGCATATTAAAAAGCAGAGACATCACTTTGCCGACAAAGGTCCATATAGTCAAACCTACGGTTTTTTCAGTAGTCACGTGCAGATGTGAGAGTTGGACCATAAAGAAGGCTGTGTGCCAAATAATTGATGTTTTCGAATTGTGGTTCTGGAGATTCTTGGAGTCCTTTGGACTCCAAGGAAATCAAACTAGGCAATCCTAAAGGAAATCAGCCCTGAATATTCATTGGAAGAACTGATGCTGAAGCTGAAGCTCCAATATTTTGGCCACCTGATGCAAAGAGCTGATTCACTGGAGAAGACCCTGATGCTGGGAAAGATTGAAGGCAAGAGGAGAAAGGGGCAGCAGAGGATGAGATGGTTAGATAGCATCACCGATTCAATGGACATGAATTTAAGCAAACCGGGAGATAGTGAAGGACAGGGAAGTCTGGCGTGCTGCAGTTCTTGGGGTCGCAAAGAGTCAGACACGGCTTAGCAACTAGACAAAAACAACAATGTGTAGAACCATAAAAATGCTAGTAGTATCTAGTATAGGAAGAAATAAGTAAAACTGCGTGATGAGAATTTCTTTAATTATAGTGATTTGGGATACAGATGTTATCGCAATCCAGAAATATAAGAACATTGTGTAACCCTTAAAGACTGGGAGAAAAACTAACACATTTTTAAGGTGGTAACATCAAAATTTCACCAAACATATATTGAGTTTTGAGGACTGAATGGAAGCAGCGTGAATTTGGCTCATGGTTATAAATATCTTATTATTTCCTTTTAGTCTAAGAGATCAGAATTGTAGACAACTGATCCTTAATACCCCTCCTCACAGAGCACGTAGAAAGATTTTTGCGTGTGTAGATTTTATTATTGTTGTATTTTGAAGTTAATCTTAGTATAGATTTTCCTATACTGAAAAATAATAAAACTGCACTCTAAAATTATATAATTTTGTTTTTCATTAAATGAGACTGGCCAGCTTAGGGGTTAGTTGGCATTTAAGAAATTTTATGAAATAATCTATTAGACTTTACACACAGAATGAGAGAGACAATAAAACATAGAGAAGGGAGATAGGGAAAGAAAAATTTTTCTGTGCACTTGAGATAATAAATATACTTTCAAAAAAGAGTAAATTTTATCAGTGGTAATGCCTGTTCAAAATTAGATTTGGTTCTTTAGGTTCAAACTATTTTCATAGGGTCATTGAGGAGTCAATGAAATCTGCTAATGATTTTCATGTTTTTAACAAGGATGACATGATTCTATTTCTATCAGTGGTCATGCTTTTGGAATTGCATGTTAAACATATTTTCATATCCCATTCGATGTAGGTCACCTAGGCTTCATTCTTTGAATTTGCAAGGCAGTTCTCAGAATAATCCTTCTAAACCTGCCTCAGCAAGTAGTGTTTTGAGAACTTTTGTTCTCTGATGGGCAATACTGGTGATTTCAGGATTCCCATGGAAATGTCTTTTATTTCTCTGGAATTGTAGGTTTAAAATCTTTGGAAGGAAATAAAAAGAGTGTAAAAATGAGAGTTTAGGTCGACAATTCAGCAGGGTTCAACACTGCCTGCAAGCTACAAGGAGGGGGGTCTTCCTAAAGAACTCATATAGATAGACTTATGGTTTTTTGCAACTTGTTTTTTGTTCCCAGTTTGCAACTGGAAAATTTTTGTGTCTTTTCAGTTGCAAATAACTGTCCTATAAAATCAAAGAATTATAGGTTAAAGTACACAGTTATAGTGTTTAGTATTATTTTGAATGGTTTACATTTTGTAACACAGTTTATTTTCTCCACACTTGTTTATTTAAGTTTCCTTAAGAATTGTGTCATGAACGTTTACCACACAGAAGGGCATGGAGCAGAAGCTAACTTTCCGTAGCTTTCTTGCAGTCATTTTTCAATAGCTGTTATCAGCAATGCAGCTTGTCAAATGCACATCTCAGTTTAGAATTTGAGGAGAAATCAGAAAGAATTCTAAGATATTTATCCTTAACATGATGGGTTAGTCATCCTTGGTATGCATGCTTAGTCGCTCAGTCTTATCTGACTCTTTCTGAATGTAGCCCACCAGGCTCCTCCATCTATGAGATTTTTTCCAGGCAAGAATACTGGAGTGGGTTGCCATTTCCTCCTCCAGGAGATCTTCCCAAAGGAGAAATCAAACCCACGTCTCCTGCGTCTCCTGTACTGCAGGCAGATTCTTTACCACTGAGCCATCGGAGAAGACCTAGTTATGCTTATATAGAGTCAAATAAGGCTGAAAGTAATCACTAAGCATAAAATAATCCCTAGAATTGACACAGTCCATCAAATAAACCCAAGTCATTTCTATCCATGTCTGTATCAATTAGTGGGAAAGTAGTGAGACTGGTTCCAAATAGGAAAAGGAGTACGTCAAGGCTGTATATTGTCACCCTGCTAATTTAACTTATATGCAGGGTACATCATGAGAAACGCTGGGGTGGAGGAAGCACAAGCTGGAATCAAGATTGACGGGAGAAATATCAATAACCTCAGATATGCAGATGACACCATCCTTATGGCAGAAAGTGAAGAGGAACTCCAAAGCCTCTTGATGAAAGTGAAAGTGGAGAGTGAAAAAGCTGGCTTAAAGCTCAACATTCAGAAAACGAAGATCATGGCACCTGGTCCCATCACTTCATGGCAAATAGATGGGAAAACAGTGGAAACAGTGTCAGAATTTATTTTTCTGGGCTCCAAATCACTGCAGATGGTGATTGCAGCCATGAAATTAAAATATGCTTACTCCTTGGAAGGAAAGTTATGACCAACCTAGATAGCATATTCAAAAGCAGAGACATTACTTTGCCAACAAAGGTCTGTCTAGTCAAGGCTATGGTTTTTCCTGTGATCATGTATGCATGTGAGAGTTGGACTGTGAAGAAAGCTGAGTGCCGAAGAATTGATGCCTTTGAACTGTGGTGTTGGAGAAGACTCTTGAGAGTCCCTTGGACTGCAAGGGGATCCAACCAGTCCATTCTAAAGGAGATCAGCCCTGGGTGTTCTTTGGAAGGAAATAATGCTAAATCTGAAACTCCAGTACATTGGCCACCTCATGTGAAGAGTTGACTCATTGGAAAAGACTCTGATGCTGGAAGGGATTGGGGGCAGGAGGAGAAGGGGACGACAGAGGATGAGATGGCTGGATGGTGTCATCGATTCGTTGGACCTGAGTTTGTGTGAACTCCAGGAGTTGGTGATAGACAGGGAGGCCTGGCGTGCTGCAATTCATGGGGTCGCAAGGAGTCGGACACGAGTGAGCGACTGAACTGAACTGAACTGAAGTGAGAAACTCTAGAGAGAATCTGGGTAGTGGACTCAAGTTCCAACTCTGTAGCTTATCACCTCCCTAAACTTTGATTGTTGTTGTTCTCTAAGTCGTGTCCAACTCTGTGGCCCCATGGACTGCAGCATGCCAGGCTTCCTTGTCCTTCTCTATCTCTCAGAGTTTGCTCAAACTCACATCCATTGAGTCAGTGATGTCATCCAACCATCTCATCCTTGTACCCCGTTATCCTCCTGCCCTCAATCTGTCCCAACATCAGTGTCTTTTCCAATGAATCAGCTTTTTACATTAGGTGGCCAAAGTATTGGAGCCTCAGCTTCAGCATCAGCCCTAAACTTGAGAAAGCCATTTAAATTCTTCATTGTTCATTTCTTCATTTGTGATAATTGTGAATGTAATAACAACATCATTGAGCTGCAGGGAGAAAACTTACAATAACTTATTAAAGTTGTTGAATATTTTTTATGTGCAGGCATTGTTTTAACATTACGTGGAGTATGTCAGTTTGCTCAACAGCCCTTTGAAATACATACTGCAGTGATTTCCACTGCAAGGGAAGGAAGCTGTGACTGTTTAGATAACATTCCCAAGATCACAAAGATCACAAGTCCTAGAGTTGAAGTTTGTCCTTAGGAATTTGTCCACCTGTCTCCAGAACTCAGGCTTTTAACTTCAGTGTCACACAGTAATCTGTAGGACTTTAAAGCCTACAGCAGTGTAAAGTAGTAGCATTTTTATTATAAAAACTTGATCTGTGTAACTGCAAATCAGTTAGTTATTAAAACTGCTTAATAGAGGCAGGAATACCTTTGATTGGGAGGCCTTTTGGCTCTTCATCTAAGGTTCTGTTTTGCCCTTAAGAAGTCTGAGGCAAAAAAGATTGGACTAGTACCTGTTCGACTTATTGATAATTCCACCCTGAAACATGTTCTTATTCTTGAGAGTATCCAGTGGAATGTGAAAGATATGTTTGATAAAGATAGTTGATCACAGAATGTGAGAAACTGCTTTTCTCAGCATAACTCCTGTCCGAAAGGGAAAGATAGAATAATTAGATCAATAGCATACCTTCTATATCCACATTGTTCCAAAGACCATGAATATTTTGTCTGTATACTGCTATTAAGGATACTAAGTTGTGTATAATACTAACCTTAAAATTTCAAATTACTTTCTGAGTTATACGTTAAGCTTTGGTTACAGATACATTACCGTGGTCTGGTATCTATAAGCTAATTTTCTTGTTAATTAGTATGCCTGTGGCATCTGGTACCATATGCTTCAGTGTTCCAAAAAAATTACCATAGCATAACTTTATTACTGCAAATCATAACATTGGTGATGCATGATTTACTAAGCACAGTCATATTTGACAGAAGCTTCAAACAGTTATTACAGCATATTTAGTATGCACTTCATCAAAGCCTTATGAATAGTCTCAGAGATGGTAACAAATACAGTTATACAAAAAACACATTAAAGCCACAACAAGTGGGATCAATCATTTCAGTGAATGAGTACTCTCCATGTGATTTTTAAAATATTTGTCAGTGTTTTCATATAGTTTTGTCAAAATGATGCCCTCTGAAATATAAGATCACTCTGTCATAGAAATATTAATAAAGGACTTATACATTTCTCCAAACATTTAATTCCAATTTTGTACATATCCTTCAACTACTTAATATATATTTAAACATTTTTCTTAAAACACTTTTGAATATTAAGTTCTTTTCTTCAAATACCGTTTAGACTTTTTCTACACATATATGTTTCCATATGCCTCTAGGAGACTGCCACATTTATCCTTATTTCTCAGATGTAGATGTCTTCAGTTGGATTGCTTGGATTTGGTTTCTAATTAGCAAGTTACAAAGTTAAAAGGCAAGAGTAAATGGTGGCAGTGTATCTCTAACCACCACCCACTGATAAATGGTTTCGTTTTATTGTTTCAGTGACTCCAGCCTGTTCCCCAGCCAGAGTCATTTACCCTCTGAATGTCTGTATGTTGTAGCTTATGCACCTCTTATAATTTTTTTTTTAATTAGAATGGGAGCATTGTTCTTTGTGTCTCTGTATCCTAGGGAAGAGTGAAACTACCTGTTCAGCAGCATAGGCTTCCCTGATGGTTCAGATGGTAAAGTGTCTGCCTACAATGCGGGAGACCTGGGTTTGATCCCTGGTTCAGAGAGATCCTCTGGAGAAGGAAATGGCAACCCACTCCAGTACTCTTGCCTGGAAAATCCCATGGACAGAGGAGCGTGGTAAGCAATAGTCCGTGGGGTCACAAAGAGTCGGACACGACTGAGCTACTTCACTTTCACTTTCAAACACAAAATAATTAAAGCAAATTTAAAAATCCTTTTAAAAGAATAGAATTTTCTTTACAGAAGTAAGTAGCCTTAGGAAATATGGAGCTGACCTTGTTATTTTATTGTTGAGAGAAATGAAATCCAGTGAGATTCAATGAGCTGTTGAGTTATATACTTCAGAATGAAAAATTTGGGCCCCAAATCTGGACCTGGTGCATTGGATGTTGCTCTTTGAACTATGTTGAAGTTTTATTGTTCACTAAGGAACGATTGGCAACAGATCGAGGTGATGAATATGAATATTTATCTTTTTACCAGAGAGTAAGGGAACCAAAGGATCTGAGGTGATATCTCTTTTTGACACTTACTGCTTGTCATTGGAACTTGTCCTTTGAATAAGGTATGGGGATGGCAATATATAGTTTAAACTTTCTGCCTCTTTTTTCAGTCAATTCAGATGTAGTCATCTGCCTTTCCTGCTACACATTGGGTTTGGTGGAAAAGCATGTAGGTTTAGTATGATATCAACCAAAATTCTACCAAAATGCTTATGAACATTTACCATGACTAAAATGCATATTAAAAATTTAAAAGAATAGCTGCTGCTGCTACTGCTAAGTTGCTTCAGTCGTGTCCAACTCTGTGTGACCCCAGAGATGGCAGCCCACCAGGCTCTCCCGTCCCTGGGATTCTCCAGGCAAGAACACTGGAGTGGGTTGCATTTCCTTCTCCAATGCATGAAAGTGAAAAGTGAAAGTGAAGTCGCTCAGTCGTGTCTGACTCTTAGCGACCCCATGGACTGCAGTCTACCAGGCTCCTCCGTCCATGGGATTTTCCAGGCAAGAGTGCTGGAGTGGGATGCCATTGCCTTCTCCAAAAGAATAGCTAAGACCATCCTAAAATAGAATACATTTGTGTTTCAATATTTATTTTTCAAACTAAATTAGTACAATGAGAGACAAGTAATCTAATAGAGTCAAGAGATAGGCATACACAGGTACAATGACTGTTGCTTTATGATAAGAAAGTATAACTGAAAAATAGTGAGGAAAGGATGATTTATCTCAATGAATAGTAATGGGTCAACTGTATATATAAAAAAAGAGGGGGAAATTCTTAATCACTGTTTGACACAATAGATAATACCCAATTCCTGATTATATGTCTAAATATGAATGGTAAAGTTCTCATATAATCCTTGAAGATCATAATGGAGATTGTTAATATTATAAAATAGGATATAAATATCACTAAAATAAGCTATGAGTAATATTATTTCATTAAAATTAAGAAATTCTGTTTATCAAAAAACACTACTAAGACAGTGAAAAGTCAAGCTATTGAGTAGGTGAATACATTTGCAACATAAATAATGCTCAAAAGTATTTTGTCCAGTGTATATAAAAATCTTGTACATATTAATAAAAATTAGACAGATAATCCAACAGAAAAATTCATGAGATTGAGTAAGCTCTTCACAAAAAAAGATATCCAAATGGCCAATAAAAATAATAGAAGGTGCTCAACCTCATTATTCAACAGGAAAATGCAACCTCTATAGAACATCCTATACATTGTAATAATGACTAAATATTAAAATAATGTTAATATCAAGATCTTACAATGATGTGGAACAATTCCAATTCTGATGTGATTATTAATCATTAAATTGTTTTAGAAAACTACTAAGTAGTGTCTTCTAAAGTTTACATAAATATATACTGCTACTGCTGCTTCTAAGTCGCTTCAGTCGTGTCCAACTCTGTGCGACCCCAAAGACGGCAGCCCACCAGGCTCCCCCGTCCCTGGGGCTCTCCAGGCAAGAATACTGGAGTGGGTTGCCATTTCCTTCTCCAATATATGAAAGTGAAAAGTGAAAGTGAAGTCGCTTCAGTCGTGTCCGACTCTGTGTGACCCCATAGATGGCAGCCACCAGGCTCCCCCGTCCCTGGGATTCTCCAGGCAAGAACACTGGAGTGGGTTGCCATCTCCTTCTCCAATGCATGAA
>NW_011495080.1:11853018-11861838 GCF_000754665.1 Bison bison bison | reverse complement strand
AGCCTTATTTCTAAGCCTTATTAATTATGAAGCTCATTCTTGTGGGGAATGGCTGACTAAGTTGGTATTGGAAAAGTGGCTGAAGAAAATGGCTTCTATTTACTTTTTACCCATCTATCTCTGAAATGGAATTAAGATAATATTCTTTAGGGTATTTTATATCTCCAGGCCTCTGGAAATGATTTCTGTGAAGCAACACCCAGGCAAAAGTCAAATAAATGGTCTTTAATTTTCCACCTCAAATAAATGATCCAAATGCACAAAGTTTATTGAGGGACCGTAAATACAGTATTTGTCATCAATTAATACATAGATAAATTTGAATACCTGAAGCAACTATTTCTAGGCAAAGTAAGAATATTGATATACATTCCCAATGATACGATAGAGATTTCTAATTTTACTTTGATGAATTCAGGGTAAGTGATAATTTTAAATTTCTTTTAATACTTCTCATCTACTTCTAAGCCTGAGTACAATTTTATATTTCCTATTTTATGGCATGTATCAGAGGTGATTATTAACTCAGTATATAGTTTGTGTTGTCTCAATTTTTTGCTGCTTTATATTTCAGCCTCTAGGTCATTCCACCTGCTAATGCATAGTTTGTCTTTTTCTTCACTTTCTATGTTTGTTTTTTGGCACAAAAATTGATATTTCTTAATATGCAAAAACAATGATACAGTGAAACTTGTATATAACAAACATATTTTTATAGATGTGAGAAGAGATTTATTTTTTTTAATTAAGCAGTGAAAATTGTCTAGATATATACACTTGTAAATGTCTATGCCTATCTGAGGATGTGGATTGACAAATTATTGAATATATCATGAGGAAGTTTTATTAACTAACAAGTAAGTCAGTATTGTTATGTGATACGTGTTGAAATGTACTAGACATAAATTGTTGTGGAAATGACTTTTGATGAGGTTTTAGGAATGTAAATGCATTGAATGATACTCAATATTTTTATAACCTCTCTGAAATGTTGTTGTTGTTGTGTTAGCACTCAGTGATGTCTGACTCTTTGCAACCCCGTGGATCGTAACCCATCAGGCTCATTTTTCCATGGAATTCTCCAGGCAAGAATACTGGAGTGGGTTGACACTTCCTTATCCAGGGATTCTTCCCAACCCAGGGATCGAACCTGTGACTCCTGCCTTACAGGCAGATTCTTTACCACCTGAGACACCAGAAGTTGATCTGACATGTTATCAAACTGTAAACTACATGAAGAATGATGACTAAGGAAGAGTAAGATGCACACGGAGACTAATTCAACCAGGATCTTCCTGTTGTAAGACTGCTAATAAAGTCTTATTCCAGTATTTGAATTTCTTAGAAAAAATCTGGATAAGTTCTGGATCTTTAGCAGAATAAGTAATATTACTCATATTGCTTGGATAAATTTTGACCATTGCATAGATTAAAACATAACTTAAAAAGCGAAATAATGACTCTCAGGCAAATAGAAATTTTGTTGTTCAGTTGCTGAGTCATGTCTGAATCTCTGCGACCCAATGGACTGCATCATGCCACTCTTCCCTGTCCTTCACTATCTCCCTGAGTTTGCTCAAACTTATGTCCAATGAGTCAGTGGTGCTATCCAACCATCTCAGCCTCTGTTGTCCTCTTTTCTTGCCCTCAGACTTTCCTAGCATTGGGGTCTTATCCAATGAGTTAGCTTTTCAAACAAGGGGAGAAGTCTCAGAAAATGTGGCCATATCAAATTTTTATTTAACACATTAGTTTCTGAAGGGACCAGTAAGATGTAATGACTGGTTCAAAGAGCATTTAACAAGTTGATGTATTTGTAGGAAACTCATCAAAAAGATTTTAGGATAAGATTGCTAAATTGGATTGAATACTTTTTAATATCCAATAGATCACACATCTTTGGAGTTATCTAAGCAGACAAAAACAACTTTCATCTTTATCAAAAAACTATAAGTATTAATAAATAACTTCATTAAATCCAGGGCCTTTAATTAGGGCCTTTCATTTAACAAATAATGAAATAAACTAAGCACATTCTCTTAGAAAATCCTTCAGTTTAGTTCAATTCAGATCAGTTGCTCAGTCGTGTCCGACTCTATGCAACCCCATGGACTGCAGCATGACAGGCTTCCCTGTCCATCACCAACTCCTGGAGTTTACTCAAACTCATGTCCATTGAGTCAGTGATGCTATCTGACCATCCTTGGTACCTCAGTTGTTAAAGAATCTGCCCGCAGTGCAGGAGACCCTGGTTTGATTCCTGGGTTGGGAAGATCCACTGGAGAAGGGATAGGCTACCCACTTCAGTATTCTTAGGCTTCCCTTGTGGCTCAGCTGGTAAAGAATCTGCCTGCAATGCAGGTGACCTAGGTTCAGTCCCTGGGTTGGGAAGATCACCTGGAGAAAGGAAAGACAATCTTTAGGTAACTTTTTTCAGAGTATAATATTGAAAAGATGTATACCCCAATTACTTGCATTAGTTCCAAGTTTTGGGGAGTTTTTCTGATACAAAAAAGTATCATATACAAAAAGCATATGCAGCTTATCTTCATGTAATATAGAATTTGAAATTGGGAAATAAGATTTTCCCCACTTTTCTGCCAGAAGGGGTAAATTTACCCCTTAATTCAAGTTCCAGCCTACAGTTTATTAAATACCAAAAGGAAGAAATGTGCTTTCAAGAGGTGCAAAACTGTGGGTGTTTATACTTCTAGTAATGTGATGAAATTGCCTGTGACTAATAGAGTGTGAAATTGTCTCCCAAGGAACATAATGAAGTCCTAAAGAAAATATAGCTTAAAACAGGAGTAGAAGGAGGTCTGGAAAATACAAGCAAGGAAAATCACTGCTACCTTGGAAGGTGATTTTTAAGTTGTTACAAAGTGTTACTGCCTATAATTTTATTTTCATTCATGACTGGCCATATGTCATTTTAACATTGACTTACCTAATTTATATATACTCCAGAAAACAAAATGAAATGAAGGAATCCAGTGCATATTACTGTAAATACCATTAAGATACAACAAATATTTGCAGCTTAGTGTTGTCTGGAGACATGCACTATGGGGAAAATTGCTAAACTGGTTTTCCTAGATCTCAACACTGATTTTGTGCATCACTGATATTCTAGTCATGTGTCTTGTTAAATATATGAAATGGAATAATGGTTTTGCGACGTGGGTAATTACTCCTGAGGGTCTTCTCTAAGAACCTAAACTACTTCAGGAACCAACAGAATTAGATATGAAGGAGTTTCTGTTGTAAACCAGATACATTATATTGATGAAAATAGATAAACTCAGTACATTTTAGGGTATATAGTGATAATAAATAGAAAGACATTCCTAGTGATTCAAATTAAAATGACAAAGTTTAGAAGTAGACTTTTTTATACTTATTATCAGCACTTCACTAACATTTTCCTAAGTGATTTGTCATATATCAGTGTCTTTTAAAATTCAAGTGTTATCATCAGACCCTGCATTTCTTCATCCTAAAATCTAAGGGCTCTCTTTCATTATACTGGTGTATCTCTCAAGCATGAGTTTGAATGACACTAGATATAATTCTTCCTACATAGAACTATTGTAAACCTGAAAAATTGAATGCAACAAACATCACTAATATCAGTGGTCTTATGGTTAATTAATTTCCTCACATTTGATTGTCTACCTTTGTTTCTATTGCACCACTGACATTGCAGTTTTGTAGTAATTTCAGGTAAACTGGCTTTTGTTGTTTAATTGTTTGATTTTCCAGGAATGATTTAGTAATTAGATCTGTATTAGTGAGGAAAACACTTTTGCTAGCATCGTATCCTACATTGGAGAAGGGAACCACTACCCACTCCAGTATTCTGGCCTGGAGAATTCCATAGACTGTATGGTCCATGGGGTCTCAAAGAGTTGGACATGACTGAACGACTTTAACTTCACTTATCCTACATATTCTATTACTATTAGGGTTCTTCTGCTGTGCAGGAAGAATCCACAATAAAAATATTTTGCTCCTAAGAGTGATTGTCATTTAAACATAAAAATTAGAATTTTCATTTTAAAATTTTGTGTTTAACACTGATAAGCAGTTGTGTGCCTGCATGCTCAGTCATGTCCAATTCTTTGTGACCCTATGGACTGTAGCCCCCCAGGCTCCTCTGTCCATGGGATTCTACAGGCAAGAATACTGGACTAGGTATTCTTCCTGGCCTCCTCTAGGGATCTTCCTGACCCAGGGACTGAACCTGCATTTCCTATGTCTTCTGCATTGGCAGGTGGAGTCTCTACCATTGATATTTGCATATACAAATATAGACATTCTATATAAGTTTACCTTTATTTTGTTTATTTGTTAAGGTATAAAATTCAATGTTGTAAGGTGTGAAACACATAGGCATTTTGTTCATATTTACTAATTCTTCTATGTTCGGCATATTTACTATAGTTAATTAATCACAAAAATATTGCTAAGAAATTTCCAAAGTTTGTAATTATCACTAGATGAAATATGACTAATTTGAGATGACTCACCAAAAAGATGAATAAATTGAGCCTGTCATGATATTATGCATCTGTTAAAAGTGTTTTGAAAAATTGGCTTCATACACATTTTATTTTCAATTATTAATAATAACCATTAAAACTTTAAGAATATCCCTAAATACTTAAAGAACCTCAGGTACATTGTAAACTAATTATCTATGAAAGGTTATTGTAAGGAATGAGTAGAATGAAAGAAGGTTCTGAACTATACTACTTTAAATAAGCTATTGGAATTATTTTCATATCCATTTGCAAATTAAAAGTGATAGCAGATTCATGATGTTGTACAGCAGAAGCTAGCATAGCATTGTAAAGCAAGTATAATCCAATAAAAAAGAAAAGTGTAAAAAGTCTGTAAGATACTTATCAAACAGTTTTTTAGAGTTGTGGAGAATCTTAAAACCAGAGAAACGTACACAGCAAACAATCTTCCCTAGCAACAAGAGCCTAACCATAGTACTTGATTGACTAAGTGAATTATGTGCTTATTTAAACATGTGTTTTACATAGGTTGGGAATAATATTTTCTTGCTTAATTTCTCTGAAACTAACACATTCTGACTGTTTTATCATGAGTGAAATAGTACAGAGATATTAAGAATATATAATCTATGAAAAATTCTGTATGTAGGGTTTGGGATTAGAAATTAGCACAATTATTCCATAAGCGTGGGGCTTCCCAGGTGGCACTAGTGGTAAAGAACCTGTCTGCCAATGTAGGAATGTAAGAGACAGGGATTCAGTCCCTGGGTTGGGAAGATCCCCTGGAGGAGGAAATGGCAACCCAGTCCAATATTCTTGCCTGGAGAATTTCATGGACAGCCTGACAGACTATAGTCCATGGGAACACAAAGAGCTGGACAGTGTGCACACTTCATAGCACTATGTACCACAAGACTTAAAAAGGTGCCAAGTTCCTCTCTTAATATAAAATATATTTTGCATATATGCAAATGAAACAGCTAGAAGTTCTATAACAAAGGCTAAAATAAGTAGATTCATGAATACATTATCAGAGTATAAAATGTGTGAGTAGTTTGAGAATAAGCAAAGCTAAATTTAGATATATTTACTTATCCATGTTTTTAAAAGATTTATCTTTAAAATATTTTGCTATTATTTCTAGAGTAAAACAGTCTATAGTATGCAAACATCAGTTCAGTTCAGTTCAGTTGCTCAGTAGTGTCCAACTCCTTGTGACCCCATGAACCGCAGCATGCCAGGCCTCCCTGTCCATCACCTACTCCCAGAGTTTACCCAAACTCATGTCCATTGAGTCGGTGATGCCATCCAACCATCTCATCCTCTGTTGTCCCCTTTTCCTCCTGCCTTCAATCTTTCCCAACATCAGGGTCTTTTCAAATGAGTCAGCTCTTCGCATCAGGTGGCCAAAATATTGGAGATTCAGCTTCAACATCCTGGGTATTCCAATGAATACCCAGGACTGATCTCCTTTAGGATGGACTGGTTGGATGTCCTTGCAGTCCAAGGGACTCTCAAGAGTCCTCCAACACCATAGTTCAAAAGCATCAATTCTTCGTCCCTCAGCTTTCTTTATAGTCCAACTCTCACATCCATACATGACCACTGGAAAAACCATAGCCTTGACTAGACGGACCTTTGTTGGCAAAGTAATATCTCTGCTTTTTAATATGCTGTCTAGGTCGGTCATAACTTTGCTTACAAGGAGTAAGCGTCTTTTAATTTCATGGCTGCAATCACCATCTGCAGTGATTTATATTAAAAAAAGGCATGGTGCTGTTATAATTTTTATTAGCGTAGGAACCATATTGATTCATTCAACTGTAGGATCTTAAAAAATTAATTCTTGGAATTAGTAACATCAGTGAATGTGCCTGAAAGCATTTATTTTTCCTTGACTTGAAAGAAATGTAGTGTCTTTTGGTTACCAAAAAAGTCATGTATGTATCTACAATGGCTTCTGGGATATAAGGGGAGAGGCAAAGATCTGTAACAAAGGGTACTCAGTGCTCAGTTGCTCAGTTGTATCTGACTCTTTACAACCCATGGACTGTAGCCCTCCAGGTTCCTCTGTCCATGGAATTCTCCAGCCAAGAATACTGGAGTGGGTTGCCATTTCCTCCTCCAGGGTGTCTTCCTAACCCAGGGATCTAATCCACGTCTCTTGCATCTCATCTCCTGCATTGGCAGGTGGATTCTTTACCACTGAGTCACCAGGGGACAATGAAGGGAGAGCAACTTAAAATTGCCCCAGACCTTTTTACTTCCTATATTAGATTGTATTGATTATGTTTAATGTACATAATATTAAGCTAGATTATTGAATTTTGCACCAAGTATTTTAGCAACAAATCTCTGACCTTTAGAAGCTTTTGAACTACTTGTATCACTAAGAAATGGGTACAGATTCTAATTTATTTGTAACCCATTTATGTGATTTACTCACAAGAAGCACTTTTCAACTTCGAGAGATTGGGAATAGGTACCAAGAGATAGCTCAACTAGTAAAGAATCTGCCTGCATTGCAGGAGACCCTGGTTCTATTCCTGGGTCAGGAAGAACCCCTGGAGAAGGGATAGACTACCCATTCCAGTATTCTTGGGATTTCCTGGTGATTCAGATCCCTGGGTTGGGAAGATTTCCTGGAGAAGGTATGGCTACCCATTCCAGTATTGTGGCCTGTAGAGTTCCAAAGACAGAGGAGCCTGGTAGGCCACAGATTGGCAAAGGGTAGGACACAACTGAGTGACTTTTACTTCACCAGGATGACGTATAAAAATTGTGCCAGTCACTCAGTGAACTGTTCTCTGATCACTGATCCTGGAAAAACTTGCTCTTGGATTCTTATGTTCTTCTCTTGGGGATGATATAATTTCAGTGGCTTCCTCTAGACTATGGCTCAGCTTCATAGATACTTTCTTTTCCTATCCCAGGGTAAAGTGGAGTCTAGGGCAGAGGAGCAAGCTTGGGTCTCAAGATAGAGTCCTACCAGGGAGAGATCTAGTCCCTTATATCTGTCATATGGCCCTACTTTAGTGATATGCCAGACTGGCTCACAGCAGCTCATATTGACTCATGGGATGTTTGTTATGTTTTCAGGAATGTTGTGAGCTGGCTCTTAAATAAAGCCATTACTAAGATATAAATTAAATAAAGTTACAGTTAAAGTATACTAAAAGTGATGGTAGTAAATACTCAGATTTTATCACATTCTAACTATTTGTTGCCACATGGCAGTGTTATCTGTATGTTTGAGGTTATATTTACTGTATCTGTATAGAGGATGTACTACATAACTGTGTGTTCCATATTCAGGGGTACAATATTAATAGGTGGAAAATGTCCACATTGGGAGTATTTCAGATCAGTTCAGTTGTTCAGTCTTGTCAAACTCATTGCAAACCCATGGAGTGAAACACACCAGGCCTCCCTGTCCATCACCAACTTCCAGAGTTTACCCAAACTCGTGTCCATTGAGTTGGTGATGCCATCCAACCATCTCATCCTCTGTTGTCCCCTTCTCCTCCCACCTTCAATCTTTCCCAGCATTAGGGTCTTTTCAGATAAGTCAGTTTTTCGCATCAGGTGTCCAAAGTATCGGAGTTTCAGCTTCAGCATCAGTCCTTCTAATGAATATTCAGGACTGATTTCCTTTAGGATGAACTGGTTGGATCTCCTTGAAGTCCAAGGGACTCTCAAGAGTTCTCCAACACCACAGTTCAAAAGCATCAATTCTTCAGGACCTAGCTTTTTTTTGTAGTCCAACTCTCACATCCATACATGATTACTGGAAGAACAATAGCTTTGACAAGATTGACCTTTGTTGGCAAATCAATGTCTCTGCTTTTTAATATAATGTCTAGGTTGGTCATAACTTTTCTTCCAAGGAGCAAGCACCTTTTAATTTCATGGCTGCATTCACTGATTCAGTGATTTTGGAGCCCGAGAATAAAGTCTGTCACTGTTTCCTCAATTTCCCCATCTATTTGCCCGAAGTGATGGGACCAGATGCCATGATCTTAGTTTCCTGAATGTTGAGTTTTAAGACAACTTTTTAATTCTCCACTTTCACTTTCATCAAGAGGCTCTTTAGTTCTTCTTCGTTTATTCAGCCCAGCGTTTCTCATGAAGTACTCTGCATATAAGTTAAATAAGCACAGTGACAATATACAGTCTTGAGGTACTCCTTTCCCTGTTTGGAATCAGTCTTTTGTTCCATGTCCAGTTCTAATTGTTACTTCCTGATTTCTCAATAGGCAGGTCAGGTGGTCTGATATTCCCATCTCTTTCAGAATTT
>NW_011495080.1:11852412-11852918 GCF_000754665.1 Bison bison bison | reverse complement strand
CCTGGCTTGGATAATTTTGAGCATTACTTTGCTAGTGTGTGAGATGAGTGCAATTGTGCAGTAGTTTGAGCATTCTTTGGCATTGCCTTTCTTAGGATTGGGATGAAAACTGACCTTTCCCAGTCCTGTGGCCACTGCTGAGTGTTCCTAATTTGCTGGCCTATTGAGTGCAGCACTTTCACAGCATCATCTTTTAGGATTTGAAATAACTCAACTGGAATTCTATCACCTCCACTAGCTTTGTTGCTAGTGATGCTTCCTAAGACCCACTTAACTTCACATTCCAGGATATCTGGCTCTAGGTGAGTGATCATACCATGGTGATTATCTGGGTCATGATGATCTTCTTTGTATAGTTTTTCTGTGTGTTCTTTCCACCTCTTTTTAGTATCCTCTGCTTCTCTTAGGTCCATACCATTTTTTTTTTTTTTAATTTTTTTTTAAATTTTATTTTATTTTTAAACTTTACATAATTGTATTAGTTTTGCCAAATATCAAAATGAATC
>NW_011495080.1:11851905-11852312 GCF_000754665.1 Bison bison bison | reverse complement strand
GTACTCTGCATATAAGTTAAATAAGCACAGTGACAATATACAGTCTTGAGGTACTCCTTTCCCTGTTTGGAATCAGTCTTTTGTTCCATGTCCAGTTCTAATTGTTACTTCCTGATTTCTCAATAGGCAGGTCAGGTGGTCTGATATTCCCATCTCTTTCAGAATTTCCCAATTTGTTGTGATCCACACAGTCAAAGGCTTTGGCATAGTCAACAAAGCAGAAGAAGTAGATGTTTTTCTGGAACTCTCTTGGTTTTTTGGTGATCCAATGGATGCTGGCAATTTAATCTCTGGTTCCTCTGCCTTTTCTAAATCCAGCTTGAAAATCTGGAAGTTCACAGTTTACATGCTGTTGAAGCCTGGCTTGGATAATTTTGAGCATTACTTTGCTAGTGTGTGAGATGAGT
>NW_011495080.1:11848107-11851805 GCF_000754665.1 Bison bison bison | reverse complement strand
GTATTAGTTTTGCCAAATATCAAAATGAATCCACCACAGGTATACATGTGTTCCCCATCCTGAACCCTCCTCCCTCCTCCCTCCCCATACCATCCCTCTGGGTCGTCCCAGTGCACTAGCCCCAAGCATCCAGTATCGTGCATCGAACCTGGACTGGCAACTCGTTTCTTACATGATATTTTACATGTTTCAATGTCGTTCTCCCAAATCTTTGCACCCTCTCCCTCTCGCACAGAGTCCATAAGACTGTTCTATACATCAGTGTCTCTTTTGCTGTCTCGTACACAGGGTTATTGTTACCATCTTTCTAAAGTCCATATATATGCGTTAGTATACTGTATTTATGTTTTTCCTTCTGGCTTACTTCACTCTGTATAATAGGCTCCAGTTTCATCCACCTCATTAGAACTGATTCAAATGCATTCTTTTTAATGGCTGAGTAATACTCCATTGTGTATACGTACCATGGCTTTCTTATCCATTCATCTGCTGATGGGCATCTAGGTTGCTTCCAAGTCCTGGCTATTATAAACAGTGCTGCGATGAACATTGGGGTACACGTGTCTCTTTCCCTTCTGGTTTCCTCAGTGTGTATGCCCAGCAGTAGGATTGCTGGATCATAAGGCAGTTCTATTTCCAGTTTTTTAAGGAATCTCCACACTGTTCTCCATAGTGGCTATACTAGTTTGCATCCCCACCAACAGTGTAAGAGGGTTCCCTTTTCTCCACACCCTCTCCAACATTTATTATTTGTAGACTTTTGGATTGCAGCCATTCTGACTGGTGTGAAATGGTACCTCATAGTGGTTTTGATTTGCATTTCTCTGATAATGAGTGATGTTGAGCATTTTTTCATGTGTTTGTTAGCCATCTGTATGTCTTCTTTGGAGAAATATCTATTTAGTTCTTTGGCCCATTTTTTGATTGGGTCGTTTATTTTTCTGGAGTTGAGCTATAGGAGTTGCTTGTATATTTTTGAGATTAGTTGTTTGTCAGTTGCTTCATTTGCTATTATTTTCTCCCATTCTGAAGGCTGTCTTTTCACCTTGCTAATAGTTTCCTTTGATGTGCAGAAGCTTTTAAGGTTAATTAGGTCCCATTTGTTTATTTTTGCTTTTATTTCCAATATTCTGGGAGGTGAGTCATAGAGGATCCTGCTGTGATGTATGTCAGAGAGTGTTTTGCCTATGTTCTCCTCTAGGAGTTTTGTAGTTTCTGGTCTTATGTTTAGATCTTTAATCCATTTTGAGTTTATTTTTGTGTATGGTGTTAGAAAGTGTTCTAGTTTCATTCTTTTACAAGTGGTTGACCAGATTTCCCAGCACCACTTGTTAAAGAGATTGTCTTTAATCCATTGTATATTCTTCCCTCCTTTGTCAAAGATAAGGTGTCCATATGTGCGTGGATTTATCTCTGGGCTTTCTATTTTATTCCATTGATCTATATTTCATTCTGTCCATTGTGCCCATCTTTGCATGAAATGTTCCCTTGGTATCTCTAATTTTCTTGAATTGATCTCTAGTCATTCCCATTCTTTTGTTTTCCTCTATTTCTTTGCATTGATCACTGAGGAAGGCTTTCTTATCTCTCCTTGCTATTCTTTGGAACTCTGCATTCAAATGAGTATATCTTTCCTTTTCTCCTTTGCCTTTCACTTCTGTTCTTTTCACAGCTATTTGTAAAGCCTCTTCAGGCAACCATTTTGCCTCTTTGCATTTCTTTTCCTTGGGGATGGTCTTGATCTCTCCCTCCTGTACAATGTCATGAACGTCAGTCCATAGTTCTTCAGGCACTCTGTCTATCAGATCTAATCCCTTGAATCTATTTCTCACTTCCACTGTATAATCATAAGGGATTTGATTTAGGTCATACCTAAATCGTCTAGTGGTTTTGCCTACTTTCTTCAGTTTAAGTCTGAATTTGGCAATAAGGAGTTCATGATCAGAACCACAGTTAGGTCCTGGTCTTAGTTTTGCTTACTATATAAAGCTTCTCCATTTTTTTCTGCAAAGAATATAAGCAGTCTCATTTCGGTATTGACCACCTGGTGATGTCCATGTGTAGAGTATTTATACCACAATAATTAGCAAACACTACAATCTGCCGTAGATTTTATCATTTTTTGATTGTCTAGACTTAAATTGATGAAGAAAATGTTAATAATGGAGACAAAATTGAAATTGTGTTATAGTTGTAGCTTTTAGGGAATTCCACAGAAAAAGTGAGCAACTATTCTTTCATTACTTAAAAACTAGTAAGCTGATTCACCAAAGTGGCTCATGTCATTAATGAATGGGTGAAGTTATGACAGAAGTTTGTGTTGTTTCACTTTCATTTTAATTGGTCACATAAGTGGAAATATCAGTCACCATTCATGTCGGAAATATGCTCTTTCTTTCTTTTTTATTTTATTTTATTTTTAAACTTTACAATATTGTATTGGTTTTGCCAAATATCAAAATGAATCCACCACAGGTATACATGTGTTCCCCATCCTGAACCCTCCTCCCTCCTCCCCCCCCATACCATCCCTCTGGGTCGTCCCAGCGCACCAGTACCAAGCATCTGGAAATATGCTCTTTCAACAGTTGCAATCATGGATTGGTTATGGTATAAGATTTCCTTAGAAAAATCAAAGAACTCTATTAGAATCTCTTGGCTCTCTAGAATTTATAATAAAATTTGTAAATATTTGCCACACATTCTTTATGTCAGAGAAATTTACAGTGAATATATTTGTGTGTATCTGTGTGTATACTGTTTTTTACAGAGAGATGTTAATTAAAGATTCCTTATTATTACCATACAATAGTCCTTACTCTTGCCAGTGATGGAAAGCAGATTCTTATTGGTCTCTCTCTGTCTCTACAGCTCTCACATTGGCTAGGAAGGCTCATCTTTGGCTTTCTTTTCCTACCTAGACCACTGTTGTTTTCTAGTTACTTCAGTAGCTTCTGAACTCATCTTCCTTTTTACTTTAGTTTCCATTCTCCACACAGCAGCCAACCTGTCATGTAACTTCTCTTGTTGAAATACTTTAAGGGCTTGTCATTATATCAAAGCCAGAAATATTTACCACGGACTTTCCGAAGCTGCCTGATCTCTTCATAGTCAGCTTTCTGTACCACTTTCCCTCTTATTCACTGTGCTCTGGGAACACTGGTGCTTGTGTTTGTGGAATACAAGAGCCCTTTCCATTCTCAGGTCCTTCCTGCTCCTTCTGCCTGCACTGCTCTGTTTCCAGCTTTCTGGAGCAACTCATTGGTATCCTTCAGACATCTCAAGTATTATTGGTTCAAATTCTCTATCACCTCATGCACTTTGTTTCTTTCATAGAATTTTCATAACACATACAACATATCCATATTTATTTACTTGCTTTATTGTCTATATCCCTCAAGAGGATGTAAATTCGATGAGTGCAGACATGTTATCCTTTTTTGTTTGCTTGTTTTTGTTGTCTTTGTTTTTGCTGTTTTTTGCTATAATCCTTTCTACTAACTATGAAAAAGTGAGTACTGTTTTTCTTTTTTGTAAGAAAGGCAAGACAAGGCTCAGCAAGTATAAGGAAGGGAAAAAGGTAAGTCTAGGCAAAAGAAAATAATTGGTAATCCTGTTAGCTCTACTATTATCCTTACAGATCAATTTCGGTAAATCAGGTCATTCCTTTTATTGAATCCTGCTGAGCACTGTAAAAA
>NW_011495080.1:11835812-11848007 GCF_000754665.1 Bison bison bison | reverse complement strand
TTTTTTTTTTGCCCACAAATAAGTTTTATTGGATTACAGTCATGCCCCATTATTTTACTCTTTTTATCTATGGCAGCTTTTGTGTTAATTACTGAACATTTGGAGTCAAAATATACCTCCATCCTAAATGGTAATATTCTGAACATCAATAAGTAATCTGCCTTTATTTATTTAGGGGCAAAAATGATCTATAGAGGGAAAGAATCTCAGAACAGAGGATGAACCTTCTTCACTTTTTAATGTGAAAGCGCAAATTTAAATAATCACAATAAATAATCACAAATAGATCTTTGAAAAATTCCTTTTACAGATATACACAATATATGACTATTAAAGTAAATATTAGAGGATTAATATAAGTGGAGGTTGCCATTCCTAGAATGAGGTAGGGTATGCTTTTAGGATGAAGTTGGGGAACCGGGACACTTGGTAACTAGATGAGTAATGAATTCCAGAAAGTTAGTAACCATTATCCTCCATAAAAGTGATTGAACAGTTAAATTTGTTTTCCATTTTATGCTCTGCTAATCTGTCTTAGTTATTTTTAAAATATGTAATACTGAGAAAACCTTTGGGCAAAGAGAAATGTATATTTTCTTATTCCACACTAGTACTTTTCCAACCAGTCCCTTTTCCTCTAAATATGGATCTATGCCCAGAGTTGAAGGCAGATATATGCACCGTCATTCACTTGTTTGCTACCGTCATTTACTTATGCTGTCCTTTGCCTGGGCAGCATAATCTGTTCAATTTTATTGTAACTAATAATTCTGGGATCCCAGATCACATCCTTTTTCTATATAGAGTGACTTGCATGTGTGAGGGAGATCATAGTGGTGGTAGTCCTTCTTGATACATCTAAGGATGATTTTTACTTAAACCTCTTTGAAGTACTTCATACCTATGCATAGAAAATCAGACACACCCAGTATGACTTGAATGAGAAGTAATTTTTGAAAAAAAATTTATCTAAATTTCTTGTGAATATTGGAATTTGGGAAGCTAGTTTAGTGAATTACAATTATAAATTTCATATCTCCCTTGGCTTCTATATACATCTCCATATTATCTTCATTAAATAGTGACTCAATGAAAACCAAAGATATTTCTAATCTTTATTGTATCCAAGTATTAAAATGCTCAATACATCTTCTCCCCTCTTAGCAAACTTTTTAGGAAGATATTCAACACATAGAGAAGATAGAAAACAGAAGAGCAGTGGGTCTCTGGATTTTAATGACCTTTCTCCTTTTTAAGAAATTTTGATGCTAGTTGAAGACATTTACCATACCTTATAAATTTTCTAAAGCAAAATCATTCATGGGAAGAAAAATAGAAGCAATGTCATTTTATGATTGGAGTATTTTTTAATATATCTGAATTCTAGAGTCATGTTCTTATTGCAGAAAACAGTTAATTATCTGGTATGATTTAGCTAGCTAGTTGAATAAGAATTTATCATTAAGAAGGTAACTCCATGTCACAGTATTTTAATCAGTACTATATTTCAGTGTGTTGATATACAGAGTTAATTGATATTATTTCCAACCTGTTACATCGTGATAATCAGGTGAAGTTATCAGAGCACTGATTCAGGAATCAAAAGATCTCATGCTGGCACAAACTGATGGTGTTACTTTAAGCAAATCAAATCACCTTTCTGTGGCTCAGTTTTTCTAATAGACAAAATAAAAGATATAATGGATATAATGACCTCTGAAGAGATTTACTTTTACCTTTAAATATGTAATATTGCATTCATCTCTTGCTACTCTCATAGAATAGCCTTTAACTCATGAGATAAATAATTATTTAGGGTAGGTATTGTGATGTTAGCACTTAACTCTGAAATAACTCAGGAAAAATGTGTCTGTGTGTGTATGTGTATCCATCCATCCATGATCTGTCTAGAGACAAAAATAGAGACAAAAGTATCAGAGAAAGGAGTAAAAACAAATGAGATAAAATGTTAACAACTGATGAATGTTAAGTGCAGAGAATACAAATGTATAATATTCTTGCAACTTTAAAAAATAATTTGTAACTTGTCAAGAGAGAAGGTATGAGCAAAAATAAACATTTCTATGACAAAGGCAAGAAGCAATAGCAAAATGGTACAAGTTGAAACTATTTTGTTTGGGGATTAGTGTCAAATATTCCTCAACACATTGTTCTGCTAAAACTTGGGAGGATATGTATCTTTTTGCCTCTGAGATCAAGTCCGTTTGATGAGTCTTTCTACCCTCTGGCTAGTCATATATATGGTGAGAAAGAGGACTAAGCATGATAACAGGGCCTGATGGTGACATGTCCTACCTTGACCACTGGCCTTATATTGATAGGAGTAGTAATTGAGGCAGAGCATATGCACTTTCCCTTTAAATAATTAATGGCCTCAGTTGTAAACTGGCCCGATTAATATTCTATAATCAATTAGCACTATCACCTCTTGCAGAAGAGTGAGGAAGGAGATAGGAATAAGGGAGCAGAGACCATCCTCTTCTCTGCATGGAGTCAGGACATGTAACTATCTATATCTTAGTGCCATAGAAAATATAATAAAGTTTGATGGATATGCAGTATATTTGAATGTAATTAAAACAGTTACTTAACTTAAAAACATCTGGAACTTTATGCTTTCTATTCCAGCCTGTTAGCTTATACTTTTAGTATAAAGTCAAATTTAAGTTTATATTTTTATCTTGAGCCATTCAGTTCAGTTCAGTCTCTCAGTCATGTCTGACTCTTTGCGACCCCATGGCAGCATGCCAGGCCTCCCTGTCCATCACCACCTCCTGGAGTTTACTCAAACTCATGTCCATTGAATTGGTGATGCCATCCAACCATCTCATCCTCTGTCATCCCCTTCTCCTCCTGCCCCAATCCCTCCCAGCATCAGGAGCTTTTCAAATGAGTCAGTTATTTGCATCAGGTGGCCAAACTCAGGTGGGGTTTCAGCTTCAACATCAATCCTTCCAATGAATATTCAGGACTGATTTCCTTTAAGATTGACTGGTTAGATCTCCTTGCAGTCCAAGGGACTCTTAAAAGTCTTCCCCAACACCATAGTTCAAAAACGTCAATTCTTTGGCACTAAGCTTTCTTTATAGTCCAACTCTCACATCCATACATGACTACTGGAAAAACCATAGCTTTGATGGACCTTTGTTGGTAAACTAATGTCTCTGCTTTTTATATGCTGTCTAGGTTGGTCATAACTTTTCTTCCAAGGAGCAAGCATCTTTTAATTTCATGGCTGCAGTCACCATCTGCAGTGATTTTAGAACCCCCCAAAATAAAGTCTTTCACTGTTTCCATTGTTTCCCCATTTATTTGCCATGAAGTGATGGGACCAGATGCCATGATCTTAGTTTTCTGAATGTTCAGTTTTAAGACAACTTTTTCACTCTCCTCTTTCACTTTCATCGAGAGGCTCTTTAGTTCTTCTTCGCTTTCTGCCATAAGTGTGGTATCATCTGCATATCTGAGGTTATGGATATTTCTCCTGGCAATCTTGATTCCAGCTTTTGCTTCATCCAGCCTTTCATTTTGCATGATATACTCTATATATAAGTTAAATAAGCAGGGTGACAATATACAGCTTTGATGTACTCCTTCCCTGTTTGGAACCAGTCTGTTGTTCCATGTCCAGTTCTAACTGTTGTTTTTTGACCTGCATACAGATTTCTCAGGAGGCAGGTCAGGTGGTCTGGTATTCCCATCTATTTAAGAATTTTCCACTCTAATAATTCTCCTATTAGATGTCCCTTTTGCTTTTATAATCACCTCTAGCATCTCAATATTTTAAATTACAGTTTATTTATGAAATATATTTCTTGGTGGTTCTGAAGATTTCTGTTCTTCTGCCTTTGTAAATTTTTGGTGAAGGACTGTTTTAGTCTCTGGTTAAAGCTGTTTAACCTATGTTAAACGTAGGTTTAAGCTATGGTTTTTCCAGTAGTCACATATGGATGTGAGAGATGGACCATAAAGAAGGCTGAGTGCCCAATAATTTATGCTTTCAAACTATGGTGCTGAAGAAGACTCTTGAGATTCCCTTGGACTGCCAGGAGATCCAATCAGTCAATCCTAAAGGAAATCAGTCCTGAATATTCATTGGAAGGACTGATGCTGAAGCTGAAGCTACAATACTTTGGCCACCTGATGTGAAGCACCTACTCATTGAAAAAAGCCTGATGGGAAAGATTGAAGGCAGGAAGAGAAGGGGCAACAGAAAATGAGATGATTGGATGACATCACTGACTCAATGGACATGAGTTTGAGTAAACTCCAGGCGATAATGAAGGACAGGGAAGCCTGACGTGCTGCAGTCCATGGGGTTGCAAAGAGTTGGACATGACTGAGCAACTGAACAACACATAGCATGTTGAAATGTTTTGTTTTGTTTGTAATCCAAATAGTTGCCTTAATTTAATAATTCAAGAACTGAAAGATAAATAAATTATATCATAGCCAGTACTAGGTCAGGTATTGATTAAAAATATGACTTTTTTGTTCTTAGTATGTTGAGAGGATTATTTCAGTCAAAATCTAAAGAGAGCAACAAAGTAAAAATGATGGCATGGTTCTTTTAAAATGTTGGAAGAAAATCCTAACATTGGAAGTTTCAACTTTAGGAAAATAAGAATATTCAGGGATAACCATCAAAATGTATATGCTAATAACCAGAGGTTTGAATAAGCTCTGGGAGTTGGTGATGGACAGGAAAGCCTGGCGTGCTGCAGTCTGTGAGGTCACCAAGAGTCAGACACGACTGAGCGACTGAACTGAATAACAATTAATGTTGAGAGGCACAGTTACAGAATCAAAAGACTAAGTTGTTTTGAATATAGGTTGGGAAAGACTAACCAGGATTCAGAATTTTATGTGTGTAGACAAGATTACCAAAATTGTCCATAGGCTCTTCAGAGTTGGCAGGGATGGAGAATGACTGGATTGGGCTTCCTTAGCTAGAAATAGTCTTAGTCTGGGGATCAATCTAGGATGGCCTCTGAAATTTCTGAACCAGAAAAGTCATAATGACCAAGATAAACAACAGCCCAGGAAAACAGCATCTTCCAGCACATCATCTTGTTTGACCCTGTACCCAACCAGTTACATTTGTGAGCACTAGTTCAGCTTTGCATACACTCAAAGATGTTAAGAGACTTCCAAATTTATACAATAAAAGGGTTTCAGGCCCCAAATTCAGGCCCACAGCTTCTTAGCTAAAGTTCAGAGCTCTTCCTACTACATCATGGGGGAGAATTACCACCCCCAGGTATTTCACAGCATCTGTTTTTCATTGTTTCTTAGCCAGAATACCAAATTTACTCAGAAGAATTCACTTAGTAATAATGTTGTTTAATATTGATTCTTTCTTTGTGGCTGTTCAACTTTCATTTGAAGGTCATCATATTAAGATATTATCTTTGACTATACTGACTTTTTAATAGTATTATGTACGTTTCCTTCCAAGCCAGTCCTCTGAGGCACTGCTTACCATGTATGAAGGGAAAGAAATGAAGAGGTGGTGGTCAAATAGTTTAGTTGTGTTTAGGAAGCAGTCCTGGAACCTCTTTCTTCCCCTTTCCCTCTCATTCATATTCCCAGTACTTTAATTCTGGTCTGACGTTTAATTAAACCAACGTGTGAGAACCTCTTGGGCATCACTCCACATCCTCCTGGATGCATCTCTGACAGCAGCCAGTGTTAGTAGAGCCCAGTTCCTTGCAGATGTTTCTCAGCCTCATACAGGGGCAATTTGATCATGTTTCACTTTGAACAAAGGCTTCCTCTAGCTTCATATTCCATGCATTTTTGAGGACACAGCTTGAAATTATAGAAAGTATCTTATGGATGCTCATGGTTGGACAGCTGGAGTTGGAGAGTCAATATCTATGGGGGCAGAAGTTAATGGATAAACACTTCTCAATTGTCCTCTGGGCTTCAAGTTCCAATACGCATTTCATAAACCTTTTCAGAATGTCCTGCAAGATCAAATACTGTCATTCCAGCTTGATTGGTAATGAAATAATACATCTTTTAATTTGCTTTCCTTGTTTTCCTGTTAAACTCTCCTTGCCCCCAATTTCCTGAGATCACTTTAATTGCCTTGCAAGGCTTTGTCTATGGCTCTGCCTTTGAGGGAACTAAGCTAATGAAGCAAACATGTGGAAGTGTAGTTCAGTTTTTTCTAAACATAGTGCAGTATTTCAACTGTTCTACTGAATAGAAACCCAAAGAACTGGGAGACTGCGACTAGTAATGAACCTTTAATAAGCCCTGGCACTCATTAGATGTGGAATTCCAAGAACAGCCGGCTGAAGTTTCTGCCCAGTAGGATCGTAAGTTGGCATATTTCCTGGTCCAGCATTAAGCATCTAGTGGGGAATAAAATGTGGATCAGAACTCTGTATTCCCTCCTGTCCCCAAGGCACCTGCTCCCTCCCTTGTCCCAAGCCTCCTAAGATTGAATTGTCTGACTCTGGATTTAATGGAAAACTCTGCTCTTGGAACCACATCTCAGAGCTAAAAGCAAAGCTAGTAATGAGCCCCGGGTGGTATGTCCATTTGCTATTCTGCTTCACAAGTTAACTGTGGTCAGATAATTTATCTTGTGCTTGCATGATGCATTTTTTTAAAACATGGTTTTATTCTACAATCAAATTCTAAATTTATTTTTTTCTATATATTTTCCTGTGGTATATTTCAATGGGAAATGCCTTATTTTTCCTATAAAGAATCCTAGTAGCATTCAAAAATTCCATTCTAATGACCAAAATAATGTTCAGTTTCATTATAAGAAGCAATTACAGTATGTGCAATAAGGGATAATGCTCAATTAATTTTGCAGACTCACTTTAATTTTTACCTTTAAATGATGATTGTTCCCAGTGTTCAGATTGCTAGGAAAATATCGAGCAGCAAATATTTGAAATAGTGTCTTTAAAAGTCTCATTTCCTATTTTTCAAATCTGTACTGTTAATGAGTGTAAATGTGTTTTTTTTAAAAATAACAGTTAACTGCAAATGGAGAAGTACATTATCAAACTAGTGTCTAATGGACCAGATGACATAGCTTAAAAATATTTTGATATTAAAGGCTTTTTCTTTTGTTCAGATGGACTTGTGTGATATGTTAAGGCTTATTGCAGAGTAAAATTTCTGATGAATCTATTTTTCATCTTTCATGAGAACTAAAGCACCATTCAGATAGACTTTGATATACACACCATTTCTAGTTGCAAACTATTTTATAAAATGGCCTTCAAATGAGAGAAATTTGCTAACTATTGATAGCTGAATGACATTTTTAATGTCATAAACTTTAAAAATATGTTTCTCTGAAAATATGTGCATACTTAAATTGCATATAGATTTGTTTATTGTCCTTAAGGAAAAAGAATAAATTGAAATATTTTAATATCTAATATTTTATTATAATTTTTTTTTTGCACACTGCATTTGTACAATCTGTCTTAGGCTACGTCAGCAATTTATTATCTTATCACTTTTTGACTCACAGAGTCTTACTTATCCTAAATACTTTTGACTTTCAAAATAAAACTAGTTTTTGAATTTTATTTATGTGTTTTCTTAATAGTGCTTCTTATTGTTCATGTTAATTATCCTTTGATCATTTTCTGTTAAGACTCTTATACACAAGATAGATTTTAAGCTTGAGGGTTATATAATATTAATCTATACAATATTTAAATTCATTTAAAAAATTATTTATTTTAATTGGAGGCTAATTAGTTTACAATATTGTGGTGTTTTTTTTTGCCATACATTCACATGAATCAGCCATAGGTATATATGTGTTCCCCATCCTTAACCCCCCTCTCCTCTCCCTCCCCATCCCATCCCTCAAGGTCATCCCAGTGTACCAGCCCTGAGCATCCTGTCTCATGCATCGAACCTGGACTGGCAATCTATTTCACATATGATAATATACATGTTTCAATGTTATTTTCTCAAATCATCCCACCTAAACCTTCTCCCACAGAGTCCAAAATTCTGTTCTTTACATCTGTGTCTCTTTTGCTGTCTCTCATATAAGGTCATTGTTACCATCTTTCTAAATTCCATATATATGTGTTAATATACTAATCTATACAGTATTTAAATTTTTATGCAAATTCTTTCTCTCAATTTTACTGAACACAACAGCCCTAGATTTCAACTTATTTTCCTAATATAATTACAATGGCAGTAAATAATATGCTTATTATACTAAGCTCACATGTTCAGTTGTTGGAGATTTCTTTCCACACAACAAAAAGCTTTAACCAAAGCATATCAGCAACAGACAGAGATTGCATTATGTGATTTATTTAATTCATTGAGAAATCTAGAAAGTAATACTGACCAGAGGTGGTATGCTCATCAACTATTGCATTTATTCCTTTACATCGCCTCACCCCTGAAATTAGGCAGGGGCACTGTCAGTGGTAATGGTCAATGGGCTATGAACAGAAGTGAAGAGAGTCCTCCACAATTCCATACGGTATAACTCAAATAATGGAACTTCTGTTACTGGTGCACAGTTTTACTGTAGAGTTGCTTAGAGAGATGTCGAATTTTGTATGGGAGGGAAATAAGCTTTTGTTGCTCTAAGTTGCTAACACTGGCCGTTGTACACTGGGCAGTTGTTAGTGCAGAATATCCAAGCCTATCCTGACAAACACTGTTAATGGAACCAAAGTTGTAGAACTTTTGAGTGTCAAAAGCCTGATGTATGGGGTAGCATTGAACTTATATCAAAACTTCAAAAAAGTTGGTGATCTTTACAGTAGTAAAATATCTGGCAAATTACATACCTGCAGGGTTTAAGGAGGCGGATCATATACCTCAAAATAAAACAAAATGAAAGCATCACCAACCAGTGGGATTCACAGTGATTAAAAAAATGAATGTGTGGCTTTTAGGGAAAGAGAGGTTGAAAAATTTAGACTTTTGAATAGTTTTAGATGATTGTTTTGGCAAGATATTACATGAAGGTGATGATTTCAGATAAAAGTTGGCTTGTTTCTAAGCAAAAATGCAGGAGAAGAAATATAATACACAAAATCTGGGCCTCTCAGGATTAAGAAAGTCCAGTTTCTGGACTCCCAACCAGTAAAAATATGAAAATCCAGCAAGATCTTTAAACTGATTTAGTTGCTTCAGGGGAGAAAAAAATCAGACCAAGAATATGAAGACAGTAAATACTTTAAACTGAAAAAAATAACTTGAGGCAAAAATCTGATTGGAGTCTAGAAAATCATGTAGCCTCTAAACACATACAGAGGGATGGGGACAAGGGAGCAAAAATTATAGTGCATCTGAAACTTATGTTGGAAAGACTAAGAATGTACCTATGAACTAAGTGGAATCAAATTTATAAGAAGCTCAGTTTTGGGGAGATATTGCATCTTACAGCAAAATGTTTAAGCCTAAGGCTCAATATTACTTTAAATCGTGCAAACCTTTTAGGTTAAAGAAATGAATTGAAATATCTCCTCAGCCATCAAGAGTGCATAGTACCCAAGTGTCCACTTCAGAAATGGACATGAAGCATAAAGACAGACACTACCAATCGACCATTGATACCAACTACAAATGTTCTGTGGATCAAAGAACATTCATAGTTGGTATTAATGGTCCTTTGGTAGTTATTCCTTCCATTGATAATAGTCAAAGACATGGGGTCCCTTACAGTACCTTCCCAGTGGGGTTGCAGATAGATATGTGGCAGACCTCCCTGTGTGTGTGGAAATATAATGGAACAAATAGAATAATTAGTGAGCCTTACTGTCTCTCATAGTATTATGTTCTCAATTTCTTAATAAATCAAATAGACTGCATTCCTGCATGTCACCCATTCTTCCTTCTTCAAAAGGGTAGTGATTTTTACAGTCATTTCATGCAAACTTTACATTATACTGGAATGTAGAAGGGACTTAAGTTATATTTTTAGCTCAGAGATACCTACACCAAACAAAGCCATGCCTTGACCTGATATAGACACTACTGCATGTCACTCAAAATAAGCCTTTGAACTGGATACACTGATGGAACTTTGTGCTATCTCCCTTAAGGAGGTATTTCATGTGAAGGAATATTTGGAGGACAGACTAAGGTAGAGATATAATGGCCACTCAGTAAACAATTCTTTTTCTTATTACTCATCTTTTTGCAGTCAGCACCTTAGAAATAATGTGGTTTTTTTTTGGTTAAAACAGCGATGCTTTACTTTTCTTTCTTTTTTTTAAATTTTATTTTATTTATCTTTACAATATTGTATTGGTTTTGCCATATACCAAAATGAATCTGCCACAGGTATACAGCTGAGAGCAGAAGTGATCTGTACCTCTGAGAAACTCATAGTCAGATGTGATACTTTATTCTCCCCTCCCCCTGACCAAAAAGCGATAGGTTCAGATTCTTTATCAATCAACATTGCTAAATGGCTATATGGGAGGCAGTTACTGCCTAGGTACACAGAAGGCACTGGGAGACAAGAAATAAAAGGAAACTCTTTGTCACTGAGCATTATCAGGCTTTTCCTGACTGAAACATGGATGGATGATTGATTAGTCACCTTAAACTAATATAAGAATGGCAAAAATAAAATCTTTATACTGCATTGTAATGTTATTTATTCCTTAAAAAAGCCTTAAAAATAAATACAAGATGTTTGGAAGTACATTTTATAGGATTGGAATACTTTTTGGAGTTGTGTTAATACCTGCACTTAGTTTGCTCTAAAAATCTAATTCACGTAAGCATTTTAAATGGCCACTTGGTACACTGAGATTACAATGTGAGAAAGAATTCTTTTCAATGAACGAAATTTTTCCTTATAAAAACTGCATGCATTTATATAGCATTTAGTATACTGCAGACATTTTCAAGTCAAGTTTCCATATAACCATTTAATCTTCACAGCTCTGTAAGTAGATACTAAGAACCTTCATTGTACATGTGATTCATTGAATGTACAAAGAGTGTAGATAATTTGCTCAAGCTCACACAACTAGTGAGGGGTGGACTTGGAACATTAAACTAGTCAGTTATAGTCCAGAATCCCTGGACTATAGTGGTTTTAACCACTGTGTACTATTGCCTCAAGTCGATATTAATGCTCGGCTAATTGAAGTAGGTTAGTAAAGTTCTTCAACACAGGTTAGTACACCTTTAAAAACCAATTATTTACAAATACACTTTAACAGACAAACCAAATGGTGACTTTTTTCACATTAAAAGTATATTTTTAAAGAGAAATTTTCTTTGATCATTTAAAATATGATTTCGTTTTTAGAAATCCATGCCTGAGTTCAGAAACCCACATCCTCCAGCTTACCTGTATGGAATATAGGGATACTATTTGTCATAGGAGGCTTCCCAGGTGGCTCAGTGGTAAAAAATCCATCTGCCAATTCAGGAGATGCAGGAGACACAGGTTCAGTCTCTGGGGCTGGGAAGATTCCCTGAAGAAGGGAATGGCAAACTACTCCAATAATCTTGCCTGGAGAATCCCATGGACAGAGGAGCGTGGTGGGCTTCAGACCATGGGCCGCAAAGAGTTGGACATGACTGAGCACACACACATATTTTTCATAGGGGATCAGTGGGCTATGGTCAACAGGGGCAAGGATGAAAAGTATTATCACTGGATATCTCCTGTCCCTTTTATTATGCTGAGAATAGGAGTGCAGTTGGTATATTTATGGCAAAGATGATAATTATTTGCAATGATTGGATTGTTTTGTTTTCATCTATAAATTATTCAGCTGCTTCTGTGATCAACAGTTGTATTTAAAAATTGTGTTTTAAGGAGATTAGTTAGTTTATCACATTAATTCATTGTAGCTGTTTCTATTTATCTAATACCCTGAATCCTTTCTTTAATGTTTTTGACACATGCACCCAAGAAAAATTAGAGAAAATGTAGCTTGAGAAAACATTCTAAAAAATTATTTGAGATAAGAGTTCCTTGAGTAAATCTTTTGTTTTAAACATAAATGTCAATAAACAAAGCTGATTATAATAATAATTATAAAAAGCACTGTCAAAGCAAAAATTGTTCCCAAGTTAAGCAAAGAAGACTTTCTTCAAGGCTATTGCAGTGGGTTAGAGAAGCACAGCTTAACGTAAGCTCAACTGAGTTTCAGTTCAGTTCAGTTCAGTCACTCAGTTGTGTCCGAC
>NW_011495080.1:11817150-11835712 GCF_000754665.1 Bison bison bison | reverse complement strand
CCTCAATCTTTCCTAGCATCAGGGTCTTTTCCAATGAGTCAACTCTTCGCATCAGGTGGCCAAAGTATTGGAGTTTCAGTTTCAACATCAGTCCTTCCAATGAACACCCAGGACTGATCTCCTTTAGGATGGACTGATTGGATCTCCTTGTAGTCCAAGGGACTCTCAAGAGTCTTCTCCAAAACCACAGTTCAAAAGCATCAATTCTCTGGTGCTCAGCTATCTTTATAGTCCAACTCTCACATCCATATATGACTACTGGAAAAACCATAGCCTGGACTAGATGGACCTTTGTTGGCAAAGTAATGTCTCTGCTGTTGAATACATTGTCTAGGTTGTTCCTGGCTTTTCATACAAGGAACAAGCATCTTTTAATTTCAGGGCTACAGTCAATATCTGCAGTGATTTTGGAGCCCAAAAAAGTAAAGTCTGCCACTGTTTCCACTGGTTCCCCATCTATTTGCCATGAAGTGATGAGACCAGATACCATGATCTTAGTTTTATGAATGTTGAGTTTTAAGCCAGCTTTTTCGCTCTCCTCTTTCACTTTTGTCAAGAGGCTCTTTCGTTCTTCACTTTCTGCCATAAGGGTGGTGTCATCTGCATATCTCAGGTCATTGATACTTCCCCTGGCAATCTTGATTCTAGCTTGTGCTTCATGCAGTCCAGCATTTCTCATGATGTACTCTGCATAAAGGTTAAATAAGCAGGATGACAGTATACAGCCTTGACGTACTCCTTTTGTTATTTGGAACCAGTCTGTTGTTCGATGTCCAGTTCTAACTGCTGCTTCCTGTCCTGTATACAGGTTTCTCAAGAGGCAGGTCTGGTGGTCTGGTATTCCCATCTCTTTAAGAATTTTCCATAGTTTGTTGTGATCCACACAGTCAAAAGCTTTGGCATAGTTAATAAAGCAGAAGTGGATGTTTTATGAAACTCTCTTGCTTTTTCAATGATCGAGGGCATGTTGGCAATTTGATTTCTGGTTCCTCTGCCTTTGCTAAAACCAGCTTGAACATCTGGAAGTTCATGGTTCATGTATTGCTGAAGCCTGGCTTGGAGAATTTTAAGCATTACTTTACTAGTGTGAGATAAGTGCAATTGTGCGGTAGTTTGAGCATTCTTTGGCATTGCCTTTCTTTGGGATTGAGATGAGAACTGATGTTTTCCAGTCCTGTGGCTACTGCTGAGTTTTCCAAATTTGCTGGCATGTTGAGTGCAGCACTTTCACAGCATCATCTTTTAGGATTTGAAAAGCTCAACTGGAATTCCATCACATCCACTAGCTTTGTTTATAGTGATGTTTCCTAAGGCCCATTTGACTTCGCATTCCAGGATGTCTGGCTCTAGGTGAGTGATCACACCATGGTGATTATCTGGGTGTTGAAGATCTTTTTTGTAGTTTTTCTGTGTATTCTTGCCACCTCTTCTTAATATGTTCTGATTCTGTCAGGTCCATACCATTTCTGTACTTTATTGAGCCCATCTTTGTATGAAATGTTCCTTTGGTATCTCAAAGTTTATTGAAGAGATCTCTAGTCTTTTCCATTCTATTGTTTTCCTCTATTTCTTTGCATTGATCACTGAGGAAGGCTTTCTTACCTCTCCTTGCTATTTTTTGGAACTCTGCATTCAAATGGGTATATCTTACCTTTTCTCCTTTGCTTTTCACTTCTCTTCACAGCTATTTGTAAGGCTTCCTCAGACAACCATTTTGCTTTTTTCCATTTCTTTTCTTGGGGATTGTTTTGATCCTTGTCTCCTGTACAATTTAACCTCCGTCCATAGTTCATCAGGCACTGTGTCAGATCTAGTCCGTTATTTCTATATCTCACTTCCACTTTATAATCATGAGGGATTTGATTTAGGTCATACCTGAATGGTCTAGTGGTTTTCCCTACTTTAGGATCTGGTATTGAGGGGAGGAGAAACCCAGATGTCACGTGTATTTGTTTATTGGCCTCTGAGTTAGAGAATCATTTGTATTTTCAAGAATAGGATCTATAAAGATCAATGAGTTAATGATTGTTAGCTTTTAACATATTCTTGTGGTGGAATGAAAGTTTCATAGAGGAGATGTGGATAGATAGAACAAAATGTAAGACTGTGTAAGGTAAACTTGATTATGTCTTTTTCAAAGAGACAGTGCAAAGCTGAAATCATCATATATTCTTCTGTACTCCTGTTGTGCACTCAGAATGAAAGAATGTTTGCATTGTACTCTAGCATTCAATGCTATAAGAAATAGTTTCTTTGGGGATGACAGATAATATAGAAGTCAAATATAGACTGGCACTTGTGTAATAGAACTTTTATGATATTGATATTTAAAATCTCTTTTTACTCACTGAATAGAAATAGCTAATATGCCTAAAATCTCCAAAATACTTAAACTATTATATGCTTTACAATGAAAATTTCATATAAAAATCCTACTTTCTTCCTAGGAAGCCTTTCTGATTTTTAGAATGATCCCAATTAAGTCTGTTTGGGCAGTGATCTTTCTAGGTTAGATTTAACAAACTACCTGCAATGTTAAAATATATTCCCCCATGCCAAAAGAACTTTATAGCTTCTTTGCCTGCCTTAAGAATAATTCTTACCATTTATAAAGAAAGATTGGGTGCTTCTGCCTAAGATCAGGATCAAAACAATAATGTCTCCACTCTCCACTTTTATTTGACTTTGTACCAGAGGTTCTAGCCAGAAAAATTAGGGAAAAAAATTAAGAAAAAAGAAATAGCATCCAGATTGAAAAGGAAAGGGTAAAATTGTATTCACAGATGAAATGATCTTGAACACAGAAAATCCTAAGCAATCCACACCTGCCAAGATACTGTTAAAAATAATATATGGGTTAATAAGCAAGTACTCTTGCCTGGCAAATCCCACGGATGGAGGAACCTGGTAGGCTGCAGTCCATGGGGTCACTAGGAGTCGGACACAACTGATCGACTTCAATTTCACTTTTCACTTTCATGCATTGGAGAAGGAAATGGCAACCCACTCCAGTGTTCTTGCCTGGAGAATCCCAGGGATGGGGGAGCCTGGTGAGCTGCTGTCTCTTGGGTTGCATGGAGTCAGACATGACTGCAGCCACTTAGCAGCAGCATCAGCAGCAGTAGCAGCAGCAGCAAAATACAAGATCAATGTAAAAATCAGCTTTATTTCTATAAGTGGCAATGAATATGAAATTAAGGAAATAATTCCATGTGCAAAAACTTTCTTAAAAACCTAGGAATAAATTTAATAAAAGTAGAAACTGACAACGTGCAAATGTGGTTCAAAGAAATTTAAAAAGTTCTAAATAAACAGAAACCCATACAATGTTCATAGATCAGAAGACAATATTATCAAAATGGAAAGAAAGTGACAGTGAAAGCCATTCAGTCATATTTGACTCTTTCCAACCTCATGGACTACACATCCACGGAATTCTCCAGGCCTGAATACTGGAGTGGGTAGCCTTTCCTTTCTCCAGAGAATCTTCCCAACCCAGGGATTGAGCCCAGGTCTCCCACATTACAGGCAGATTCTTTACTTGCTGAACTACCAGGGAAGCCCCTTGTCAAGATGGAGTTCACCTTAATTTGATCTACTGATTGAACACGTTCCCTTCCAGAATTCTAACCTACTTCTTCCAGTAACTGATAAGTTGATGATCAAATTTGTATGGAAATGCAAATGATCCAGAATAGCCAAAGTAAACTTTAAAACTGGGTAAACTTTATAGCATGTTAATTATGTCTCAATAAAGAGGTTTTTTTTTTTTTTTTTTAAAGATGAGCATATAGCTTTTGTTAACCATTAATTAGGCATTTTGATTTTTAGTACTTTTGAGTGACTTGACCAACTAAGTTAATTAAGCATGATCTTTTTAAAAGATATATTAAGTGTGTGCTTGGAAATGGCAACCCACTCCAGTACTCTTGCCTGGAAAATCCCATGGATGCAGGAGCCTGGTGGGCTACAGTCCATGGGGTCACAAAGAGTCAGACCCGACTGAGGGACTTCGCTTCTACTAGTAACATAGCAGTAAGAAAGAATATGGAACCAATTAATGATTACTAGTATTGTTATTTTATTTTATTCATTTTTTGGCTATTCTGGATCTTTGTGCACGGGCGTGCTGCACTAGCTTTTCCCTAGTTGCAGAGAGCAGGGACAAACCTCTGGTTGCAGTGCGTGGGCTTCTCACTGCAGCGATTTCTCTTGTTGTGGAGCACAGACTGTAGGCACATGGGCTTCAGAAGCTGCAGCACATGGGCTCAGTAGCTGTAGCTTCCAGGATCTAGAGCACAGGCTCTATAGCTGTGGCACAGGAGCTTAGTTGCTCTGTGGCATATGGGATCTTCTGGGATCAGAAGTTGAACCCATGTATTCTACATTGCCAGGTGGATTCTGTACCACTGAGCCACCAGGGAAGCCACAAAAAGTATTCTTTTAATTTCACTGTTTATTTTATTCCTTGTGCTTGCTGCTACTGCTGCTGCTAAGTCGTTTAAGTCATGTCCAACTCTGTGCGACCCCATAGACAGTAGCCCACTAGGCTCCCCCGTCCCTGGGATTCTCTAGGCAAGAACACTGGAGTGGGTTGCCATTTCCTCCTCCAATGCATGAAAGTGAAAAGTGAAAGGGAAGTTGCTCAGTCGTGTCAGACTCTTAGCGACCCCATGGACTGTAGCCCACCAGACTTCTCCATCCGTGGGATTTTCCAGGCACGAGTGCTGGAGTGGGGTGCCATTGCCTTCTCCCATTCCTTGTGCTTAGAGGTGAACAAAGCAAAGGGCTTCTAACTAATCATACCTATAGTTTGAAATTTTTTTTAATTTTAATGTTGTGAGTAATTATAAACCCTACCTGAGTTAGTTGTAATAAAACATACAGTTGCATACAAGAAAAGGGATACCAGAAATCCATTTGATTATTAAAGTCTTTTGGGCAAAACTGGGACAAAGAGCACATGACTGACAAGTTAGGAAGAGATCAGAGGGATATGTGTCTGTCCATCACTCAATGTTGTATTATGTGGGGCATTTAAGTGAACTTTAAGGAAAGATTTTGTTCACAGCTTGATACCTAAACTGAACAGTCATATTACTGGGGCTTGGCACTGTTAATGCAGAAAGTGATCTGAGTACTAATGTTTTAGGAATAAGGAAGATTTTGAGTTTTTGTCTGTCTTTCAGAAATCAGAGTTTCTTTGAGGTTTTTAATATTCTGGATTCCTTTTTTATCATGATCACATGAGAATTTTTAAATAGAAGAGATATCCAAACCCATGGGATTTTTTATTTCATCTTTTTAAAAATTTTATATTAAAAAAATACACAATTATATTCTACAACCCTTCCTGTTTTCACTTTCCCAATGAACCTTCATTCTTGAATAAATGACTCTTCTCAAATGGAACAGTTGTTTCTAAAAGACAGCTAGATAAACTTAACAAGTTATGCTTGTTTTCCAGTTAATTCATGTTAAGTCTAATCCAGAACAAGTATTTGAGCTGGTTGTCCAACTCATCTAAAAACATCAGTGAAAACAGCTCTCTAAATGAAATGAAGGGTAGTTCAAGTAAACTTACTAGACAAAACGATTATTTTAGTAGTCTTCAAGATTGTCTTATCACAGTGCATTGGTCACTAAGAAGCTGATTTACCATCAAATTTTAATTTCTATACCCTTTTTAGTAAAAGGATAAGCTTGAATATACCCTTTTTGGTATTTCATATATTCACATATGAGCAGATATCATTTTAAATGATGTGTTTTTATGATTGTTTGTCATCATTCTAGCAAAATTCAGATTTTGCTGTTAAAATAGTTCTCTGAATTCTTCCCTGAGGCAGAATTAATAGACTTGCAGTATTGAATTCATAAACATTAATGCATACCCTTTAGAGGGTTAGCTCATCTTATAATAGAAACCCATTATGGAAAACACTTCTAACTACCTTCAATTGTCTCTTTTTTGTTAAGCAGAAGGATATAATTAAGTGCAATATTTAAAAGTGTAAATGTGCTGATTAGAGTACTTACTTGTTCTTTATTTTCATAAAGTAAAAAGACAAATTAAATAAAATAGTCTCACTTTTTGAAACATCAGCTTAAGTGTATACAGAGACACTGTTACTGTGATATATTTCTAATCCAGTTCTCAAAAAATTGAAAGAACTGGAAAACCAGACTAGAAGCAAAAGTTGTTATATAGTCATATGCATCACTGAATTAGACATGTGAAATAAAAGGGAAATAAAGTGAGAATGTTAGATTTCTGAAGTATACCTGTTCTCTATATAATAAGCAACAATAATATAGAAATGTGCAGTGTTTATTTCTATAGCAAGTTAGGTTAATCTTCCAACTGATTATATCTAAGTATCATATATCATGAATATGTACTTCAAGCCCACATTGCGTGGTTTTAGAAACAATTGTGTTTAACATCAGTCAGGCAGTGAATGGGTACAATAAAAAAAAATCAGGCTGAAAACAATCATCCACATTTCTTTCCACACTTTTTTTTTTCCCCTCATGAAATCAGTTTGTTTGAGAAAAGAGAATTTGCTGGAAGATAATTTTGAATAAGATATAAGGAAGTGAGTTGTAGATGAAAGGTAGCTGGCAAAAGTACTTGTGTATGTGAAGTGATTCTGGATTAGACTTATGGTCACTTTGTGGGTTTAAAGGAAGAGCTAGATGAATATGCTTTCAGGAAGATTATCAGCATGGTTTTTTAATAGTCACCAATAAACCTGCTAAGAAATAGTTTTCTCTTTGAAGAAACATGGATCTGAAAACATGTTTTCAGATCAAAACATGTTCACATGTATTTATCATTGTTTTCTGCTTACTCTGACTGTTCTATTTTAAGAAGATAACAATTTAGTATATCTTTTAATGTTACTAATTACATCCTCAGTACTCCATGAAGCAGTGGTGCCCATTCTTTTGGGGTTTTGAATGTTACTGTAATTTCCCATTGATAGTCTTATATTTACAGCTTTTAAAATTATATCCTTTTTCTAAGTTGATCTCCCTGAGGGCTTTTGTTTGTATTCTTGAAAATCCTCATATTCTCAATAATTTGTATGTTTATGAATTGATTTTATAGATGAACTAAAAATACACCATAAGCATTTTTTAGGATGTAGTGGTGACATCTTCAAGGAAATCACTGTTCCCACTGTCAGTGCCCACAGTTGATGTAGTTGATGGGAGTTCATGTACATGTCTGACAGTATGGTCTTGTGTACTAATGGTGATCAAGCTACTTCTGCCTCTGAATAAACAATTTATAGTAATGGAACCCAACGTGAATCCCCCAATATGATATTATTTTGGAGGGAGACTAACCAACCACTTGTGGCAAGTTAACTCCAAAATCACCTTCTGTACTTGAAAAACCAGTGGTTTATCCTTTCAAGGATAGATACCTATTACAGCTATGGGTTCAGCTTTCCTGCCAGAGCACTTTCATTATCTGGAGGCATATAGAATACCTATTATAGAGACCTGGAATGAAAACACAGTATCAGAGCAGGGGTCCCATTTCTGACTAGATTAGTTAACTATTTCAAATACTTAAAATAATTCATTCTGCTAGGAATTCTTTTTCCTCATTTTATACGTGACTCCAGAGAGTCTCTGAAGTCATTTAACCAGTTGAACTGGATTTTAATCAGTCTATTTTATAGCAAAGTTCATGATTTTTATGCAGTGCCATTTATGAAGTTTTATCATAGTTACAAAACACACTCATGCTAATCAATTCTAATATAAAAACATATTCTTAAGCAGGTTGCAATATTCTGGAACTTCATTTGCCATTTTAATAGGCACACTCATAGTCCTACATCCTTCGGTTATTGAGACTTTATGGTTGGTCCACTTTCCAAATAATCTACAGAGATTCCTCTGAAAGAGTTCTTGCCTAGTTTTCCAAGTCTTGGTGTGTTTTCTGGGTCAAGAATGATTTATAGCATAACCTTTGAATAGTGAGAACCAAGTGAATGATATATTTCGGAGTGAATAGTCCTAGCCCATAGCACTCAAGTGATGGGCAAGTTGAAACTAAGTCTCACAGGGTTCCACAGCTAGGAGAAAAGCACACAGAACATTTGAGGTTACATAGAAGTTTCTAGTACATGGTGGTTAATGAATGTATATGAACAGTTATGTAGCAGATGTCTAAGTAAATAAGTCTTGATGGTTAGAAGCTGCCATACGAGAGAATTTATCAAAATGAAGGTCACAGACACTGCAAAAAGTTCAAATGATTTAAAGTCTTTTTTATTTGTCTATGAACAGGATCATAATTATACAAAATGAAGTCTGATATTCTGGAATTCTTCTCAAGTATAGATAAAGCTTTATTCGATATCTGAAGGTTACACCCTGCTGACAGGTTATCAGAAATATGTTGTTTGGCTTGAAAAGTTAAATTTTACTGGCTATAAACAAGGTGAATATTCTCTTTTTCCACAGTTCTTATTGACTGCTATTGTATTAAGTGGGGCATGTTTCATTCATTCAGTAATATTCTGGAGCTGGTCCAAGAATTCACTTGAGTTTGCTTTAGTTCAGTAAACTCTAGCATTTCAATATGATATTTTAGTTTCTCTGGTTTCTTTACTCTTCTATAGAAACAAATGTGTGCATTAGACTAATGCATAGTATAAGCAGAACTCCACTCTCTCTTAATTTATAGTCTTTTCAGTTAACACATCTTTGAACTGGGTAAGAAAATTGCAGTAACTGCTTAACATCCTCCCAACATGGCTCTAAAGACTTCGGTACATCTATTTAATGATATGTTTTTGAATTACATGCATATGGAAAATTCACAAAAAATAATGTTAAGCGGAACATAAAGTAGAATACAAAATTGAAGATAATAATTAGTTTCTTTTCAGAAAATATAAACAAAATTATCACTAGTAAATATATATAAATGTCAACACTGATTACATTATTTCTTCTGCAATTTTCTGATCATTATTGAGAACTTGCTGGAATTAATAAAGATCATTTTGCATATACAAATACAAAAATATGTATTCCAGAAAAATATAAAATGGAGGAAATATCAGCAGAAGAATTCTTTAAAATAATAAGTCAGAATGAAAAAGTTAGACTTCTGATTAATTAAACAGAGTAGAGATAAGCCATAACATGTATATTATTCCTATGGCTGTTCCATTTACAAAGAGTAAAGATTGTTTATGCCTGTTCTGGGGAATAGATCAACTAATGAGCTGTGAAGATTTCTTACTTATACAGAGCATGGCTTTGTGAAAACTTACTCTTCAGTGGCAACATTACTTCTGATTCTGTACCCTGCTTCATCAGGGTGGCTAGAATGTAGGCAACAAGTAGTTTCTCTGTGATCTGGCAAGGGAGGAAAAATAATTTCTCTCTCTCTTTCTAGTTTCTTGGCTCAGAAACCCCCTGAAAGAAAAAGACAGGTTAATAGGAGAAAAATAGGGGAGACCCAGGAAAACAGAGTAACTCCCCTAAATGGACTAAGCCACTATGTTAAATACCAATTCTAATTAAAGACAAAAGAAGATGTTGAGGTGAGAAGGTAGAAGAATAGACAATGACTTATTAAGTCAAAAAAAAAATTGGAATATTATAATATCTCAGAAACAGCATGATTATCAATATTTTCAGTGCTTCTCTGGTGGCTCAGTAGTAAAGAATCAGCTTCTGCCAGTGCAACAAGACACAGGTTCAATCCCTGATCTGGGAAGATCCCAAATGCTAGGGAGCAGTTAAGCCCATGCATCACAACTACTGAGCCTGTGCTCTAGAGCCTGGGAGCCTCAACTATTAAGCCCATGTGCCACAACTACTGAAATCTGCCTGCCCTACAGCCTGCGCTCTACAACAGCAGAAGCCATGACAATGAGAAGCCTGAGCACCACAGCTATAGAGTAGCCCACACTCTAGTAGCTGCAACCAGAGAAAAGCCCATGTAGCAGTGAAGACCCAATATAGCCAAAAGTAAATCCATACATAAAAATATAAAAAAAGTTTTTTTTCTTTAAGCATATGTGGCATATATTATTGGAGAAGGAAATGGCAACCCACTCCAGTATTCTTTCCTGGATAATCCCAGGGACAGAGGAGCCTGGTGGGCTGCCGTCTATGGGATCGCACAGAGTCGGACACAACTGATGTGACTTAGCAGCAGCATATATTATAAAGCAAATAGAACCTTTATTATCTGATTCTTTAAAATATTTACACTTTTACTCTGAGATGCAAACAGAACGAAATTATTAATCTGGTGACCAATTCATGCAAAGATGGGCACAATAAAGGATAGAAACAGTATGGACCTAACAGAAGCAGAAGATATTATAAAGAGGTGGAAAGAATACACAGAAGAACTATAAAAAAAAAAATCTTTATGACCCAGATAACCACGATGGTGTGATCACTCACCTAGAGCCAGACATCCTGGAGTGCAAAGTCAAGTGGGCCTTAGGAAGTGTTATACAAACAAAGCTAGTGGAGGTGAAAGTCCTGCACTCAATATACCAGCAAATTTGGAAAACAGCAGTGGCCACAGGAGAGGACTATGTCAGTTTTCATTCCATTTCCAAAGAAGGGCAATGCCAAAGAATGTTCAGACTACTGCATGATTGTACTTATTTTACATGCTAGCAAATTATTGCTCAAAATCTTTCAAGCCAGGCTTCAGCAGTATATGAATTGGGAATTTCCAGATGTACAACCTGGATTTAGAAAAGACGGAAGAACCATAGATAAAATTGCCAACATCTGTTCAATCAGAAAAAGCAAGAGAATTCCAGAAAAACATCTACTTCTGCTTCATTGATGATAAAGTCTTTGACTGTGTAGATCACAACAAACTGTGGAAAACTCTTAAAGAGATGGGAATACCACACCACCTTATCTGCCTCCTGAGAAACCTGTATGAGGTCAAGAAGCCTGTATGAGGTAAGAACCAGACATGAAACAATGGACTGCTTCCAAATTGGGAAAGGAGTACTTCAAAGCTGTATATTGTCACCCTGCTTTTTAACTCCTGCAGAGTACATCATGCAAAATGCCAGACTAGATGAAGGTCAAGCTGGAATCAAGATTGTGGGAGAAATATCAATAACCTCAGATATGCAGATGACACCACCCTTATGTGAGAAATTGAAGAGGAACTAAAGAGCCTCTTAATGAAAGTGAAAGAGGAGAGTGAAAAAGCTGACTTAAAACAACATTCAAAATACAGAGATACTGGCATCTGGTCCCATACCTTCATGGCAAATAGATGGGAAACAATGGAAAGAATGACAGAATTTATTTTCTTGGTTTCACAAATCACTGCAGATGGTGACTGCAGCCATGAAATGAAATTAAAAGATGCTGGCTTGCTCCTTGGAAGAAAAGCTATGGCAAACCTAGACAGCATATTAAAAACCATAGACTTGCTTTGCTCCACCTAGTCAAAGCTATGGTTTTTACAGTGGTTATGTACATATGTGAGAGTTGGACTGTAAAGAAGGGTAGCATTGAAGAACTGATGCTTTCAAACTGTGGTGTTGGGGAAGACTCTTGAGAGTCCCTTGGACGACAAGGAGATAAAACCAGTCAATCTGAAAGGAAATCAGCCCTGAGTATTTATTGGAAGGACTGGTGCTGAAGCTGAAGCTCCAATACTTTGTGATGCAAAGAACTGACTCATTGGAAAAGACCCTGATGCTGGGAAAGATTGAGGGCAGGAGAAGGGAGTGACAGAGAATGAGATGGTTGAATGGCATCATTGACTCAATGGATATGAATTTGAGCAAACTCAGTGAGATAGTGAAGAACAGAGAAGCCTGGTGTGCAGCAGTCCATGGGGTTACAAAGAGTTGGACATGACATAATATAAATTACAACTGTTATTATTTAATGTTTGAATGCTAATGAAACACATACATATCTTTTTTATTTCACAATATAGAAGAGAAATGATATACTACATCCAAAAGAAATAAAATGTACCAAAAATTCCTAATTAAATGCCTTCTCAACCATTAGTGAAAATAATTACTGAGCAGGAAAATACACCATTCTTCTCTTTGGACTGGCTTTCACATTCCCAGGAAAAGACTGAAGTCATTGCTGGGTGATCAGCTTCACAGTTTGAGAACTCTGTCCTAGTTAAGTAGAAAATCAGATAATTGCCAGAACAATTTGCTGCCTCCAGGTAATTTAGAAAACAGAAGTGACTGTAAGCTGTATTATTATGTAAAGTAACAAAATATAATTACTGCATAGGAGGTCTTTGTGTTTTGAAGCAGCAATCTTTAGAAATAGAAGGGTGAAGTGAATCATTTTCATTTTGTTTCCTATCTCTGCTCCTTATGTCTGGATTTAGCCTCTGATCAGACTAAAGTGGAAAATAATTTTTCTTTTTATAAAGTGTCAAGGGAGTTTGTAATTTCCTCCGTTCTGTCTCGTCACGATAAAAATTTGAAGCGATGGATGGACCAGTGTTACAGCTCCATATTATAGCTCAGTTTTATTTAGAAAGCAAAGGAAAATACATCCTTGGGGCATGAGGGTGGGCTGACCCAAAAGACATGAAGAGAAGAGAAGCCCCAGCTCAATTTTGACTCCTCTTTTTATATTTTTTTTTTTTTTTTCTCCTCCTCCTGGGCATGCCCTATGTAAATTCGGCTAGCCAGGAGGGCTGTTTGTTTTACCTGAAGTCCTCACTCCAGTCCTCAGACCTTCCTTTGTTCCATTTTTGCGGGCTTTTCCCTTCTTTGTCCTTTAGCCACTGCCATTTTGGATTCCTTTTTCCTATTCTAACTACCTAACATAAAGTAAAACCAGAATCGCATTAAAAAACAAACAAACAAACAAAATCAAGACACTGTGGCAATAAATCTGTATACTAGCAGGAGCATTTCCTATGTTGCTTGTAATGTTGGTGAAAAAACATGATCATAAATGTAAAGTGATAACAGGAATTAAAAAAAATAGTTTTTAGCTATTCAGTAACAAACTTGTCAATTACAACGTTCAGTATTATAACTTCAAGGTATTTTAGGACTGGAGACTTCCAACTTGGCTGTTCTGTTATTTACTTCACTATTCTTCTCATGTGGCTTTGGCCTAGGTATTTATATATGGCAGAAGCTTGTATGGTGTAAGGAATTAAGCAGTGACTTCCAAGAGGAATCTAAGGAAGACCCTATTGGCGTTTTATACTCACCATTTATGTAATTACTATATAATTACATGGGGTTGCAAAGAGTTGGACATGGCTTAGTGACTGAACAACAGCAATATTTTGATTTCAGTTTGGAACCCCACCATTGGTATTTCTTTGTAACAGTTCAAAATGGCTTTTGAAGACTGTTGAAGTACATTGTTTACGATTAGGTATGGTAATATTTTCTTCTTCTTCAACTTCTTATCTTCTTTTTCCTTTGTAGGGGAGCAGAAGTTGCCACCCTAAAGTTTGTCTCTTTGGCATTTTAATTGTTTTAAGCTGATTATTTTCTGAGAAACAGTAGACCTGAGAAGGTCCTGAAAACCAAGTAGGAGTTATCCATTTATAAGAAACATTTCTTACAGCTCTTCATCCAGGACCTGGGGCTGACTGTGGCTCAGATTGTCAGCTTCTCATAAAAAAAATCAGGCTTAAGCTAAAGAAAGTAGGGAAAACCACTAGGCCAGTGAGGTATGACTTAAATCAAACCCCCTATGAATATACAGTTGAGGTAATGAATAGATTCAAGGGATTAGATATAGTAAACTGTATGCCTGAGGAACTATGGACGGAGGTCTCTAATATTGTGCAGGAGGCAGAAAACAAAACAAAAGCAGGATGGCAAAGTGGTTATTTGAGGAGGCTTTACAAATAGCTGAAGAAATAAAAGAAGCAAAAAGCAAGGGAGAAAGGGAAAGGTACATCCAACTGTCTACAGAGTTCTAAAGGATAGCAAGGAGAGACAAGAAAGCCTTCTTCAATGAACAGTGTATAAAACTAGAGGAAAACAACAGAAGGGGAAAGATAGAGATCTCTTCAAGAAAATTGGAAATATCAAGGGAACACTTTTCCCAAAGATGGGCACAGTAAAGGACAGAAGTGGTAGCGACCTAGGAGACACTGAAGAGATCAAGAAGAGATGGAAAGAATACACTGAAGAACTGTACGAAAAATATCTTAATGAACCAGATTACTACAATGGCGTGGTCAGTCACCCTGAGCCAGACATTCTATAGTGTGAAGTCAAGTGGACCTTAGGAAGCACTGCTGTTAATAAAGCTAGTGGATAAAATGGAATTCCAGTAGAGCTATTCAAAACCCTAAAGGATGATGCCATCAAGGTGTTTCACTCAATATGTCAGCAAATCTGGAAGACTCAGTAGTGGCCACAGGACTGGAAAAGGTCAATCTTCATCCCAATTTCTAAGAAGGGCAGTACTAAAGAATGTGCTAATCTTTGGACAGTTGCACTCATCTCCCATGTTAGTAAGGTCATGCCAAAATCTTGCATGCTAGGCTTCAGCATTATGCAAACCAAGAACTTCCAGATGTCCAAGATGGATTTAGAAAAGGCAAAGTAGCCAGAGACCAAATTGAACATTTGCTGGACCATAAAGAAAGCAAGGGAATTCCAGAAAACATCTATCTCTGTTTCTGGGAATTCCAGAAAACATCTATCTCAACTATGCTGTAGCCTTTGACTATGTGGATCATAACAAACTGTGTAAAACTCTTACAGAGATGGGGATACAGGACCATCTTACCTGTTTCCTGAGAAACCTGTATGCAGGTCAAGAAGCAACAGTTAGAACCTGTATGGAAAACTGATTGGTTCAAGTTTGGGAAAGGAGTACCACAAGACTGTCTGCTGTCATCCTGTTTGTTTAACCTGTATGCTGAACACATCATGAGAAATGCCAGGCTGGATGAGTTACAAGCTGGAATCAAGAGGAGAAACATCAACAACCTCAAATATGCACATGAGACCACTCTAATGGCAGAAAGCAAAGAAGAACTAAAGACCCTCTTGATGAGGGTGAAGGAGAGTGAAAAACCCAGCTTAAAACTAAATGTTAAAAAAATGAAGATCGTAGCATTCGGCCCCATTACTTCATGGCAAATAGAAGGAGGAACTCTGAAAGTTGTGACAGATATCCTCTTCTTGGGCTCTAAAATAACTGCAGATGGTGACTGCAGCCATGAAATCAGAAGGTGATTGCTTCTTGGTAGGAAAGCTATGACAAACCTAGACAGTGTGTTGAGAAGAAGAGACATGACTCTGCCGACAAAGGTCCATATAGTCAAGGCTGTGGTCTTCCTGGTGGTCATGTATGGTTGTGAGAGCTGGAGTGAAAAGAAGGCAGAACACCAAAGAATTGATACCTTTGAACTGTGGTGCTGGAGAAGACTCCTGAGAGGTTCCTTGGACAGCAAGGAGATCAAACCAGTCAATCATAAGGGAAATCAATCCTGACTACTCTTTGGAAGGGCTGCTGCTGAAGCTGCAGTATTTTGATCTTCTGATGCTAATAGCCAACTGATTGGAAAAGTCCCTAGTGCTGGGAAAGATTGAAGGCAGAAGGAGAAGAGGGTGTCAGAGGATGAGATGGCTGGATGGCATCACTGATGCATGGACATGAACTTAGGCAAACTTCAGGAGATGGTGTGGGACAGGGAGACCTGGCATGGTGAAGTCCGTGGGGTCGCAAAGAGTCGGACATGACTGGAAAACTGAACAACAGTAACAGCAAGAGACAATTACATTTGTAAGAGAAGTCTCCATCTATACCTAGAGAGGACGATGACCAAACTCCAGAAACTCTCATCAGTGAAGTAGTCCTCAGCTTTGTCTGACTCTTTGGGACCTCATTGTCTATAGCCCGCCAGGCTCCTCTGTTCATGGAATTCTCCACTCAAGAATACTGGAGATTCATGCTACAGTGGGTAGCCATTTCCTTCTCTAGGGGATCTTTTCAACCCAGGAATTGAACCTGGGTCTCCTGTATTGCAGGCTTATGCTTTACCATCTGAGGAACCAGGGAGGCCCATGGAGTAGGCGCGGGTTTAAATCTTTACCATGATCTCCCTTTTTATTGTGCTGTTCTTGGTACCCTCTCATAACTGCCTCTTCCCACCTTCAGCATATTCTTTTGTCTTTAGTTAGCTGGAGATGGGATTTAAGGTGAGGGCTTCACTTTGGCCATTTTGGCAAGTTACTCAATTTCCTGGATCTTTTTCATGTGTACATGTTATTTTTTGTTTGATTTTCTTTTGTTAATATATTTCATGTCAGTGTATTCTTAGACCAACGAGAAAAACCTAGAAGAGTAGAGAAAAATTTCTTGTGCCTCAACACCTTCTCTAAGTCATAGTTTATTAACAAAAACAATTCCTTTATTTGAAATTTTTGATAATTTAACTGGAAAATCAAATGCATTGATTTAGACTTAACCTCCATATGCTTAAGGCTTCCCCTTGTGGCTCAGCTGGTAAAGAAACTGCCTGCAATGTGGGAGTCCTGGGTTTGATCCCTGGGTTGGGAAGATTCCCTGGAGAAGGGAAAGGCTACCCACTCCAGTATTCTGGCCTGGAGAATTCCATGGACTGTACAGTCATGGGGTTGCAAAGAGTCAGACATGACTGAGCGACTTTCACTTCTGTATGCTTATGGTAAAATAATACCATCAGTGGGATAAATGGCAGATCTTTATTTATTTGTCTGTGTTCAGCGTGACTGTTTACATGCAAATTTAACATATAAGCATTCCACCAAAACATAGATTCTCATCTTTAATTTGAACAAATTTACGAAATTAATGATAGGTAGGATGGGGAGATAAAATGGAATTTTTGCAGAATTAACTAATTCAAATAAAGTATTATGATCCTAGGTAGAGTGAAGAAAGAAAAAAATAAAATCACATGTTCTTAAATTTTAATTTAATTTTTATTTTACTTATTTATGTGTTCATATAATTTAGGAGTTAAAATGCCCTAACAGCCTTAAAATGACAAACCCGTATTCACTTTGTGTCTCTCCTCACCCCAGATTTATGCTCTGAGGATATTGTTGTCAATTGCTTAACTGTATCTTCCTGTTTTTACTTCCCTATACATAAATAAAATAAGTATACTGATATGTTTTGATTTTTTAAATGTAAACATATACAATTTTGATTGGAAAATGCGGACTTCTCTGTCTTATATCCCCACTCTCCCTACTCTCTCTCTCTCCTATGTCTCCCAACATAATTATGTTATTTGTCAAGCCATGTTTCCTGCTTATGTTATTTTGACTTTGTATATATTGGTCACATAAATTCTGTAATACACTCTGATTTTTGTTTCCTTCTTGTATAATTCTTTGCTTTTCCTGGTGTTAATAATGACTTTTCCCCCTTTCTATATGCCTATTTGTTCTTTAGATGCTTTTGTCAGATACTTGGTGACATTTGCTGTCCATTCATATTTAAGAGTGGGGCACTAACATGGTAATTGGAAACTGTGTACAGAACTTGGCCTTACTGATTTGCTAAGCTTTGCTATCAAAGTTTGCCTACCCTGCAGTAAGTTTAATGCTGAGATGCCAGAGGTTTTCATCTGACAAAGAATTTATTCACAAGACAGCCAAGAAAGGAGACCTGAGAAAAAGGCTCAGACCTGCCTCCTCATAGGTGAGGGGGTTGAGATATTTACAGGATAAAGAAGCACCCTGGTCTTAGACATGGGGTGTGTAAGGTGATTGGAGGTAAGGGAAAGGTGAGATAATTGGAGTGCTGTGCAGGTATATCTGAGTTACATGCTTCTTCATAGGATGCATGTTAAAATTTGGAGGTGCTTAGTGTGATCAGAGGGAATTTTTGGCCCTCTGACATCAAAGGGTGTTTCATCAGGCACCTGCCAAGGCCCAGTTTTGGGACTGGTGATCTCAGCCAGTCTTAGCCAGCTTGAACTAAACAAGAGCTGACTCCAAGTTACTGAAAAACAATTTCAGCCCCCATTATTTCTGTAGCAATCCATACATCTGAGGTGTTATCTATAGGGGTGGTTAAGGAGACTTGTGATAAATTACCTAGGCTACACGAGACTCAGCAAGTATGCATATAAAGAGAAAAAAAAGTACTATCTAAAGTGAGTTTATTGAGTGCAGAACTTTCACAGCATCATCTTTTAGGATTTGAAATAGCTTAGTTGGAATTCCATCACCTCCACTCAGTCAGATCAGTTCAGTCACTCAGTCTTGTTCAACTTTTGTGACCCCATGAATCGCAGCATGCCAGGCCTCCCTGTCCATCACCAACTCCCGGAGTTCACTCAGACTCACGTCCATCGAGTCAGTGATGCCATCCAGCCATCTCATCCTCTGTCGTCCCCTTCTCCTCCTGCCCGCAATCCCTCCCAGCATCAGAGTCTTTTCCAATGAGTCAACTCTTCGCATGAGGTGGCCAAAGTACTAGAGTTTCAGCCTTAGCATCATTCCTTCCAAAGAAATCCCAGAGCTGATCTCCTTCAGAATGGACTGGTTGGATCTCCTTGCAGTCCAAGGGACTC
>NW_011495080.1:11805347-11816688 GCF_000754665.1 Bison bison bison | reverse complement strand
CTTCATCAAGAGGCTTTTTAGTTCCTCTTCACTTTCTGCCATAAGGGTGGTGTCATCTGCATATCTGAGGTTATTGATGTTTCTCCTGGCAATCTTGATTCCAGCTCATGCTTCTTCCAGCCCAGCATTTCTCATGAGGTACTCTGCATATAAATTAAATAATCAGGGTGACAATATACAGCCTCGATGTACTCCTTTTCCTATTTGGAACCAGTCTGTTGTTCCATGTCCAGTTCTAACTGTTATTTCCTGTCCTGCATACAGGTTTATCAAGAGGCAGGTCAGGTGGTCTGGTAGTCCCATCTTTTTCAGAATTTCCACAGTTTATTGTGATCCATACAGTCAAAGGCTTTGGCATAGTTAATAAAGCAGAAATAGATGTTTTTCTGGAACTCTCTTGCTTTTTCGATGATCCAGCGGATGTTGGCAATTTGATCTCTGGTTTCTCTGCCTTTTCTAAAACCTTCACTAGCTTTGTTCATATTGATGCTTCCTAAGGCCCACTTGACCTCCTACTCTAGGATGTCTGACTCTAGGTAGTGGTCACACCATGATGGTTATCTTGGTCATAAAGATCTTTTTTGTATAGTTCTTCTGTGTATTCTTGCCACCTCTTCTTTATGTCTTCTGCTTCTGTTAGGTCCATACTGTTTCTGTTCTTTATTGTGCCTATCTTTGCATGAAATGTTCCCTTGGTATCTCTAATTTTCTTGAAGAGATGGCTAGTCTTTCCCATTCTATTGTTTTCCTCTATTTCTTTGCATTGATCACTGAGGAAGGCTTTCTTATCTCTCCTTGCTATTCTTTGGAACTCTGCATTTAGATGGATATATCTTTCCTTTTCTCTTTTGTCTTTTGCTTCTCTTCTTTTCACAGCTATTTGTAAGGCCTCCTCAGACAACCATTTTGCATTTTTGAATTTCTCCTTCTTGGGGATGGTTTTGATCACCACCTCTTGTATAATGTTATGAACCTCTGTCCATAGTTCTTCAGGTACTCTGTCTATCAGATCTAATCCCTTGAATCTATTTCTTACTTCCACTGTATAAACAAAAGGGACTTTTGATTCAGGTCCTACCTAAATGGTCTAGAGATTTTCCCAATTTTTTTTCAATTTAAGTATTAATTTTGCAATAAGGAGTTCATGATCTGAGCCATAGTCAGCTTCTGGTCTTGTATTTGCTAAAAAAAATCAATCCTGAATATTCACTGGAAGGATTGATGCTGAAGCACCAATACTTTGGCCACCTCATGCGAAGAACTTAGTGGAAAAGACGCTGATGCTGGGAAATATTGAAGGCAGCAGGAGAAGGGAATGACAGAGGATGGATGGCATTAGTGGATCACATCACCAACTCAATAGACATGAGTTTAAGCAAGCTCCAGAAGTTGATGATGGACAGGGAAGCCTGGCATGCTGCATTCTAATGGATGGCAAAGAGTCGGACATGACTGAGCTACTGAACTGAACTGAAAAGTGAGCTTATACCAGTGAAAGGGCTGTTACAAGCTGTTCCCTTACCTCTTGTTCTGCAAAACAGGGCCAAGAATTTCTGCTAGTCAATCTCTGTTAATTCCAATGAGGTACAGTGTCATTATCATAAGTTGATCAGATGTACATCCAGATATTTCCTGGAGGAGTACATGGCAACCCACTCCATTATTCTTGCCTGGAGAATCCCATGGACAACGGAGCCTGGGAGGCTACAGTCCACAGGGGTCACAAAGAGTCAGACACAACTGAATCAACTTAGTATGTTCGCACACACACACCCAGATATTTGGCTGGGAATTTGTATTGGATAAATCATAGATAGCTTCTGTAACAAGTAGACACTAAAATAAAGACAATATAAAGGCTCAAACACAATGGAACATTTTTATTATTCACTTTTCGGGTTAATGGGTGATTTTACTCTCTGGAGAGATTTAGAAGTACAGACTTTTTTCCTTGTGATCCTACTTGTCATAGGGTCTTGTAGTACCCTCATGGCAGAAAGTGAAGATGAACTTTAGAGAGGGCACATTTGCTTTTTAAATCTTATACCCGTGGCGGATTCATGCTGATGTATGGCAAAACCAATACAATATTGTAAAGTAATTAGCCTCCAATTAAAATAAATAAATTTAAATTAAAAAAAATAAAAAATAAATCTTCATCCTGTAAGTGACAGATATTAGAGTAGCCAGAACTAGTTCAGTGAAAATTGGGCTGAGAAATGTCTCCAGCTAGGACATTACTTCCCAATGACAACTCTGAGCTCTGGGAAAGAAGTACTAATTTTGAAGACAACTTTCCATCTCTGCCTCTGAAAACCTCCCTCAAACATCACCATCTATAGATGCTGTGGGGCTTTGCTGTGGGGCTTGCTTGGTAAAAATAAACTGGATTGCCACATTTTTTTTAGTTAACACAGTGTCATTGCTTCTTCAACTTCAATATGCCTATAAATACACAGTAAAATATGCATTTTGAGTCCATAGTTCTAGTGTAGACTTTCAGTTTCTGAATTTCTAACAAGATCTCAGGTAATAAAAATTCTGTTACTCTGTGGACCATTCTTTGAGCAACAAAGACCCTAGTTACAGCACTCTGCCTCCATGTGTCCATTTATTTCTGAGTTCAGAGCCCTTTTGACTAAACTTTTCCAGGGAACATACATCCTCTCTAATGCTAGTGTGTGCAGTAGTAATTTCCTGGTGGAAATAAATAGGGGAGAGTCCCTAATAATCTCCCTGTTCTTTCTGCAGCTTTTCATGGTGGGTTTAACATCACTAAAAGTTAAAATGGGGTATTTTTAAAGAGTCATAATGATTCATATAACAAATCTTTATGAAAGGGAAAAAAGTGACGAGTCATTTAGGCTGAAGGTCTTTAGAGAGGAAGAAAAGAGGATATGCTAGAAGTAGTAATTGGTACAAGGAGAATCTCTACCACATTTCCAGGTCCAATGGTTAGGGAGGTAAAGAGACTAACACCAACTGAATGAGCTGTGTGTCAGCCTGGTTAGAACAAGAAAGTAATGGGACAAATTAGAGAATCTAATGATGAAGGAGGAAAAGTTGAAGGAGTTGTGGGAGAGGGAAAGATGGATAGAAAGGTGCTAGGGTACATCCTGGGAATTGAAATCTGAGAGATAAGGTATAACCTGGAGAGCCAAGCTTCCTGTGGTGATTGATATAAAAAGATGCTGATGACAATTATTTTAGTCCTGATGATTCTGAACAGATAGCAGTAGAGCTCAGGGAAAGAGGGGATGGGATTAGAGATTAGGGCATGTCAGAAGCAAGTTCCGGGTCTCTGGACTGACCCACATTGGTGGAGGTCTCCAAAGGGAAGATCTGATTCTGAGTATGTCAAGGAAGTTTAACCAGGAAAATGAAAGAATGTACTAGCAGAAGAAGGAGAATTTAGGCGGTAGTACAATGTAGAACCCCCCTTATATTATACTCTTATTGTATTAAGTACTCATCTTTCAGTTTCTGTTTGATATATTCTCTGCCTGAAGGCAGATATCATCATCACTACTTTTTTTTTAAATCCAATTTTCTCAATGTGGTTAACTATTTTATACAACATTTGTGGATGGCTGAAAATAATGTGAAACTTCTAAGGGATATATAATTCTGTTTAAAATAAAGGCTGCAAATCTCCTGCAAGTTAAATCATTGCAGATCCATCACTGTATACTGTGTGATTTGGTTATTAAAAAATAAATAAATCATAAGTTCTTTGAGCAAAGTTAATAACAAACAGAAAGGCTGTGGCAGGAACCAGACCAGCTTCTCTTCTGATTAACTGAAAGAGATTGATTTAAAATTTATACTATCAAACAAAAGGCAATTTTTGTATTATCTCCAGGCAGTTACGCATTGGTGAGAAACACAGCCACATACCAAATCCTCTCTATTATACATACTAACTTTCAATTTGTTAGTTCATTTCATCATCGGTCATCTACTCTTTCATTCAGGAAACGTAAGCTAGCAGTGCAGTTCGTTTATGGAACACTATTTTCATACTTAGCAATGTGTGAAACTGAATTCTTCACTTTGTTAAATTCAGCCTTATTTAGTGCAAGGGAATTGTAGAGACGTGTAGGGACAGACACCAAAGTGCTGAACAGGCAGAGGGTAAACATAGAAATTGCTCTTTGGAATCTCCTCTAAGCAGAAAGCTCTGAATGATGATTTTTGACTCTTAGATATCTTTTTCTTTTCTCTTAATGTAAAGGTGACTAAGACCAGCTTCGCTCAGCTTTTAAGATAATGAAGTTGAGATATTGCCAAAGAAGCAGCATCTCGTTTCCTCTTTTTATTTGTTACTACTTCTATATTCGATGTTGCAAGAGGGATTTCCAAAGCACACTGATAAATAAAATGAGTTTATATAAATTCTGAGACACTTAGTGTCATGGGTAAAGGTAGACTATTTTAATTATGTCAGTAGTTCCTATTATCTTGAGACTCAACTGCTTCTAGGCATCTTCTTCATCAAATGAACCTAGGCTTTTAAAACATTCCAAATAATTTATTTATTTGTGAATTTAACCACCAGTGTGACAGAAGTTTATAAGAAATATAGTCAAGTCAAACTTGGATGTGTGGGGGGATTTTTCCAGAGAGCCAACTGAAAAGGAATTTTTTTTTCTTTTTAAAAGTTGCTTTCTTTCCTGTATTGTATTTTTGTTTCTTTGCACTGCTGATCTAATTGTCTGCTGACATAGCCATTATCTCTTATAGTCATTTCAAAGAGCAAAAGTGTTAGTTGCATATGATTTTTACCACTTCTCTTGGACTTGCAACTGGTTCTCCCTGATTGCTTCATTTTAATAGCCTGCATAATGCAATTAAAAAGCTCTAACACTATTTGAGTGTAAGATGGCTATGACCAATGAAGAAGACAAGATAAAATCTTTGACCATGATACTGTGTATGCAAGGAAAGCTACTTTCTTTGGGGTAGAAACTTGAACAAACAAAACCACAGCATCTAGGATATAGAAAGTCATTGTAAGAAAAAAAAAAAAAAGAGGATTTTTATTTGTTTTTACCGAGACCTATGCATGCAGTTATTGCAAAACTTCCAAAGTTCCTTTGTCAATGAGATTATGAAATGTTTCAAATGCAAGAGAGTGTTTCTATTGGATTGTCTTTCTATTTGAATAAGACATTGTATCAATAGTCATTCCTCCCATGATTCTAAATTGTAGAGTCTAGAGATATAGGTCAGAATAATAATCACATTTACACAATCCTACATCACTTTTTAAAAAATAGAACAACCTCAATGAAATACGTCTTCATGAAACAAAAGCAGATGCTTTTATTTTTTCAAGACTGAGAATAAATAAGGCTGTTTAATGTTGAACAGGTAGTAATAAACTGCCGTTGTTTTAATCTTTTCATATTCCTTCCTCCTTCCTTCCTTCTTTACTTTTTACTAAAGCATCTGATCCATTCAAAAGGAATGAATTAAAGGTGTCCTTAACTTAGTGAGATGTTAAATCTTTTGGGATTTAAGGGTGTTTTATAATTTTTCCTTATATGACTTGGATAGTCTATGAAGTTTAGAAGACTACATTAGTTTTCTGAATTTGCAAAATGACTTAAAACTGGTTTATACCCCCTGGAATTCAAAGGCTATATCAGACACTGAAATGTCCATGATGGGCCATGAGTGCCCAGATTAAACACTTCGGAATGTGTCTATGAGGGTATTTCTGGATGAGATTAGCATTTGAATCTGTGGACTCAGTCAAATAGATGGGGGTGGGGGGTGGCATGGTCCAATCCATTAAGAGGGCCTGACTAGAATGAAAAGGGTAGGAAAGGAGAATTTGCCCTATTTCTGTCTCCCTGCCCAACTGAGACATTGTCCTTGGACTGAGATTTATACCACTGGCTCCCCTGACTCCTAAGACTTTGTACTCATATTGGAGCTGTATCACTGGCTTATCTGGGTCACCACCTTGCAGATAGTAGATCACAGGGACTTAGCCCCCGTGATTATATGTGCCAACTCAAAGATAGATAGATAGACAGATCCATTAGTTTTGTTTCTCTGGTGAATCCTGGTTAATACAGTACATTTTTCATTTATGAATATTTTTAGTGAAAACACAAAATCCTCTATCTGATTACTCAAAATAAGATGGTGGAGTATTTGATTGGGTGATCCATACTTAAGGGCTTCCCTTGCGGTTCAGCTGGTAAAGAATCCATCTGCAATGTGAGAGACCTGGGTTCAATCCGTAGGTTGGGAAAATCCCCTGAAGAAGAGAACGGCTACTCACTCCAGTATTCTGTCTGGCCTGGAGAATTCCATGGATTCTATGGTCCATGTGGTTGCAAAGAGTCAGACACGGCTGAGTGACTTTCACTTTCTTTCTTTTTAAAGCCAGAGTAGAAACTTCTCAGCCTTGATGGTGAGGAGAAACCCAATAATTAAATAAATAATATAAATAAAATATATAAATAGAATATAACCCAATATTATATTTTGAGGAGGAAGAGAAAAAGGTAATGGAAACAAAATCAGAAGAAAAAGAGTAGGAGAATAAGGAAAGGAGAAAGAGTAAATGACATTTTTAGTATCATGATGGGTGGTTGACAAAAAGCATCATAATAGGACATGGAACAGAGCCACTGACAAAACCTCATGAACTTCTGTATGACAGCAGTTCAGTCACTCACAAACATTTATGGTGCAGTTAGTATTTGGCAGACCTCTTTACGTCAGTGATAAGAGCTTGATTTTTAGGTTTTTCAACTACTGCTTGGTAAAACACATAACCACATAAACAAACAATGAAAAGTCCCAAAGTAGGCAAAAACAGAGCTTAATACAGGTAGAAATACAACTGTGAAAGATACAGCTTCAGTGCTTGAAGATCTAATTTAGGATGAGGGTTACTAAAGGCACAACTAGGAGCTGTCAAAGTCAAAATTTGGAATGCATCCTACAAAGAAGATGGACTCTGGAAGTCCCAGGAAATGAGTAGGAATTCTTTAAACTATAAGACTTCTTTGAACAAAGCATACTTAGCATCGAAAGTCTGTTGTCAAAGTTGAAATTCATCATATATGTTCCACCAGCTACTAATTCTACAGGAAATTAGAGAATTTATATAATGGTAGGGAAGCAAAGCATTCGCTGGACCCTCAGATAACATTCAGTGACCCAAGTAATGGAAAAAGGGAACCTTCAGTTTTAAAGCTGATAAACAATGAATTAACTGATATGTTTAGGGAGGAAAAAAAGGAAAACCTTTTCTAATCCCATTTGAAGAATGTTTTAATCCCAAAATAAGTTTTATTTTACCATTAAGGATTTTTAATATGGCAGTAAACCTCTAGGCCATTCAGGTATAACCTAAATCAAATCCCTTATGATTATACAGTGGAGATGACAAGTAGATTCAAGGGATTAGATCTGCTAGATAGAATGCCTGAAGAACTGTGGACGGAGGTTTGCAAGAGTGTATGGAAGGCAGTCACCAAAATCATCCCAAAGTAAAAGAAATGCAGGAAGGCAAAATGGTTGTGTGAGGAGGGCTCACAAATAACTGAGGAAGAAAAGAAGCAAAAGGCAAAGGAGAAAGAGAAAGATATACTCATCTGAATGCAGAGTTCCAGAGAATAGCAAGGAGAGATAAGAAATACTTCCTAAATGATCAATGCAAAGAAATAGAGGAAAACAATAGATTGGGAAAGACAAGAGATCTCTTCAAGAAAATTGCAGATACCAAGGGAACATTTCATGCAAAGATGAGCACAAAAAAGGACAGAAAAAGCAAGGACATAACTGAAACAGAAGAGATTAAGAAGAGGTGGCAAGAACACAAAAGGACTACAAGAAAGGTCTTAATGACCCAGGTAACCATGATGGTGTGGTCACTCACCTAGAGCCAGACATCCTGGAGTGTGAAGTCAAGTGGAGCTTGGGAAGCATTACTGCAAACAAAGCTCATAGAGGTGATGGAATTCCAGCTGAGCTATTTCAAATCCTAAAATATGATGTTGTTACAGTAGTGCACTCTTTATGCCTACAAATTTGGAAAACTTAGCAATGGCAATAGGACTGGATTTTTCCAGTACACATTTCAGTTTTCATTCTAATCCCAAAGGAAAGCGATGCCAAAGGATGTTCATATTACCTCACAATTTTGCTCATCTCACATTCTAGCGAGATAATGCTCAAAATCCTTCAAACTAAGCTTCAACATTATGTGAAATGAGAACTTTCAGATACACAAGTTGGATTTAGAAGAGACAGAGGAACAGGATATCAAATTGCAAACATCCATTGGATCATAGAAAAAGCAAGGGAATTCCAGAAAAACATCTGCTTCTGCTTCATAGCCTTTGTGTGGATCACAACAAACTGTGGAAAATTCTTAAAGAGATGGGGATACTGGACAACCTTAACTGACTCCTGAAAAACCTGTATGCAGGTCAAGAAGCAATGGTTAGACATGGAACAATGGACTGGTTCAAAATTGGGAAAGGGATCAAGGCTGTATATTGTCACCCTGCTTATTGAATTTATATGCAGAGTGAAGTGAAATGAAAATAGCTCAGTCATGTCCGACTCTTTGTGACTCCATGCACTATACAGTCCATGGAATTCTCCAGGCCAGAATACTGGAGTGGATTGCTATTTCCTTCTCGAGGGGATCTTCCCAACCCAGGGATCAAACCCAGGTCTTGCACATTGCAGGCAGATTCTTTACCAGCTGAACTACAAGGGAAGCCCAATAATACTGGAGTGGGTAGCCTATGCCTTCTCCAGGGGATCTTCCCAACCCAGGAATCAAAGCAGGATCTCCTGCAGCAGGAAGAATCTTTACCAAGTGAGCTATCAGAAACCCATGATATGCAAAGTGCAGCATGTGAAATGCAGGGCTGCATCAAGATTACCAGGAGAAATATCAGCAACTTCTGTATGCAAATACTACTACTCTAATGGCAAAAAGTAAAGAGAAACTAAAGAGCCTCTTGATGAGGGTGAAAGAGGAGAGTGGAAACACTGGCTTAAAACTCAATATTCAAAAAACTAAGATCATGGCATTCAGTTCCATCACTTCATGGCTAATAGACAGGGGGAAAATGGAAACAGTGGCAGATTTTATTTTCTTGTGTTCCAAAATCACTGTGGATGGTGATTGCAGCCATGAAATTAAAAGAAGCTTCCTCCTTGGAAGAAAAGCTATGACAAACCTAGACAGCATATGAGAAAGCAAAGAAAGCAAAGCTGACAAAGGTCTGTACTGTCAAAGCTATGGTTTTTCCAGTGGTCATGTACGAATGTAATAGCTGGACCATAAAAAAGACTGAGGGCTGAAGAATCTATTCTTCCAAACTGTGGTGCTGAAGAAGAGTCTTGAAAGTCCTTTGGACAGCAAGGAGATCAAATCAGTCAATCTTAAAGGAAATCAACCCTGAATATTTATTGAAAGGACTGCTACTGAAGCTGAAGCTCTAATATTATAGCCCCTTGATGGGAAGAGTTGACTCACTGGAAATGACCTTGATGCTGGCAAAGATTGAGGGCAGTAGAAGGGGGACAACAGAGGATGTGATGGTTGGATGGCATCAGTGACTCAAGGACATGAGTTTGAGCAAACTCTGGGAGATAGTGGACAGGGAGGCCTGGCATGCTGCAGTCTGTGGGGTCACAAAGAGTTGGATAGGACTTAGTGACTGCACAATAACAACAATAGTACAAATTACCAGGGGCAAAGCTTAGAAACAAGGTAAATCAGTTTATCAATCCAATATTTATTAACTGTCTACTATATAACCAGCTCTTTGCTTGGAATTATGAAAATAATAGGACTATTTTCCCAAATTCCAAGAAAGTAATAAAAATACATGTAAAAGTGGATCAAATATTCTGAAAGCTTATCTTTGAAGTTAAATTTTAAATCTCAAAACTTAAGATGTAACCTTGCTGCTGCTAAGTCGCTTCAGTCGTTTCCGACTCTGTGCGACCCCATAGACGGCAGCCCACCAGGCTCCCCCATCCCTGGGATTCTCCAGGCAAGAGCACTGGAGTGGGTTGCCATTTCCTCCTCCAATGCATGAAAGTGAAAAGTGAAAGTGAAGTCGCTCAGCCGTGTCTGACTCTTAGCAATCCCATGGACTGCAGCCTACCAGGCTCCTCCATCCATGTGATTTTCCAGGCAAGAGTACTGGAGTGGGGTGCCATTGCCTTCTCCAAGATGTAACCTTAAATATTAATGAACATTTATAAATATAAAAATCTTCATTTTGAAGAATTGATTCATATTGAATCATTTTAGATAAATGCTATCATAGTTAAAGCTTTTTCTTGTATTTGTAGTTGTATCATGTGATTCAAAGTTCTAAAGCTGAGACATGATATATATAAGAAACAAAAGTCCCCTATATAGCTTTTAAAAATGTATTATAATCAGTAAGTAATGTGAGAATGCTGTCATTTAATGATAATATCAATTTTACGTACCATACATTAGGCAGTTGTCATCCTGGAAGAATTTGAGCATGGCTCTATCCTGTGATCAAAGTACCTCCCCTATACAATTACACATAAATCACAATTTACTAGGTAGAAGAGCATGGTGTTTAAATATGCAGGCTGTGCTGTAATCATCTGAGGTGAGATCCCAATTTTATTTTTTTTTTGATCTTCCCTTTTGCCTCAGCTATGGAATTGGAATCACTATAGAACTTTCCCCACAGGCTTACAGTGATGACTAAACAATTAAAGTTTATAGCTTCAATACGTGAGCCTAGAAAGTTCTCAATAAACATTTAAATAATATTATGTGAAGTAGGCATGCCAAGCCATGAGGTTTTAGGGAATTTTCCCCCAAATTCCACCTGTCTACTGTATTGCCACTTACAAATTCTGTGTAACATGAGATTTAGTTTTGGACCTTCTCTGATTATCTGTCTTGAAATACCGAGACTTCTAGTGGAAATACCTTTTAGTCTTAAGACACCCATGAGTAAAGATTTTCCTTCTAATGCCATCTGAGGTCTGAAGAATTAGGTTGTCAGACCTATTCTTTCTTGTTCATTTTATAATCCCGAGACAGCAACATGGTCACTTGAGAATAATTAAAATTTCAAGTTACTTAATCCCATGAGGATAAACATTTTTATCATCTTTATCTCTTAATTGCTAACAAATGTTCTTGAAAAAAGCACAATGTGACACTTAACTAATTTGCATATACTGAAAAGGTAGCGAGTTTTTAAATAAGTCATTATTTTGAGCAAAACAAATTACTGGCATGGGTTGTACTCATGTTGTCTATACAAATACATAACAAAATTGTTAAGTTTTGTCA
>NW_011495080.1:11803793-11805247 GCF_000754665.1 Bison bison bison | reverse complement strand
AGCTTCTAACACGGCAGGTATGAGTGACACAACAGCACAAGCCAGCATTCCAGCACTGTTGTTGTTTTTTTTTTTTTCTTCCTAGAGTGGCTGGCAATCTTGAACATTCTAACGTTGATTGCCCCTTCCATCCAAAAGTAATATTCTATGTAAAATTATATAGTTGATTTATCTATAAATCCTAACTGAATAAGACTATTTATTGTACATTATTCTAACTCAAAACAAGGACTGTCTTTATCTTCATTTTTTCCCCTCCTTTGTCTTTTACTTTTTCTCCCTCTGGATGATCTTTTCTAATGTCCCTTCCAAATGAGCCCCTGTTAGAACAGTCTGCAGCCACCTCCTTCATTAGTCAAATTTGAAGGAATGATCTTCCATCCAGTCTTCTGTCCAGCTTCCCTCACACTAGAGACTCCTTTGTACATGACGTGGCATCAGAAGATAGTGATAGATAGAGCCTGGTCCTGGACTGCTGTGATGTTTTTTAAATTAATTTTTATTGAAGTAACAGAGGCATCACTTTGCTGACAAAGATTCATATATTTAAAGCTATGGTTTTTGCAGCAGTCATGTACAGATGTAAGAATTGGTCCATAAAGAAGACTGAGTGCTGAAAAATTGATGCTTTCAAATTGTGGTGCTGGAGATGACTCTTGAGAGTCCTTTGGACAGCAAAGACATCAAACCAGTCAATACTAAAGGAACTTAAACCTGAAAATTTATTGGAAGGACTGATGTTGAAGCTGCAATACTTTGGGCACTTGATGCAAAGAGCTGACTCATTGGAACAAACAAGGATTCTAGGCAAGACTGAAGGCAAGAAAAGGGTGAAATGGTTAGATAGCATCACTGACTCAATGTTAGTGATATTCAATATAGTGATATTGTAACTTTTAAAAAAAGGGACTGTGAAGAAAAGGACATTAATTGCTAAATACAACAAATTTCAAAAAAGAAACTAGTAAAGAGAAAAAAAAAACACCTCTTAATACAAATGCTTTGTCATGCATTGACTAGTAGTTTTGATAAGGATTACTTATAATGAGAAGTTTCCACATAGTCTGAAACTTAAATTTATTTGCTGTTTGATGGCAGCCCCCCAAAACCCCATGCCCTGCCACCCTACCCTCATGGGATTAAGTAACTTGAAATTTTAATTATTCTCAAGTGACCATGTTGCTGTCTCGGGATTATAAAATGAACAAGAAAGAATAGGTATGACAACCTAAATAGTCAGACCTCAATATTGCATAGGAACCTGTAATGTTAGGTCTATGAATCAAGGCAAATTGGAAGTACTCAAACAGGAGATAGCAGGAGTGAACGTCGACGTTTTAGGAATCAGCAAACTAAAATGGACTTGAATGGGTGAATTTAATTCAGATGACCATTATATCTACTACTGTGGGCAGGAATCCCTCAGAAAAAATGGAGTAGCCATCATGGTCCAA
>NW_011495080.1:11802400-11803693 GCF_000754665.1 Bison bison bison | reverse complement strand
TTTTGTCAGTGAATCTGTTCATGCCTGTGATCAAAAGCTGTAGCAACTTGTCAGACTACTTCTCTATTTCCACTCCCAAACAATGACTTTAATATCTCTTTTGGAAAGACTAGAATTAATTAACTTCATAAGTCAACCAGGATCCTTATTGCTCCATTAAAAGGTTACATGAACCCTTTATCTTATGTTTGTAACTTTTTTAAAAAAGGGACTTTGAAGAAAAGGACATTAATTACTAAACACAACAAAACTCAAAGAAGAAACTTGTAAAGAAAAAAAAAAAAACTCTTAATAGAAATGCTTTGTCATGCACTGACTAGTAGTTTTGATAAGGATTACCTGTAATGAGAAATTTCTACATAGTCTGAAATTTAAATTTATTTGCTGTTTGATTGCAGCTGTATAAATTCCTCCAGCCCCCTACAACCCCATGCCCTGCCATCCATGCCTGCCTAGAATGCCTGTGTTACATTCTGAAAGAGTGTCACTGAAATTCTTCACCTTCTACTAATAGATAAACTTATATTGGGAGCTGGTGATTTTTTTTAGCACAGAAAGTGACCCTGGAAATCTATTTTCTGATTTACACATAATTAATTTGCACCTTAATGATGAGTAACACAGCATGGCATCTGCTATTTTCAGCAGTATACTGGATTAGTCTCATGACTATCATTAAATATTTAATAATGTTATATGTTTATATCAATAAATAAAAATTTAATCCTGATTCTTAATTTGTACTTTGCAGAGTGGCTACTCACAATACTTCTGTTCTCTCGAAATTCTGTGTAGGTCAACTTACCTACAAAATTCAGTTAAGCAACTAGGGGTAGGGAAAAGAAAGGACAGAGGTTTGTCTTTTTCTAGTAATTTGAAGACTTAACACAGTTTTTGTCAAAATGTATCCTGCAGTCCAATAAACTTGATATAAATGTTATAAATGAACCTTGCCATATTCTTAAAGTGGGGTTTAGGAGTCTGTGTATTTATACACACCCATCTTTTGTGTAGAAGGTTCATGGATAACACTGAAAACAGGATGATATGAAGGGTGAGTTGAGCTGGGGAGTGACAGATGGTTTGTATCGTGTGCTGACAACCAAAAGCAGAACATAGTTGTAGAGGCCTGAGACCAAGAGGGGACAGCAACTGTCCAAAATGGAGAGGATGGGGAGAGCCAGTATATACTGAACCAGAAGATGAAAACCCAGAGTAGTACCAGTAACTAACAGAAGATAACGTAGGAACATGTTCCAAAAGAAGAGAGTAGATAAAAATAGCTTCTAACAC
>NW_011495080.1:11800931-11802300 GCF_000754665.1 Bison bison bison | reverse complement strand
AATGGTTCTATGAAGACCTATGAGACCTTTTAGAACTAACACCCAAAAAAGATGTCCTTTTCATTACAGGGGACTGGAATGCAAAAGTAGGAAGTCAAGAAATACTTGGTGTAATAGGCAAATTTGGCCTTGGAATACAGAATGAAGCAGGGCAAAGGCTAATAGAGTTTTGCCAAGAGAACACAAGGGCATAGCAAACACCCTCTTCCCACAACACAAGAGAAGACTCTACCCATGGACATCACCAGATGGTCAACACCAGAATCTGACTGATTATATTCTTAGCAGCCAAAGACGGAAAAGCTCTATACAGTCAGGCAAAATAAGACCAGGAGCTGACTGTGGCTCAGATCATGAACTCCTTATTGCCAAATTCAGACTTAAATTGAAGAAAGTTGGGAAAACGACTAGACTATTCAGGTATGACCCAAATCAAATCCCTAACGATTATACAGTGGAAGTGAGAAATAGATTTAAGGGACTAGATCTGATAGATAGAGTGCCTGATGAACTATGGATGGAGGTTCATGACATTGAACAGGAGAGCAATCAAGACCATCCCCATGGAAAAGAAATGCAAAAAAAGCAAAATGGCTATCTGGGGAGGTCTTACAAATAGCTGTGAAAAGAAGAGAAGTGAAAAAGAAAAGGAGAAAAGTAAAGATATAAGCATCTGATTGCAGATTTCCAAAGAATAGCAAGGAGAGATAAGAAAGCCTTCCTCAGCGATCAATGCAAAAGAATAGAGAAAAACACAGAATGGGAAAGACTAGAGATCTCTTCAAGAAAATTAGAGATACCAAGGGAACATTTCATGCAAAGATGGGCTCAATAAAGGATAGAAATGGTATGGACCTAAAAGAAGCAGAAGATATTAAGAAGAGGTGGCAAGAATACACAGAAGAACTGTACAAAAAAGATCTTCGTGACCCAGATAATCATGATGGTGTTATCACTCACCTAGAGCCAGACATCCTGGAATGTAAAGTCAAGTGGGCCTTAGAAAGCATGACTACGAACAAAGCTAGTGAAGGTGATGGAATTACAGTTGAGCTATTTCACATCCTGAAAGATGATGCTGTGAAAGTGCTGCACTCAATATGCCAGCAAATTTGGAAAACTCAGCAGTGGCCACAGGACTTGAAAAGGGCAGTTTTCATTCCAACCCCAAAGAAAGACAATGCCAAAGAATGCTCAAAGTATTGCACAATTACACTCATCTCACACGCTAGTAAAGTAATGCTCAAAATTCTCCAAGCCAGGTTTCAGCAATACATGAACTGTGAACTTCCAGATGTTCAAGCTGGTTTTCGAAAAGGCAGAGGAACCAGAGATCAAATTGCCAACATCTGCTGGATCATGGAAAAAG
>NW_011495080.1:11796197-11800602 GCF_000754665.1 Bison bison bison | reverse complement strand
GATGGACGTGAGTCTGAGTGAACTCCGGGAGTTGGTGATGGACAGGGAGGCCTGGCGTGCTGCGATTCGTGGGGTCACAAAGAGTCGGACAGGACTGAGCGACTGAACTGAACTGAACTGACTCAATGTATATGAATCTGAGCAAACACTGGGATACAGTGGAGGACCCAGGAGCCTAGAGTGCTGTGTCCATGGGGTCACAAAGAGTCCAACATAACCGAGTGACTGAACAATAACAATAAAAATAGTTTGCGATATTGTGTTAGTTTCCGTTTGCAGCAAAGTGAATCAGTTATATGTATACATGTGTCCCCTCTTTTTTAGATTTCCTTCTCATTTCGGCTACCACAGAGCACTGAGAAGAGTTCCCTTTGCTGTACAGGAGGGGCTCAATAGTTATCCCTTTTATACATAGTGGTGTATATATGTCAATCCCAATCCTCCAATTCATCACACCGTTTCTCTCCTTGGTAACTGCAAGTTTGTTCTCTACATCTGTGACTCTATTTCTGCTTTGCAAGTGGATATGGCACCCCACTCCAGTACTCTTGCCAGGAAAATCCCATGGACGGAGGAGCCTGGTAGGCTGCAGTCCATGGGGTCACAAAGAGTTGGACATGACTGAGCGACTTCACTTTCACTCTTCACTTTCATGCACTGGAGAAGGAAATGGCAACCCACTCCAGTATTCTTGCCTGGAGAATCCCAGGGATGGGGGAGCCTGGTGGGCTGCCGTCTTTGGGGTCGCACAGAGTCGGACACGACTGAAGCGACTTAGCAGCAGTAGCAGTAGCAGCAAAGAAGATTAGTACATATATACACAATGGAATGTTACTCAGCCATAAAAAGGAACTAAATAGTGCCATTTAAATGGATCTAGAGATTTTCATTTAGAGTGAAATAAGTCAGAAAGAGAATAACAAATATCATATAATGTCACTTATATGTGGAATCTAGAAAAATGGTGCAGATGAACTTACTTGCTATAAGGTTTGGGTCATCTGCCTCAGGGAACATGAACCTCTTGCTGACTCTCACTAGAACACCAACTTCTTGTTCCGTGTTCACGGAGTAGATGTTGGCCCAGTTCTAGCTCACTTGCAAGTACAGTACGATGTCACCTGTGACACAGTGTCTCTGAAACCAAACCTGAACAAGATAAAATGACAGTTCCTCCAGAGACACATTACTTTCACATCAGTGATTTATTCTTTAGACTAGTCTGTACCAGAGTCCCTGAAAGTACAGTTACCAAATGAGTTATTTCCCTTTGAGATCTTCTGAAAGGTCCCATTCAGGTACCTGAATACAGTGAAAACATGTCTTGAAACCCATTCTAGAGTGGAATTCAGAGTTAAGTCGGATTGATCTAGACACAAAATGAATTTAATTACTGAAATGTCAGAATAATTCTCATTGTGTCTCTCTCCCTATTATTGTCTTCAGAGCAGATTACTCAGGATATTATACTAGGGTGTTCACTCTTCTACTGCAGTGCAAGTTTGCTGATTGCCCTGATGGTCAGTAGCCCTAAATTATCTGTAGTCATGTTTTATTTGAACTGATATGAATCCAGGATATAAGCAAAGTGAAACTCAAACCTGTAATGAGGTCAAAAAGAAAAGCAATTGTTCTCAGTTTGACTAGCTATTTTTTATCTTTGTTGAATAACTAAATTATGAATATGAGTCATATTATGAAGCATTAGCAGTGAAAATCTGTAACTGATCTACATACATTACAAATTGATTTAGATGAGCCAGGTCTAGCTCTAATGACCAGCACACATGATATGCTGAAAGTGTGTAATCACCCACACACAGATGTCGCAGAAGAGGAATTTAACAAAATGGCTATTGGCTTTTATTACCTCTCACATGGTCAGATAGCATTTATCTGATATGAAGAATGGACCCAGTGAATTATCAAACAAACAGATACTTTTTTTTCTCTTTGCATGTGGTAAGTCTCTTTGGATTTATAATAACTCATTGGAGAACGCAGCAATCTCTAAAATTTTGCTGCAAGGTGAGAAAATACCAAGCAGAGACAAGTTATTAAAAAGAGAGGATATATCACATTGAACTCTAAACACTTATTCTTAACACATGATGCCTCATACAGCACCAAATAAGATGACAGATGTGTATGATTTATAAAACACTTTCTTGTTTAGAAAAGCAAAGTGATAAAATTGAGTTGATGGATATAGTAGCTGTGAGACAAAATCATTCTCTGTCTATGTAAGCTGTATGTAATAAAATCTCTAAAGTAATGTTCTCCATTTCTTAAATTCAGTTGCTGGTGCTATTTATATTTTTTCAGTCACCTGGCAAGTAAATCTTCTATCAGTACTCTGAAAATCTAAATCATTACTGTTGATGTTCATGAAATTGAGAATTATGATTGCTAACTCAAAGATTTCAACTGTTTGTTTTTGTTTTTGTTTTTTTGGATGTGAAGAAAAGGGGAGTGTTGTGGTGGGTAGAAAAATGTCCCTCCAAAGATGTTCATATTCTAATCCTGGAATCTATTAATATTTTATTGCCTGACAAGAGGGACTTTACAGATATGATTAAGTTAAGGATCTTGAGATGGACATATTTTTCTGGGTGGGCCCAATATAATTGCATGGGACCTTAGAAAAGGATTCAGGAGAGGAAGAATCATAGAAGGAGACATGATGACAGAAGCAGAGGTCAGAGTGATTTATTTGCTGATTTTTATTGAAGATAGAAGGGGGTATGAACCAGGGAATGGAGGCAGCCTCCAGAAACTAAAAAAGGCAGGTATACTTTTTCTCTCCTAGAGCCCCCAGAAGGAATTCAGCCCTGCTAACACCTTGATTTTAAACCCAAAGAACCTATTTCAGACTTTTAAAATGTGAAATCATATGTTTGCACTCTTTTAAGTTACTAAATTGTTGGTAATTTGTTTCAACAGCAATAAGACTAATGTAGTCTGTTGCCTTATGGACACTGTGGGACACTGTCTAAAAAATATCCCTTATCTTTGTTATAATTTTCCTGAAATGCCTTCAAGTGTATGAAGAATTAAACATTATATTCCATTTTTGATGTATCAAGTCAAAGCTCAGGCAGTGTTTCCATGACCCATAATGTGATGCTCAGTGACTGACCAACGTTCCTGGAAGATGCCTGTTCTGGTTGTTGGATATTTTTATTTCCATAGTAAAACCACATCCTTTATGGTCAACAATTAGCCTTAGCGACATACTGATAGCATTCCCCAAATTCAACAATCCAGAAGCAAAATAAAATCTTGTTTCAGATGGATTCATGTTCTCTGAAAAACAAAGCAGTTTTCCCCTATTTGAAAAACATTTCAACTTAAAAAGTATTTTTACAAACACAACAAAGTATAACTATGTGTATTTTCTGAGTTAGCTAAACAGTAGATTATAATTAATGAGTGGAAATAAAATATTGTTTTTCTAACGATTTTATAAGCTTTACAACATGTGGCAATAGCAATGGGATTCTTTTAAAAAGAATTAGATGAGTGTTTCCCAAAGAATATAAGAGAAACTAGTCCTAGGAAGTTCACTTTCAAATAAAAGATGTGGCTTTATATTTCACAATGATGCTAGCTTTACCCTCTTTGACTTTTACAGCAGCATATTATGAAAGTATGTCAAAAAGAATCATATTCAAATTTAACTAAGCTTTTCCACAGTTATCTTTGAGAATTTTAGATTTATTAACTGTAAAGAAAGTTGAGCTAAATAAAGATCAAATTTATTTTATAAAGATTTATATTATTCAGCCCAAAAAAAATTTACATTGTTGGTAAATAATGTATCGATCGACATTGAATTCAGGAGACCCTCTTAAAATGATTGTGATAAGTCATAATAATTTCCATTAGTTCTCTCCTTGAGATAATCTCCTTATCCCCATTTTGCAGGTAAAAAAAAACAGGCTATGTGGGTTACGTTACCTGACCTTGATTGCCTTATTGGTAGAAAGAGAATCAATAGGAATACAATTAATCTATGCTTTGTGTGCTATGGTATCTTGTCCTTTTTTTTTTTTTGGCTATTTTGAAATATTTACTATCTTCCTACAATTTGAGTCATATGAATGCAGGACTTTCATTTTATCTTGACGTAAAGAAAATTTCAGGGAGACCAGAGGACAAGCATTTTGTGCTTCTGGTAGTTTATTTGCCCCCCACATTTTTCTAAAATAGTACTTCCCATGCTATAGAGAATGTGATGGATGTATGATGACAGAAAATAAACAGCATGAAGTGAAAGTGAAAGTGAAATCGCTCAGTCGTGTCCGACTCTTTGTGACCCTGTGGACTGTAGCCCACCAGGCTCCTCTGTCCATGGGATTCTCCAGGCAAGAATACTGGAGTGGGTTGCCATTTCCATATTGAG
>NW_011495080.1:11793875-11795956 GCF_000754665.1 Bison bison bison | reverse complement strand
TCTGTCATTGTTGCCGTTGTTCAGTCTCTAGTTCAGTTCAGTTGCTCAGTCGTGTCCAGCTCTTTGCAATCCCATGGACTGCAGCATGCCAGGCTACCCTGTCCATTACCAACTCCTGGAGCCTGCTCAAACTCATGTCTATTGAGTCAGTGATGCCATCCAACCATCTCATCCTCTGTCGTCCCCTTCTTCTGCCTTCAAACTCTTCCAGCATCAGGGTCTTTTCCAGTGAATCAGTTCTTTGCATCAGGTGGCCAAAGTATTGGAGCTTCATCTTCAGCATCAGTCCTTCCAATGAATAATCGGGACTGATTTCCTTTAAAATTGACTGGTTTGATCTCCTTGTAGTCCAAGGGACTCTTAAGAGTCTTCTCCAACACCATAGTCCAAAAGTCTTCGGCATTCAGTTTTCTTTATAGTCCAATTCTCACATTCATAGATGACTACTGGAAAAACCAGAGTTTTGAATAGATGGACCTTTGTTGGCAAAGTTTCTGATTGTTAACATGCTGTCTAGGTTGGTCATAGCTTTTATTCCAGTGAGCAAGTGTCTTTTAATTTCATGGCTTCAGTCACCCAAAATAAAAGATGTGGCTTTATATTTCACAATGATGCTAGCTTTTGGATTTTGGAACCCAAGAAAGTAAAGTCTATTTCCATTGTTTCCCCATCTATTTGCCATAAAGTGATGGGACTGGATGATGCCATAATCTTAGTTATTTGAATGCTGAGTTTTAAGTCAGCTTTTTCCCTATCCTCTTTCACTTTCATCAAGAGGCTCCTCAATTCCTCTTCGCTTTCTGTCATAAGGGTTGCATCATCTGCATATCTGAGGTTATTGATATTTCTCCCGGCAGTCTTGGTTCCAGCCTATGCATCATCCAGCCTGGCATTTCTCATGATGTGCTCTGCATATAAGTTAAATAAGCAGGGTGACAATATACAGCCTTGACGTACTCCTTTCCCTATTTGGAACCAGTTTGTTGTTCCATCTCTGGTTTTAACTGTTGCTTCTTGACCTGCATACAGATTTCTCAGAAGTCAGGTCAGGTGATCTGGTATTCCCATCTCTTGCAAAATTTTCCACAGTTTGTTGTGTTCAGAGGCCTTGGCATAGTCAATAAAGTAGAAGTAGATGTCTTTCTGGAACTCTCTGGCTTTTTCTATGATCAGCCAGTGTTGGCAATTTGATCTCTGATTCCTCTGACTTTTCTGAATCCAGCTTGAACATCTGGAAGTTCTCGGTTCACCTTCTGTTGAAGCCTCACTTGGAGAATTTTGAGCATTACTTTGCTAGCATGTGAGATGAGTGCAATTGTGCAGTAGTTTGAGCATTCTTTGGCATTGTCTTTTTAGGGATTGGAATGAAAATCAACGTTTTCCAGTCCTGTGGCCACTGCTGAGTTTTCCAAACTTGCTGGCATATTGAGTGCAGCACTTTCAACAGCATCATCTTTTAGGATTTGAAATAGCTCCACTGGAATTCCATCACCTCCACTAGCTTTGTTCGTAGTGATGCTCTCTAAGGCTGCTTGACTTTGGACTCCAGGATGTCTGGCTCTAGGTGAGTGATCACACCATCGTGGTTATCTGGGTCATGAAGATCTTTTTTGTATAGTTCTTCTGTGTATTCTTGCTACCTTTTTAAAATATCTTCTGCTTCTCTTAGCTCTACACCATTTCTATCCTTTATTGTGCCCATCTTTGCATAAAATGTTCAACTGTTTGTGACCCTCTGGACTGTAGCATGCCAGGCTTCCCTGTCCTTCACTATCTCCCTCAGTTTGCTCATGTCATCCAACCATCTCATCCTCTGTCACCCCCTTCTCTTCCTGCCCTCAATCTTTACCAGCCTCAGGGTCTTTTCCAATCAACTGGCTTTTCCCATTAGATGGCCAAAGTATTAGAGCTTCAGCAACAGTCCTTCTGTTAATAATGAATGTTTGGGTTGATTTCCTTTAAAATTGACTGGTTTGATCTCCTTTCTGTCCAAGGGACTCTCAAGAGTCTTCTCTAGCACCACAATTTGGAAGCATCAATTATTTGGTGCTCAGCATTCTTTATCATCCAACTCTCATATC
>NW_011495080.1:11791976-11793522 GCF_000754665.1 Bison bison bison | reverse complement strand
GAGCTATTTAAATTCCTAAAACATGATGCTGTTAAAGTCCTGCACTCATTATGCCAGAAAATTTGGAGAACTCAGCAATGGCCACAGGACTGGAAAGGGTCAGTTTTCATTTCAAGCCCAAAGAAAGGCAATGCCAAAGAATGTTCAAACTACTGTGCACACTATTCACATACTCAGAAGGTAGTACTCAAAATCCTTCAAGCTAGGCCTCAACAGGAGAAGGCAATGGCACCCCAATCCCGTACTCTTGCCTGGAAAATCCCATGGACGAAGGAGCCTGGTAGGCTGCAGTCCATGGGGTCGCTAAGAGTCCAACATGACTGAGCGACTTCCCTTTCACTTTTTACTTTCATGCATTGGAGAAGGAAATGGCAACCCACTGGACAATCCTAGGGATGGGGGAGCCTGGTGGGCTGCCATCTATGGGGTCACACAGAGTCGGACATGACTGAAGTGACTTAGTAGTAGTAGTAGTAGGCCTCAACAAGACATGAACAAAGAACTTCCAGATGTAGAAGCTGGATTTAGAAAAGGCGGAGGAACCAGAAATCAAATTGCCAACATTCACTGGATAATAAAAAAAGCAAGAGAATTTCATAAAAATATCTATTTCTGCTTTATTGACTATGCTGAAGCCTTTGACTGTGTCAACAAACTGTGGAAGATTCTTAAAGAGATGAGAATACAGCCCCCCTTACTGCCCCCTGAGAAACCTGTATGCAAGTCAAGAAGAAATAATTAGAACTGGCCATGGAATATCAAACTGGTTCAAAATTGAGAAATGAGTACATCAAAGCTGTATATTGTCACACTGCTTATTTAATTTGCATGCAGAGTACATCACTGGAAATGCTGGGCTGGATGGCTCACAAGCTGGAATAAAGATTACCAGGTTATCAAGACAGTATGGTACTGGCACAAAGACAGAAATATAGATCAATGGAACAAAATAGAAAGCCCAGAGATAAATCCACGCACATATGGACACCTTATCTTTGACAAAGGAGGCAAGAATATACAATGGATTAAAGACAATCTCTTTAACAAGTGGTGCTGGGAAAACTGGTCAACCACTTGTAAAAGAATGAAACTAGAACACTTTCTAACACCATACACAAAAATAAATTCAAAATGGATTAAAAATCTAAACATAAGAGCAGAAACTATAAAACTCCTAGAGGAGAACATAGGCAAAACACTCTCTGACATACATCACAGCAGGATCCTCTATGACCCACCTCCCAGAATATTGGAAATAAAAGCAAAAATAAACAAATGGGACCTAATTAAACTTAAAAGCTTCTGCACAACAAAGGAAACTATAAGCAAGGTGAAAAGACAGCCTTCAGAATGGGAGAAAATAATAGCAAATGAAGCAACGGACAAACAACTAATCTCAAAAATATACAAGCAACTCCTCCAGCTCAACTCCAGAAAAATAAATGACCCAATCAAAAAATGGGCCAAAGAACTAAATAGACATTTCTCCAAAGAAGACATACAGATGGCTAACAAACACATGAAAAGATGCTCAACATCACTCATT
>NW_011495080.1:11787711-11788629 GCF_000754665.1 Bison bison bison | reverse complement strand
ACTGGAGTGGGTTGCCACTTCCTTCTCCAATGCATGAAAGTGAAAAGTGAAAGTGAAGTCACTCAGTCATGTCCCTCTTAGCGACCCCATGGACTGCAGCCTACCAGGCTCCTCCATCCATGGGATTTTCCAGGCAAGAGTACTGGAGTGGGGTGCCATTGCCTTCTCCAGATTTCACCTCCCCCACACACACTAAAAAGTCACCTATTGACCTTGACCCTATGTAAGTTTTCTCACTAAAGTATGTCCTTAGCCATGTCATACATTATAAAATTCATCTTGAATCCTGGTGAACAGCAGGTAAAGACCAAGAGGAAATATTATCTGTGTGGCAAGACTTTTTACAGTGTTTCAGAACTTATTTATAGTTTCTATGTTGAGAAATAATTATGCACTGACTTTTATATGAAAAGAAATCAATGAGAAAAAATGATAGTTCATCATTTTTAGCTTGAGGGAGAATGAGGGAGTTATGTGAAGACCGACATTTAACAATAGCGCTTTGTCATTTCATTCAGAGAAAAGAAACATAAAATGAAATATTGTGACAACTGTAGACTCACAAAATTCACAAACTTTTATAATATGCTTTATTTTATTGAATAAAATCTTCCAAGATTTCATTTTCACTATAGTTTATAATCATAGTTTTTATGCCTTGTAAAATTCTCTTCAACACTTCATGTATATTATCCTAAATCTTTTAGATTAAGTACATAACGTTGGCAACACATTTTACAAACTTGAATTCAGATTTTGATAGCACACCACTCCAAATGCCACCATACTGTACATAAATGACCAAGGATAATATGAGTTTAATATGGATAAGTTTACTTTCTGATTTGTTTGGAATATTTCTAGTTTATTTCCTGGCATCCACCTAATTTAGCCCTTGCCCCAGATTTAGCTAAGTAT
>NW_011495080.1:11786980-11787611 GCF_000754665.1 Bison bison bison | reverse complement strand
CTTTTTTAATATAAATAATTTGTAGTTTTTGTTTGTTTTTTAAAATGAATCAGATCTATACATACCATGTTTGAAAAAGGCATGCAGGAACTTTGATTCTATATTCATTCAGGTCCATCATATTAAGTCCAGCAGTGGTTGTTAACGGTAGTAGATGACTTTATTGTTCTTATAAATATGAAGTTTAAAAATGGTGTCATCTTTATAGAGTTTGCCATGCATGATGTACAACTTGTTAATCTTAAATGACCATTTATATAAGACAATATTTTCATAGTTGTGGTATATAGATAATAGATAGACGATAGATAGATAAAGATACATGAGTTTTTATAAGACGTGCAGTGCCACAAACAATTGCTGAAGCTGAGTGGGGATGCTCACCTTTTGTTACCTGTACCTCAGCTGTCTAAGACCAGAGATTCCTTTTAGGAAGGTTGTTTCCATAGGAATAGGGCTTCCTCCTCCAACAAAGGGATTCCTCAGGAGTTAATCTCCAAGTGTCGAAATGCTAGTTTTTCCAGAACAATGTTATAAATAGATGGTCCCCAAGTTTAGCAGTTCATTCATTCTGTCAATGATAAAGCTATTTGCCCATGTTTATCATATAAAAAAAGACTTTTTTTTTTTT
>NW_011495080.1:11781871-11783170 GCF_000754665.1 Bison bison bison | reverse complement strand
ATAAGGTTTTTCCAGTGGTCATGTATGGATGTGAGAGTTGGACTATAAAGAAAGCTGAGCACCGAAGAGTCAATGCTTTTGAACTGTGGTGTTGGAGAAGACTGTTGAGAGTCCTGTGGACTACAAGGAGATCCAACCAGTCCATCCTAATAGAGATCAGTCCTGGGTGTTCATTGGAAGGACTGATGTTGAAACTGAAACTCCAATACTGTGGCCACCTCATGCGAAGAGTTGACTCATTGGAAAAGACCCTAATGTTGGGAAAGATTGTGGACAGGAGGAGAAGGGGACAACAGAGGATGAGATGGTTGGATGGCATCATCAACTCGATGGACATGGGTTTGGGTTGACTCTGGAAGTTGGTGATGGACAGGGAGGCCTGACATGCTGTGGTTCATGGGGTCACAATAGTGGGACATGACTGAGTGACTGAACTGAACACTTTGAAGGTCTGCTTGTCTTTGAGCCTCTTTCTTTTCTATTGGAAACTGTCAGTCTAATTGTTGTTCCCTTCTATGTAACTCATCTTTTGTTTATGGTTGCTTTCAACACTTTTTTTTTGCATTTTAGGAGGAACAATTTAACTTTTAACAAGATGTGAATTTCTTGTTCAGTTTGCTTGGAAATAAGTGGGCAATTTCAGTCATGAGTTTTAATTCATGTCTTTACTAAATTCTGGATGATGTCAGACATCATGTTTTTCAAATATTGCCTCAGTGACATTCTCTTTGTTCTCTCCTGTTGCAACTCTTCTTAATGCATGTGATGAGTCTTACTGCCTGGCCAGTGCACAGCGTTCCTAGATTCCTTCCTCTTTATACACTTTCACTAAAAAGACTAGAGCCACTAAATACTAACTTTCAAAGTCTCTCTTGAAATTAGGGCATGCCAAGTGGCAGTTTCACCCAGATCAGATCAGATCAGTTGCTCAGTCGTGTCCGACTCTTTGTGACCCCATGAATCACAGCATGCCAGGCCTCCCTGTCCATCACCATCTTCCGGAGTTCACTGAGACTCACGTCCATCGAGTCAGTGATGCCATCCAGCCATCTCATCCTCTGTTGTCCCCTTCTCCTCTTGCCCCCAGTCTCTCCCAGCATCCGAGTCTTTTCCATTGAGTCAACTCTTCGCATGAAGTGGCCAAAGTACTGGAGTTTCAGCTTTAGCATCATTCCTTCCAAAGAAATCCCAGGGCTGATCTCCTTCAGAACGGACTGGTTGGATCTCCTTGCAGTCCAAGGGACTCTCAAGAGTCTTCTCCAACACCACAGTTCAAAAGCACCAATTCTTTGGTGCTCA
>NW_011495080.1:11778769-11779465 GCF_000754665.1 Bison bison bison | reverse complement strand
CCATCTCTTGTTTGTACCACTTCAAATTTGCCTTGATTCATGGGCCAGACATTCCAGGTTCTTATGCAATATTGCTCTTTATAGCTTTGGATCTTGCTTCTACCACCAGTCACATCCACAGCTGGGTATTGTTTTTGCTTTGGCTCCATCCCTTCATTCTTTCTGGAGTTATTTCTCCACTCATCTCCAGTAGCATATTGGGCACCTACTGACCTGGGGAGTTTCTATTTCAGTATCCTATCATTTTGCCTTTTCATACTGTTCATGGGGTTCTCAAGGCAAGAATACTGAAGTGGTTTGCCATTCCCTTCTCCAGTGGACAACGTTTTGTCAGATCTCTTCACCATGACCCGCCCACCTTCGGTTGCCCCACAGGCATGGCTTAGTTTCATTAAGTTAGACAAGGCTGTGGTCCTAGTGTTATTAGATTGACTAGTTTTCTGTGAGTATAGTTTCAGTGTGTTTGCCCTCTGACGCCCTCTTGCAACACCTACCGTCTTACTTGGGTTTCTCTTACCTTGGGCGTGGGGTATCTCTTCCCGGCTGCTCCAGCAAAGCGCAGCCATTGCTCCTTACCTTGGACGAGGGGTATCTCCTCACCGCCACCCTTCCTGACCTTCAACGTGGGATAGCGCCTCTAGGCCCTCCTGCGCCCCTGCAGCCACAGCTCCTTGGACGTGGGGTTGCTCCTCCCGG
>NW_011495080.1:11777306-11778037 GCF_000754665.1 Bison bison bison | reverse complement strand
TCTCAAGAGACTCGGGTTCAATCCCTGGGTCTGGAAGATCCCCTGGAGAAGGAAATGGCAACCCACTCCAGTATTCTTGCTTGGAGAATCCCATGGACAGAGGATCCTGGTGGGCTGCAATTCATAGGGTCATAAAGAGTTGGACACAACTGAAGTGACTTAGCACGCACACACTAACCTGGATATAGCCTGCCAGGTTATAGTTCATGGAGTTACAAAAGAATTAGACATGACTTAGCAACTAAACTGCAACAGTATTTTTATCAAAAGACACAAAGAGAAATAATAGGCACATAAAATGTTTTTGAAACAGTGAAAGTAGGAACTTTACATCAAAGTAATTTACTAGAGGGATAATAAATGGCATCCTGCTTCCTATAAGATGAGGAAAACATGATGGGGAAACTTCTTGGAGATTTCTTGAACTTCCATGTCACAGTGGCCAGCACCTTGATGGCCATTCATTAAGCCATGCCCCATCCTCTATGACACAGTATTTCATTCATATTTAAAGAGGAGAAGCAATGCTGAAAGGTAGAGTGTGGACCAAAAAAGAAGAAAAGTGATATTTGAGAACATCTAGGGAAATATGGCACCCCACTCCAATACTCTTGCCTGGAAAATCCCATGGATGGGGGAGCCTGGCAGGCTGCAGTCCATGAGGTCACTAGAGTCAGACATGACTGAGCGACTTCACTTTCACTTTTCACTTTCATGCATTGGAGAAGGAA
>NW_011495080.1:11761207-11776661 GCF_000754665.1 Bison bison bison | reverse complement strand
AATGATACTACTATATTATCTGTTTCTTGTGGTTATTATATGGAATATATGCAATATCATATGAAAAGCATTTTTATGATGCCTGGTACTCAGTGAGCCCCTGATGGTGTTTTTTTTTTTTTATCCTCAGTGTCTGTCCAGTAAAAGCAGAAAACACTCAAAATATTTAAAATAGAATTTAGTGTACATAAGTTGTTATTCTGGTGATGGAAAAGCAGAGAAAATTAATAGAAGACTGTGGGGAGATAATCCAAGAACAAGCAATAACAGGATGAGCAATAGTGACTAGAGGGTGTTGCTTCCATCATTAGAAACTGGGCACAGTGTGGTAAGCTGAACTCAGGGGCCAGAGTCAAGCGATTGGAAGCTGGTTCCTTGAAAGAGACACTGACATGGCCTGATGATGAGGATGAGGTGATGCCTAAGGCTGAGATAGACAACAAGTTGTTTCCTCTCTTCTATCCTCCATTTTATGAATCCCAATAGAAAGCCAACTGATAAAAGATCTTGAAAACATGGTCTATGGAATCAGATTACCAATTTTACAGAGCCTAAAGGAGAGGAAGATCTGGTGGCCAACAGGTCCAGGTTCTGCTCCACCTTACCTTTCATCATTGCCAATGTCAGCCTTTCCTGTCTCTGTCTGTCATTGTAATTCAAAGGACTTTTATTTCTTTACATTCTACACAATTGCATTTTAAAGCAGAAGCTATAATTATAGACTTGGTATAATCCACCTTGCAAAGTGCTTTGTTCATGGAAAATACTCTAGTATTTAAGGAATAAAGGAGATTGATTCTATAAATCTCTTTTAGGACTTTACCATCAAACTTTGACCATTTCACCAACTTAAAATTTCACCTATATACTTCTAATTTCATTTTATGCTTCCCTGTTAGAATAAATCACAATTTTTATGCAAAGAAAATGGGTATTCAATTTCTATTACCTGCTCTCTATACCAGAGAAATCATATAATCAAGGGTTATTACCATGATAAAGAGTTTCTGAGAACTTTTTCTTTATGCTCTATATCAGTTGTTATCAATGAATGTTTCATTGTGTCTGGACATTGCTCTTTGTATATGTCTCAAAAGCCAATTAGTTTCAGCATTAGTGAGTCACATTTTCTTAATCTCATTTAAAATATTGCTGTGACTCTAAATTCTACCCACCTAAGAAATAGTAAGTTTTATTATGAGTGCTTTCCTTCAACTGTTGCTTAATTTGTGAAATTTCATATTGCTTTTATGAATAGAATACCCTATTTTCTAACTTTGAAATCTTTTTCTTGAGAATTTCCTCAAACTAATGTATATTCAAATGCAGTGCCACTTGTATGTAGGATATTACACTACAAATCCTTTATTTTTCTAGCTATAATTACAAGTCAGACCTAGGAAAAGATTTTTCTTTATTATCTTAATCTGCTCTATTTCTATAATTATTCTGCTTTCCACAGTGAATGCTCCTATGTGCTTAAAATTTTGAGGATTAAAATCTATATAATAATATTTTCACCAACATAGTGCACATTTCTTCTGGCATTTAGACACTCTTTATCTTTGTACAAATACAGTGTTTAGAACTGTGAAACTTTCTTGTTATGCACAATATAGAATTTCAAGGATAAAGAAGTAGGAATAAATAGCAGCCCTAATTTCTCATGTTAAATTGAATTTAATAGGGTTGATATTTTGTTAGAACAGCCACAACCCCATTCATGCATTTATTATAAATGAATCTCTCTCTAAAGTACTTTGTAATACTCATGAGATATCTATATCTTTCTTTCTATTGAAATATTTATAGAACTTGATATGCTTTTAATATTTCCTTAAACTCTTCCCTTGTTTCAAATGTTAATTGTAATTAGTGGTTTATAATGCCTTGTATTTCATTCTTTCACCACTTCAGTTACTTTAGCTATATGCATAGGGTGAAAAATCTGAAAATTGCCAAGGCCCAAAGCAAGGGCTGAGTGAGGTTGGGACTGTAAATAGTAAAGCCATAGAGAAAATAAATAAACTGAAATTTAAAGGAAGGCAAGGCCATGGATATGGACTAGATTTCGAATTTATCTCCCACCTACCTTTCCAAAAAAAGATAGTAAAAATAGAAACATGAGATAAAATCTAAAGAGCAAAAGAATATGTATAGTTTAAAATCAAGAATATATTTGAGCCTGAACATGAGGATTATTAGGACAGAATATAGGGAACTATGTTGTAAACTTATTTGTGGCTTTGGAATATTTTGTTAACTTGCTTAAGCATGGTTAAAATTCTCCCTGAATCATTTAGAGGAGGATCATAAGTCTGCAGAATGATTATGTATTACATACCTAACTGACAGAATGTAAATTTCTTATATTGCATGTGTTTAGAATATGTTTTTTTCAGATCCTGGGCAAAAGAGGATCCAGATTCAGTTTATCTTATTGTTAGTTAAGGAAACTCAGTTTAATGCTGTTTAAGGAACCAATTCTTGAGAGTCCTTTGGACTGCAAGGAGATCCAACCAGTCCATTCTAAAGGAGATAAGACCTGGGTGTTCTTTGGAAGGAATGATGCTAAAGCTGAAACTCCAGTACTTTGGCCACTTCATTGGAAGAGTTGACTCATTGGAAAAGACTCTGATGCTGGGAGGGATTGGGGGCAGGAGGAGAAGGGGACGACAGAGGATGAAATGGCTGGATGGCATCTCCGACTCAATGGACTTGAGTTTGAGTGAACTCTCAGGAGTTGGTGATGGACAGGGAGGCTTGACGTGCTGCAATTCATGGGGTCGCAAAGAGTCGGACATGACTGAGCAACTGAACTGAACTGAACTGAAGGAACCAATTACTTTGTTTCATCTTTATTCTTTTTGAATCCTGTGCTTTGAAGTGCTGTAGAACTGTAAATTGCAGTAGAAATACAATGTGAACCACAAAGATGATCTACAGAATCGATTTTATTTTTTCTGGTAGGATCTGTTCAAATACTTGCCAATTTTTAAGTTGAGTGGTTTGCTTTCTTATTGTCTATTTTGTCATATAGAAGTATTGCATATATTTTCCTCTATTCTTTGATTTGCAATTTCATTTTTATAATAGTATTCTTTCAACAGAAAAAATGTTTTTTACATTTGATACAGCCCTTCTAATTTTTATAGGCTTATTTTTTTTGGCATTCCTCCCACATTTTACAAAATTTTCTGATGTATTTTATTCTAGAAGTTTCATGGTTGTTCATTTATGGCTGTGCTTTAATTTATGCTATTATTGTGCTCCGTCACTCAGTCATGTCTGACTCTTCGTGACCCCATGGACTATAGCCCACCAGGCTCCTCTCTCCATGGGATTCTCCAGGCAAGAATACTGGATTGGGTTGCCATTTCCTTCTCCATATGCTATTATTATTTCTTGCATTTTGTAGTATAAGGTGAATGTTTATTTTTTTCACCCAAATGGATATATAGTTTTCCAGCACCACTGTTTGGAAACCCACATCTCTTGTGTCTCCTCCATTGACCGATGGGTTCTTTACCACTGTGCCATATGGGAAGCAAGATTTCTATTGGTGAGGAACAAGTGAAGAGTGATTAGTATTTAGTCAATGAAATGTATCTGTTCCAGTGTATGTCACCAGATTCTAATACAGTCTAAGTGATAAACCTTGAACTACTCTGGAGAATTATTTTGTATCCTTAGACAGTGCTAGATTGATGTATATTAATTTCCCAGGGTCTCATTCTATCATTTTTCAATATTACATTTTGACTATCAAAGTCATCTTTAGAAAAAAAAAATTCATGGCAGATTTATCCAACTGAAACATCTTCTTATAGTTTATGTTAGCAATATTTTAGAATTATGTTTACTGATGTTTGTGTGTTGTGTGTGTGTATCTGTGTGCATGTGTGTGGTATCAAAATTAAGTTAATGTCAACAAGTTTTCCTTCATTTTACAAAATTTTATAGTTCTGAAAGTAGCATTTTCTGAGGTTCTGAAAGTATGTGCTCTTTCAGGTTACTATACTCTTCTGTATTATATACAGATGCTTTACAGTCCAGTAGGTTAGAAAATCCACTGCGTGATTATACTGTATGACAAAGAATCGTCCTTTAGCTCACATTTCAGTAGTAATAAGCTCTGCTCTATACTGCTGTGTGTTAATATAGCTGTTTTTCATTTCTAGAGCTGACTCTAGGAAGAAAGTTAAGTGAGTGAAGTCTGTCTTCATTCTATTTTTATTCCTTGAGTTATATTTTCTTTCTTTCTCTCATGGAAATCTTTACTGGAGAAATACTCTGAGGACATTATGACACGAATCACCTTAATTATTATTCTGCCAAAGGTAATTTGCATTTAACAGAGGTTAAAGGAATCAAGCACTAGTAATAGTAGAATTTTAGCACTTGAAAATTGGTTGGAAAAGAGCTCTTTGGGAAAAAAGTAGTGCCAAAAAGAGGGAAAGAGAATGATGCTCTTAGAGTCATGCTTTTCAAGAAATTCTTCTATTTTGACTAAGCCAATTCAAAATCGCCAGTAAACAGGGCCACCCACCTCAGTTTTGTCTTTTCCTTAAAAAAAAAAAAGAAAAGAAAAAAAAAGAAAAGACCAAAACTGATATATGCAAATTAAATGGAGTACATGGCTAACACATGTATACCTGTGGTGGATTCATTTCGATATTTGGCAAAACTAATACAATATTGTAAAGTTTAAAAATAAAATAAAATTATAAAAAAAAAAGTTTTGAGTTACCGTCATTCAATAACAGTATCTAGGTCAGCATTTGCATGAGGTCCAAAATGACTGGGACTTTCCAGGTGATGCTAGTGGTAAAGAATCTGCCTTCCAAGCAGGAGATGCATGTTTGGTCCCTGGGTTGGGAATATCCCCTAGAGAAGGAAATGGCTACCCACTCCAGTATTCTTGTCTGGGAAATACCATGGACAGAGAAGCCTGGAGGGCTACAATCCATGGGGTTATGAAAGAGCCGGACATGACTTGATGACTAAACAACAAAATGATTAGTTTGTTCTGGATTCAGGAAAACAGGGAACTGGCTGTACATTAGATAGAGTAGATTCATAAAGATCAGATACAAAGTAGAATTCAACTACTAATTTACTACTTCAGTAAAATTCAACTATATATCTCCTTTACCCAAGAAGAGCTCAATAATATCAAGCGATTATTTTATAGCCTTTAAAAAATTGAATATATCAATTTGAAGCTTCTGAATATTGGAAGGTAAGATGAAAAATTCAATACTAGAAATCAATCCTTTATATTATGTTTACCAGACAATTGCTGCTGCTGCTGCTGCTAAGTCGCTTCAGTTGTGTCCAACTCTGTGCGACCCCATAGACGCACAATTGGCACACAGAGCCAATTGAGGAAGTCACAATTTATCCACACATGCATTTCAAAATAACAGAACATGAGAATTTATAACACACTTGGGATAGATGTCACCCAGATAAAAAAGTAATTTACCAGGGTAGAAACTGTAGAGAAAAATAAAAATTTAATTGAAAATGTAAAGTTCTAATAGTTCACTCTTATTTCCTTTAAAAATGATTAATTAATTTGGATTCATACAATGTCTTTCAAAATATATGTGATTGAATCTGGAGTAGAACAAAATGACCTAGATATACAGTATTTAGACAACATCTTATTATCCATGGTCCAGACTACAAACTTCTTCAACAAAAGTAGAATATACTTATACCACATAAAATAATATAAGTAGCATGCATATAGCAAAATACATATGGTTATGTAAGAAATGGTAAACCAAGGAGTTTACCATTAAAAGAGTACTGAGTAAAGTATTTTTGCTCTTTCTGTGTCAGTATATACAATTGTATAATATTTTGCTGATGGCAGAGAATATACTATTGTAGAATTGTAAGGAAAAACTAATCTATATTAGATATGCATCATTTATTCTCTTCTTGACTAGTTCTTCCTATGAAAAGTGTAGATATCTTCAAATTTAATAGAGAAGTGCATATATGAAGAATTATTATATGTATGTTGTGAAAGCATAAAAGTGAAATGTCATCCTGAATTTTTTGTGACGGATATTAAAAAAGACAATGGTCTTCACTTGTTCAGTCACCAAGTTGTGTCTGACTCTTTATGAGCCTATGGAATGCAGCATGCCACGCATTCCTGTTCTTCACCATCTCCTAGTTTGCTCAAATTGATCTCATTAAAAAAAGTTAGTGTCCAGAAAGGATCAATAGTGTTCCGACCTAAGTTTTAGAATTTTTTGGCAGTGATTTCAGTACTGACAAAAAAGGCTATGCATAGGAAAGGAAATGACCCAAAAAACAAGGGCCCTGTCAACTATTTAATTCCTTTTAAGACTTGTCCACACCATGGACATCAGGCTCATGTTCAGTTTGTGTACACAAAATCTTTTTGTGCTGAGATGGCGAACTTGGCTGAGAAAGTATGTGCCACGTAGAGACACCGTTTTACAATGACTTCAAAAATGAAAACAATGAGCAACAAAAGAACATTGGCTTTTGGGGGGAAATAGGACTGTCCTTGTTCATTTCACTTAATTGACTGACTCTCAGTTCCTTGCAGATGAAGAATTGTAGAGTCAATCTGCCAGGAAAGAAGAAGCATGTTGATTGAAGAATTATGCTAGCCAGTATCCGGTTACTTTCTAAGTGGAAAGGTTTCTCAGCTGGGCTGACCCTGCATACTTGCTGCCTTCACAGAGGAAGCAAACAGTGTGAACTGTCAAGGTGCCCAGACTAGTTACACTTCATATGTAACTTGGTTATATTTAGCTAATATAATTCACTGCACACAAGATTACCACTTGTCGGAGTATCTCTAAACTGCTATTTAGCGGTAATAGTTTTTAATTAATTACCTGGTATTTCTCAAGCACCATGTGTAAAACCATCAGAAGACTTAAGCTGTAGTACTGGTTCTTGGATTTATTAGCAGTCAGACTTGGAAAAGTCTCTATTTCTTAATCTTTCTGTTTCCTCGGGTGTCGTATGTGGATGATTTATATTCTCTTTACTAAAAATAAAATGTGTATGCTTAGTCGCTCAGTCGTGTCTGACTCTTTGTGACCCCATCGACTGTAGTCTGCCAGACTCCTCTGTCTGTGGGATTCTCCAGGCAAGAATACTGGAGTGGGTCATCATTCCCTTCTCCAAGGGATCTTCGCAACCCAGGGATCAAACCCATGTCTCCCTCACTGCCGGCAGATTCTTTACCATCTGATCCACCAGGGAAGCCCCAAAATAAAACATGGTAATAGATAAAAAATACTTCTGAAGCTGTAAATTTATATGCAAATGTGAGGTCTTATCATCATCATCATCACATCATCATATCATCTTGATGCTGACAATAAGCTGCTCAGTGGCTGAAAAGAATAGTCTCCTGTTACCTTATATTACTCTCCAACTTGCATATCTGGTGGATGCCTTCAGAGCTGTCATCTGTCAATGCATACAGTTGGGACAAATTCCATACTGTGACATGGTGTGGTGAGAGGGATAACTTGTGTGGTTAGATTTAATCAGGCAGAGAATTGGGACAGCCATTAGTTTCCAGTCATCCTATGGAGTATAGGGTCCATTCCATTGCTAGAGAAAATACACTTCCAACTGTGACTCTCCTCATAGAGGGTGAGTTTGAAGAAGGGCTCTGCTCAGGGGAAAATAAGCAGTCAGTTGGCACAGTAGTCGCTATGTGAGGGTACCACTTCTTTGGAGAAGTAGCTGGGAAAGCCAGGTTCCTTGAATTTGTGACTGGGGACAGCTGGGAAACAAAGCCAGTGGCTGATATGTAGCAGATAGAGGGAACTGCTCATCCTTTGGAAAGCTGAGTGTGGTTCCTCTTCTAGGTGGAACAGAAAGAGAGTGCCTTGAAACACAGCCAGTTTGTGGTCCAAGCGTGGAACACCCTGGATCTTTTACACACAGCACTGATTCTTGTGTGATATTAACTCACTATCCATTCTTCTTTGAGAAAAAACATTTTATGCCTTCCTCATTCCCAAAGACTGGATCCACAGGAAAATCTCTCATTTCTGCATCATGCCCAACCACCTCAGTTCTACCTAGTTAATAAGAGGTATTTTGGACACATTGGGTAAGTGCATGAGCTTGGAGGCCATGCTGCTGGGACTCAAATCCCAGTTGCTTTGCTTCTGAGTTCTATGACTGCCAGCCTATTAACCTCTCTGTGCCTTAAATTACTCCCTTGTAAAGTGTGTATAACAGAAATACCTTTCTCATAGATTTAAATGATACAAAAGATTTAGAGCTTCAAGAAGAGCATCTCCTATATATTAAATACTTAATAAAAGTTACTGTTCTTATGGACCTATGCAAATTTGATCACTCAGCATGAAGTGTCTTAGAAGCAACACTTGCTGACTGAGGTAGAGGTTGGAACCTTCCATTTATTGATCACGTATATTGATCTCCTACACTGTGCCAGGCATTTAATCCTCAAATAATCATATGTTTTCCTTTGTTTAAAGGTGAGAAAAATCGAAGCTCTGAGTGACTTACTGAGGTTACACAGCAGGTAGCAGATAAAAGGAGACCTCAGGACCACCTGACTCCAGTTGCCTTTCTGCTTTTTTTTGTATTATTCTGTATCAGAATCTTTGTTCCTCCTTTAGTCTTCTCTCTTCACTTCTGAGTCAAAACACTTTTAAACGACATTTACACATGGTTCCCATGGCATGCCCAGAGGAACTCTTGGAGAAATATAATTATCCAGAAAAAAGTTGTGCATCCCTTCCTTCTCATAATCCTCCTTGTAGCTACGAAAGAAAAATATTCTCTTTACAAACACATATTTCTTCCAATGGTTAAACTCCAACAACAAATGCTCACATAGAGATACAAATAGGCATTCCTCTATTTACTAACATACTTATACATATATGCATATTAGGAATCAGGATGTGAGTAGGACTGGTATATGAAGCAAAAGTTGGTCACATCGTGTCTACTAAAAATTCAAAGAAAATTGTACAGCACAAACTTGGCTTTAAGATTGGATGGAGAAACTTAATTTTGACCTAGTTTAGTGCCTGAGTTTTGAGAGAAGTAGCTGACCAGGCACTGAAAGAAGTAGGAATAAAAACTGGTTTCTGGGGAGTTCTGTGGACAGTTTGGGAAAGGAACAGACATTGCTTCCTGGTCTAAGAATGTGCCAGCAATTAAAACCAACAACAAAATCCTGGAAAGCAAAAGCAAGCAAACAACACCAGGAAAGGCTCAACTCTGTGGCCTGATTTGAGGACTATGTCTAAATAATATACTTTCTTTGAGGAGAAGGGAAATGTGAGGAAGGGTGCAGAACCTCACATTTTAAGGAGTGGTGTGTGTACCGTTCTAGCAGCTCCATCCCAGCAAGTCTCAGGGTTAGCCAGCTTCATGGACAATGAAGAAAGTACTATTGTAGGAATTCATGGACAATGAAGAGAGTACTGCTGTAGAACTTCAGCCATGTGGTGACCAAGACAGAGATTAGTCCTCTCCATAACCCAGAGCATCTTTGGATGGCTAACATGAAAGCCCATTGAGTGCCTCTTCTCAGTCCGTAGGGGATCCAGAGGATGACAGCATTTAAGAAAATGTAGGTGCTGTCTATGCCCTCCACCATCAGACACGGAGTCAAAGGAAAGAAATCACTGTGTAGGATTGGTGTTCCTAAGGACCACATAAAAATAAGTTTTGTAATTTGCTCAAACACTGACTATACATCTGGCTTTTGTAGCCTGAGGGGCCAATTTTATAAACACATACACCCATGTACCTACTATTATCATAAACATGCTCTACATTGAAAAAAAAAAAAGTGAAAGGGTATTAGTTGCTCAGTCCTGTCTGACTCTTTGTGACCCTATTGACTATAGCCCACCAGACTCCTCTGTCCATGGAATTCTTCATGCAAGAATACTGGGTTGGTAGCCATTCCCTTCTCCAGGGGACCTTCCCAACCTGGGGATTGAACCTGGGTCTCCTGCATTGCAGGCAGATTCTTTATCAGGGAATCCAAGACACACATATTAATATTTTCCTGAGCTAAGGGTAGGACAGGTCTTGTACTACAACTATGAAATCATCCATGGAGAACTGATAATCTAGGCCTTCAACTGAGTTCCATAATGATGGATAGAACTACATTTCAGTAGAATTGATTTTCTTTACAATCCTATGTATTTAATTTAATTCAGCTAAAATCAATATTCTGAGAAGGATCCATACATAAGGTTTATCCAGCTATCAAGAGATTATGATTTAGGCTCCTGCTCCAGGGAATTGTGTTGAAGGTAGGAGGAGGAGTTGGCAGATATTGCACATATAATTCAAACCTCAGAGATCTAGAGAGGTGGTTAGGATAGGATCCCTGACAATGATGGATACCTCATAGTAACATAATTCTTCCTTTAAAATGATGGTTGATTCCACTATAGTTATAAAAGTCTTCTTTATCATTTTTTTTCAAAAACCCTATATACATGTTTCCTTGGCTACCTTTTGAATATCTCTTGTGAAATGTTTATTTCAAATAAAATGCTATTAAAATTTTCATCATTTATGCTAGCATATCCACTTATTAGATTTGTAAGAGCTCTCCAGGGATAGTTGAAAACATGCCTTGATATTAACTTAAGCATCTACACTTTATTCCAAACATGTCAAAATAAGTTATATCATGGGAAATAATGCACATTTCTTACCTGATTATAATTTCCAGTGTCATATATCATGTTCAGCAAATACTAATTACTACTAACTGGCATTTGATTGAAGCAGTAAAGAGGTGGATTCATTCTGTTTCATTAATTGATTCAAGTTGGGTTTTGGCCAAGGCTTATAACCTAAATGTCCGATAATAAGGGAATGATTAATTGAATCTTAGCACATCCATATGACAGAATAATGTGAACCCATTAAAATGGTATTTTAGAAGAATACTTAGTAAAACTGGAAAATGCATATAATAAATTTACTATCAGTACTACATGGAGAATAAAATCTAGATTCATCATCTTGGATGCTAAGGTTCTGCATAGTTATGGGCTCCTGCACAACTATGCTTTATACCTTAAACTATACTTTACATCTCAAACACCTATCTCCCTCAGTTTTCACACTTCATCCACACTGGTTTTCCTTCTATTTTGCTAACAGGGCAACACTTTTCCACTGTTAGGACTTTGCATTATCTCTTCTTACTTCCTGGAAGGCCCTTCCTTACATCTTCACGTGAACAACACCTTCTTGTCACTGAAAAGGGTCTTCTCTGACCCCTTACTTTCTAGTATATCACTTTAATATTTTATGTATTACTTCTTACTATCTGATATTGCTTTATTTATTTTTAGTTTAAATTTCTACACTTCCCTCTAGAATGCAAACTCCTTACAATCAGCAACATTTTATTTATTTCTTGTTCAGTGTTTTATTTCAGTGCTTTGAAAAATACTTGGCACTTAGTAAATTCCAGCACACATGCTGAGTGAATAAACAAACCAGTACTCTTTTTTAATTTTAAAAATAAAGTGACTATTTTAGAAATCTTCAAAAAATATAAAGAATAAAATTAGAATATAAATTATTGATAATGACTTCATGGACAGGGAGGCCTGGCGTGCTGCGATTCATGGGGTCGCAAAGAGTCAGACATGACTAAGCGACTGATCTGATCTGATCTGATCAGAGATAATTATTGTAGACATGCTGATATGTGTTAAGGCAGAGACAAGTGAATGTATGACAGTTGTGGTCATCTAACTGCACTCCCTGTTTAGTTCTCCTCTTTTTCTTGCTTCTTTTCTCTCCCTTCTTCTTGGAAACAGAAAATAAACTTCTCTCATAAACTCTTGTATAATGATTTAGTGATAATTTTAATTTCTTACAAAACACTCCCTTGAATTTTATCAACATATAAATATTTATTTGTGCAAAAATAGTGCTCTCCCAAACAGGTATTCTGGTTCTCTTGCTGTTCTGCTCTTCTGAAACACAGAGCAGGGCATGGTGATGGGATAGTCCTTTGTGGAGGATCAGAGAACATCTCCAAGGGGGAGTTGACTTCTCAGCTGAGACCTGAAATGTTTCCAAATCAGCCACACTAAGTTTATCATGTTGAAGACCTGAAAGGTGGGAGAGACAGAGTCCAAACGGAGAGAACTACGATATATGTAAAGGTCTGAGATCACAGAACATTGAACTTTAGGAAAAATAAAGGTTATCCCATTTTACTACTAATGTGTACTGTGTCAGGGACTTTTGATTCTGGGCAAGAAGGCAGAAGGCGGGTAAGAAGGCAGAAGGCGGGTAAGAAGGGTTTCATGTTAGGCAGTGTTTCACAAAGAGCAAAATGTCTTTTTAAGTGTTTTCAGCACAGAACTATGATGACCTTTTACACAGATTATCCAAACTGCTTACGATGAAATATGGAAAGAGAAAACATTTTGCAACTTTTGTGCCTATACAAATATGCAATGAATGTTTTTTCATACCTAGAGGGAGAAGACAAGAAAGCTTATGCAACATGTGTTCTAGACTTGCTTCAACTGCCCAGACATCAAGCAAGAGAAAAGAAAATGATGGTGTCATTGGTGGCTGCTAATAGTGAGACTCTTACGATCTGTGTCAGAGTTGCCTTTACTCACTGTTATGCCAAGTCAGATGCGAAGGGCCACTATGATTTAGCTGGCAAGACAGCTACCATAAAAGGATCATAAAATACTGTCTTTCCTCATGGAGAGTAGTTTCCTTCTCTGGATGGTCTTTACCTAGACAGGAAGCTCCAGCAGGATCTCTGAATGCAGCCTCATCCTTTTCTCCACAGATGTAAGATAGTAATGCTTCCTCCTGGTGACTGTTCCACATGTTGGCCAGAGATAGTCCTGTTCTTAACACTAATTCCAGATTGTCTGGCCTCCCCCTCCATCTGCTTTTCTCAGTCCTGTAACTTTCAGAATTTACTTAATATCTCGGGTACATGGATGGTGCCCCTCTCTCCTTTCGGTGACTTATTTATATCTCCCTCCACCCTATTCTCACAAATATTTTAATTTTTTAAAGATATGGGTAGAAACCAGGTTTTAAAGAGGGATTGTTGTTGTTGTTGTTGTTTAGTCACTCAGTCGTGTCTGACTCTTTGAGACCCCATCAGGCTCCTCTGTCCATGGGATTTTCCCAGGCAAGAATATTGGAGTGAGTTGCCATTTCCAGGGGCTCTTAACAACCCAGGGATTAAACCTGCATCTTCTGCATTAGTAGACTGATTCTTTACCACTGAGCTGCCTTGCGAGCCCCTTTAAAGGGGGTAGGGTAGGCAAATTACTGTGAGTAGACCACTCAGCATCATATCTTAGAAATATAATAATTTTTAACAGCATGAAGAGGGATGGTCTATTATTTGAGAGCTATTTATAGCCTTTTGTAATTCACTAATATTTGTTGAGCTCCATTTGGTGATCCAAGATAAAAAAAAAAAATCTTTCTACAAGACAAATAAATATCTAATCCCCGTAGTCTGGAGCTGCTTCCCTCACAGCTACTCAAAAACTTCACTCTTCTCACTATTCCTGTCTTTTCTTGTATTAGTTTTCTGTTGCTGCTACAACAAATTATTAAGGACTTAATGGTTTAAAACATCACCAAGTTATTATCTTCCTGGAGGTCAGATATGTGAACTGGGTCTTATGGGCTAGAATCAGTGTCATCAGCGAAGCTGCACCCTTTCCTGAGACTCTAGCAGAGAATCCATCCCTTGCTCTTTCCAGCAACTAGGGGCTGCACACATTTCTTGGCTACTGTAGCAATGCTCTTGCCTCTTCCTCAATAATCACATCCCCTTCTGTGACTCTGACTCTCCTCAGTCCCTCTTCTAAGGACTCTTGTGGTTAAACTAAGCTCACCTGGAAAATCCAGGACAGGCTCCCTATCTCAAAACCCTTCATCTTAATCATATATGCAAAGTGCCTTGTAACTGTACATGACATATTCACAGGTTCTGGTGATTAAGACAGGAATGTCTTTGGGAAGGGGGCATTATTCTGCTTACTACAGTCCTGCATCATCAGTTTATATCACTGTTACTTGTTCTTTATTTCTTCTAATTTACCTTTATGCTTTTATTTTTCTCATCTGAAATAGTAATAAAAGACGTACATATGACCTAGAGTTTTCGGAAGGAGTGTGCACAGATGAGTCTGGCACACATCATACACTTAAGATGGTATTAGTATTTGGGGGATGATATAATTTTACAACCACCTTCATGAGGTTAAAATTTCCATCATCCACCCATACTGATGGTAAATAGTAGGGCTTATGAGGCGATATATGGGAATTTAATATGATATAATACTTCAGTAATTGATCCTAGGAGCATATATGCTCACATTTTGAACAGTTTAATCTTTGAATTACCCTTGAAAAATCATCCATATTTTAGCAACTCTAGCAGAAAATGATTTTGCAACTTCTGTTTTCTTTCTCATCTGTGACAGATAAAACATCTGCATTTTCCATTTTCTTTCTCCCTCATATGTTGAGGAAAATTATGATTATTTCCATTGAGATTTTGTACCCCTGCCACATCTAGTGAGTATCCCTGTTGTGTCAGCTCCTTCTTTAGATATCTGTAATATAGTTTTAAGATAACAAATAGAGCATCATAAATTTATGACAAGTAGAGAGAAAGATACATAAACTGAGTCTTGTTGGGAAGGGCTTTGTCTCTTTAAGAGAGAATGGTGGCTTATAGGAAAAGAAGTAGGGGTTCAGAGTTACAGTGGAGTGAGCTTTTGAGGATATCAGTTCTAATTCAAGCGTAGGGTACTGGTGATGACAGAAATGAAAATGTTTTAAAGATTTTCAGTGCAATGAAAAACGTTTCTTACACTTTAATATTATTTGAGAGATTCCAGTAAATAGTGGTTTATTTTCATTACTTTCATTTGTTAGTTTATATTTTTTCCAAACCAGCTTCATGGCTTGACTGGTCATGTGGGGCTTAGTTTTTGTTTAAACTGTACCTCATCGACTGGATATGTTATATTTACTTCAAATTTCTTAAACCCTGCATGTCAAACAAACTCATCAAACCACTTTAATCCGTCATCTCCTCCAGCAATCTTTGTCACTCCCTATCTCTTTCTTCTCAAGGCAGAATTGACCTTTCTTTAGTTCAAGTTCACTTTTTTTTAAAACTCTTTGAAGAATACCATTCTTTGGTACACTTTATTTTTTTTATTTAATTTATTTTATTTTTTAATTTTACAATATTGTATTGGTTTTTCCATATATCAACATGAATCCACCACAGGTATACATGTGTTCCCCATCCTGAACCCTCCACCCTCCTCCCTCCCCATACCATCCCTCTGGGTCGTCCCAGTGCACCAGCCCCAAGCATCCTGTATCGTGCATCGAA
>NW_011495080.1:11760560-11761107 GCF_000754665.1 Bison bison bison | reverse complement strand
TGTACCACAGCTTTCTTATCCATTCATCTGCTGATGGGCATCTAGGTTGCTTCCATGTCCTGGCTATTATAAACAGTGCTGCGATGAACATTGGGGTACATGTGTCTCTTTCCCTTCTGGTTTCCTCAGAGTGTATGCTCAGCAGTGGGATTGCTGGGCCATAAGGCAGTTCTATTTCCAGTTTTTTAAGGAATCTCCACACTGTTCTCCATAGTGGCTGTACTAGTTTGCATTCCCACCAACAGTGTAAGAGGGTTCCCTTTTCTCCACATCCTCTCCAGCATTTATTGCTTGTAGACTTTTGGATCGCAGCCATTCTGACTGGCGTGAAATGGTACCTCATAGTGGTTTTGATTTGCATTTCTCTGATAATGAGTGATGTTGAGCATCTTTTCATGTGTTTGTTAGCCATCTGTATGTCTTCTTTGGAGAAATGTCTATTTAGTTCTTTGGCCCATTTTTTGATTGGGTCATTTATTTTTCTGGAGTTGAGCTGGAGGAGTTGCTTGTATATTTTTGAGATTAGTTGTTTGTCCGTTGCTTCATT
>NW_011495080.1:11749065-11760460 GCF_000754665.1 Bison bison bison | reverse complement strand
AGGTATACATGTGTTCCCCATCCTGAACCCTCCACCCTCCTCCCTCCCCATACCATCCCTCTGGGTCGTCCCAGTGCACCAGCCCCAAGCATCCTGTATCGTGCATCGAACCTGGACTGGTGACTCATTTCAATTATGATATTATACTTGTTTCAATGCCATTCTCCCAAATCATCCCACCCTTGCCCTCTCCCACAGAGTCCAAAAGACTGTTCTATACATCAGTGTCTCTTTTGCTGTCTCATATACAGGGTTATTGTTACCATCTTTCTAAATTCCATATATATGCATTAGTATACTGTATTGGTGTTTTTCTTTCAGGCTTACTTCACTCTGTATAATCAGCTCCAGTTTCATCCACCTCATTAGAACTGATTCAAATGTATTCATTTTAATGGCTGAGTAATACTCCATCGTGTATATGTACCACAGCTTTCTTATCCATTCATCTGCTGATGGGCATCTAGGTTGCTTCCATGTCCTGGCTATTATAAACAGTGCTGCGATGAACATTGGGGTACATGTGTCTCTTTCCCTTCTGGTTTCCTCAGAGTGTATGCTCAGCAGTGGGATTGCTGGGCCATAAGGCAGTTCTATTTCCAGTTTTTTAAGGAATCTCCACACTGTTCTCCATAGTGGCTGTACTAGTTTGCATTCCCACCAACAGTGTAAGAGGGTTCCCTTTTCTCCACATCCTCTCCAGCATTTATTGCTTGTAGACTTTTGGATCGCAGCCATTCTGACTGGCGTGAAATGGTACCTCATAGTGGTTTTGATTTGCATTTCTCTGATAATGAGTGATGTTGAGCATCTTTTCATGTGTTTGTTAGCCATCTGTATGTCTTCTTTGGAGAAATGTCTATTTAGTTCTTTGGCCCATTTTTTGATTGGGTCATTTATTTTTCTGGAGTTGAGCTGGAGGAGTTGCTTGTATATTTTTGAGATTAGTTGTTTGTCCGTTGCTTCATTTGCTATTATTTTCTCCCATTCTGAAGGCTGTCTTTTCACCTTGCTTATAGTTTCCTTTGTTGTGCAGAAGCTTTTAAGTTTAATTAGGTCCTATTTGTTTTTTTTTGCTCTTATTTCCAATATTCTGGGAGGTGAGTCATAGAGGATCCTGCTGTGATGTATGTCAGAGAGTGTTTTGCCTATGTTCTCCTCTAGGAGTTTTATAGTTTGGTCTTATGTTTAGATCTTTAATCCATTTTGAGTTTATTTTTGTGTATGGTGTTAGAAAGTGTTCTAGTTTCATTCTTTTACAAGAGGTTGACCGGTTTTCCCAGCACCACTTGTGAAAGAGATTGTCTTTAATCCACTGTATATTCTTGCCTCCTTTGTCAAAGATAAGGTGTCCATATGTGCATGGATTTGTCTCTGGGCTTTCTATTTTGTTCCATTGATCTATATTTCTGTCTTTGTGCCAGTACCATACTGTCTTGATGAATGTGGCTTTGTAGTAGAGCCTGAAGTCAGGTAGGTTGATTCCTCCAGTTCCATTCTTCTTTCTCAAGATTTCTTTGGCTATTCGAGGTTTTTTGTATTTCCATACAAATTGTGAAATTATTTGTTCTAGCTCTGTGAAAAATACCATTGGTAGCTTGATAGGGATTGCGTTGAATCTATAAATTGCTTTGGGTAGTATACTCATTTTTAGTATATTGATTCTTCCAATCCATGAACATGGTATATTTCTCCATCTATTAGTGTCCTCTTTGATTTCTTTCATCAGTGTTTTATAGTTTTCTATATATAGGTCTTTAGTTTCTTTAGGTAGATATATTCATAAGTATTTTATTCTTTTCGTTGCAATGGTGAATGGAATTGTTTCCTTAATTTCTCTTTCTGTTTTCTCATTATTAGTGTATAGGAATGCAAGGGATTTCTCTGTGTTGATTTTATATCCTGCAACTTTACTACTAGGTACACTTTAAAAACATATCCTGACAACACACCATCACATATACTGTTTCTTTGCTGCATTGTAAGCGCTCTCATTTTCCTCCTTCTACAAACAAACTTCATTAAAGAGTTTACAAAAATTGCTAGTTCCTTCATGTCCAATGTGCTACTAAACTCACTTTGATCTGATTTTTTATTTTAATTACATAGAAAATACACTTGTAATGATCTGATCCAGTGACTGCCTTCTACTTAATTTAGCTGCTCTATAGCATAATATTGACCATACATTTTTCCACTATAGTCTTCTTCACTATGACATTAATAGTTTGTTTATTTCTCTTTCCTGTCTTCAGCTCACTGATTATTGTCTTTCTGGATTTCCTCCAGTTCTGTCCCTAACTGCTGGTAAGTTCCATGATTCCATCTTTGACCTGTACCCCATTAGATATGATTTTGTGTGTGATATTACCTATTACTATAGACTTTATTAGCACCAATTTAAAAGGCCAATTAAATTAATCTCTAAAGACTTCTGTGCTTATTATTTCCTTAAATGGAACCAATGAAGTTATTAATAATGGAATTAGCAATACTTGAAAACTCAAATATTCTTGATACACCTTCCTTCAGTCCATATCTTTAGCTATCAGGTCACTCACTGAATCTTCCCATGTTAACCTTGTTAAATTCCTCTCTTCTCCTCCATAAGTCTATCAGTTCATATTTCCTTTCTCATTTCTCTCAGTTGCTTCAAGTCACTGAACTAAACCTTCTTGGACATCTCTTACTCTCTGTCTCATCCTTTTTGCAGTCTTTGGTATGGTAGTCCCTTCTTGAACATTTGTTTCAAATCTTGGAAAGGAAAGGATGATATATAAGTCCTTTACAATGTGACCACAAAATCCTTTCACTCAATTACCAAGCCACATTTCACTTCAAACTATATTAACTCATTTTTAAAGTAGTGTGCAGAGCTGTTGTTGTTCATTTGCTAAGTCATGTCCAACTCTTCGTCACCCCAGGACTGCAGCACAACAGGCTTCCCTGTCCTTCACTATCTCCCAGAATTTGCTCAAACTCATGTCCATTGAATCAGTTATGCCATCCAAGAGGACTACTACCAGGACATCAAGAAGAAACTCTGTAAAGGCATGCAACACAGCTTCAGGCAGTGTTTCAGGCTGTAAATGTTGGGGAAAAAAAAAACTTGAATGGGCAGATCACTTGAGTGCAGACAGAAGAAAGAGGCTAGTTGAACCTGTGCAGGATCATGAATCTTTGACACATAGTGGCTCACAAAGGGCTAACCACAAACATATGTATATGTTGATGTGGCTGATTCATCAACATCCGTGGCTGAGTCATGTAAATTTTGGGCCAAAACCAATGCAATACTGTAAAGCAATTATCCTTCAATTAAATATAAATAAATAAATAAAATAATTAATTTAAAAAGGAAAAGAAGAAAAAGGGCTAACCATGAGCAACACTGTGGGGGAAAACAGTTACTTGGCATCATCATTGCTTCCCTTGTCATTTCTAAAACCTTCCTCTTCTTTCTCTGTTACTTGCCATCTTCTTTTCTCTCTCCCTCAATAAATAAGATCTCCCTCATAAGATCTTTCAACCTAGGAGCTTGTGTCTGGCCCAGGGACTCTTCTTATGAATGGTTCACCTAGACATTTCCTGATCTTGAATTTTTGCCCAAACCAGTATACTCTACTGAAGAAGGAAATAGCAACCCACTCCAGTATTCTTCCTTGGAGAATTCCATGGAGAGAGGAGCCTTGGTGGGCTACAGTCCATGGGGTCACAAAGAGTCAGATACGATTGAGTGAGTAACACTAATGTACTCTACTTTCCATTCACATAGAATAAGCAGAATAATGTATGTGTGTGTGTGTGTGTGGCAGAATACCCACAGGGGTTTCTCCTGTTTTTGTCCGCGTTTTGTTTTCGTCCGCATTTATTTTTGTCTCTCATCTAATGTGCCACACACACAGGAACCTTGCCATGCCCATATCAAGTTGCAGAAGTTAATTCCCCTCCTAATTCTGAGCAGGCTTTATAAGTTATGTATATCCAAGAGAGTGTGGCAAAAATTATCCTATATTAATTTAAACACTGGCCTTAAAAGGATGCGACATCCACCTTATTACCTGAGGCATTAATTTTTGGAGATCAAAACTTCAATGTGAGCAATCTAATTGCCTAGGTTGCCATGTTTTGAGGAAGACCAATGTAGGCCGTGAAGACTAATCATGTAGAAAAATGAGAGGAAGAGGCCCTAAGATTATATGGGGAGAGAGAGAGAGAGATGCTTGTTTATCTTCCAATGAATTTAGTCATTTGCTCTTACAATTCAAATCCCTGTCTGACGACAATCATGATATATCCTGAGCCAAGAGTGTACAGAAGTTGCCAAATTCCTACAAATTCCTCCTACATTTCTACAGTAAATGTAAGAGGTTAAAAAAATTGTTTTTTTAAACATGTAAATTTAGTATATGATTTGTTATGTTTCAGTAGTAATTGGAACACTATCTATGAACAGATTTTGTTCATGCTTCCATTCTACTAAATATTTATTCAGAATAAACCCTGTTTTGTCTAAGTTAATTGAAATTCTCTCATTCTCTGACTTGGTTTAAGAATAAGCATGATTTAGGAATAACTTGGTTATGACCAATAAGATATGAGGCATTTGCCATGACTCCAGGAAAGGAATCACACATATAACAAAAGTACGTTTTCTTCCACCAGGTATCTTCTGTAAAAATGGTATTAATTGATAACAAGCACTCTAAGGGTGACAGAATGAAAAGAAAGAAGGGACCTGAGTCCTTGACATTGTTGATCAACTGCATCAGCCAAACCTGGAAATGCTATACTTGATAGCTCTTGTAAATGAGGGAATATATTCTGATTTAGTTAAGAAATTTGACTGGAGTTTTCTGTTATTTGCTGCTTAAATCATCATAACGCTTTTATACCAAACCAGATAAAGAATTAGAATAAACAAAAACTTCTGAGCGATATTTCTTATAAATGTAGATACAGAAATCCTTAAAATATTAGCAAATCAATTTCCATGAAGTATTTAAAAAATTACACCAGCTATTCAAGGCTAATTCAACATTTAAAGATGTCATAATTTATCACAATAGTCCAAATAAGAAAGATTATATAATTATATATATATATATATAAGTTGATGCAAAACAAAGCTTTTAACATCCAAGATCGGTTTATGATAAAACATACCAGCAAATGAGGGATATAGAGGAAAGTCCTCAACATAATAACAAATATATACAAAAGTCTTACAATAGACATCATACTTAACAAGACACCACTCCGATTGAATATTATCCTGAAGGTTCTAGTTAGTGCAACAATAAAAGATATAAAAGGTGTAGAAATTGGAAAAGGGAAAATAAAACCATCTTCATTTGCATATAACAATTAACTATGTATAACATTATAAAGAATTGGCCAAAAGCATCCTTGGACTAATGGATGAGAACATCAAGATCACAGGGTACAAAATTAACATTCAAAATCAATTGCTTTCCTATATACTAGCAATTAACAATTGGAATTTGAATTAAGAAAAGAACATTTATAACACTACAAAAAGGAAATACTTAGATATAAACATAAGAAAGTATGGGCAATATCTATATGGCAAAAAAAAAAAAAAGACTGATAAAAGAATAATAGAAAGATCTAGAAAAGTGGACAGAGAATCTGTGTTTCTCAATTAGAAGACTCAGTACTGTTAAAACATCAGTTCTTCCCAACTTGCTCTAAAGATTCAGTGCAGTCTCAATCAAAAGGCTCAGAAGCTATTTATGAGATATGAATAAATAGATTCTAAAGTTTATATATATAAAGTTTCTTACAAAGTTTTATAAGTTTATATAGCTGAGAAATGAAGTAAAAGGCAAAGGAGAAAGGGAAAGATATACCAAACTGAACGCAGAGTTCCAGAGAATAGTAAGGAGAGAAAATAAAGCCTTTTTAAGTGAATAATGAAAAGAAATAGAGAAAACAGTAGAATGGAAAAGACTAGAGATACCGTCAAGAAAATTGGAAATACCATGGGAACATTTCATGCAAAGATGGGCACAATAAAAGACAGAAATGGCAAGGACCTAACAGAAGCAGAAGAGATTGAGAAGTGGCAAGAATACACAGAACTATACAAAAAAGGACCTAGTGATCCAGATAACCGTGGTGGCAGATATCCTGGAGTATAAAGTCAAATGGGCCTTAGGAAGTATTACTATGAACAAAATTAGTGGAGGTGATGAAATTCCGGTTGAGTTATCTCAAATCCTTAAAGATACTGTTGCACTCAATATGCCAAATTTGGAAAACTCAGCAGTGGCCATAGGACTGGAAAACATCAATTTTCATTCCAATTCTAAGAAAGGCAATGCCAAAGAATGTTCAAACTATGGTACAATTGCATTCATTTCACATGCTAGCAAGGTAGTATCAAAATCCTTTAGGCTAGGCTGCAACAGTATGTGAACATAGATTATAGATGTTCAAGATGGACTTGAAAAAGGCAGAGGAGCCAGTGATGTACAGATGTGAGAGTTGGAGCAAAAAGAAGGCTGAGCACTGAAGAACTGATGCTTTTCAACTGTGGTGTTGGAGGAGATTCTTGAGAGTTCCTTGGGCTGCAAGGACATCAAACTGGTCAATCCTGAAGGAAATCAACCCTGAACTGGAAGGACCGATGCTGAAGCCCCAATACTTTGGCTACCTGATGCCAAGAGCCAACTCACTGGAAAAGACCTTGATGCTGGGAAAGATTAAGGGCAGGAGGAAGAGGGGACAATAGAGGATAAGATTGTTGGATGGCGTCATTGACTCAAAGGACATGAGTTTGAGCAAACTCTGGGAGATAGTGAAGGACAGGGATGCCTGGCATGCTGCAGTGAACGGTGTAGCAAAGAGTTGGACTCAAGTTAGCAACTGAAAATAAACAACAAAGTTTATATGGAAAGGCAGTAGATCTAAAATGGCCAAAAAAATACTGAAGAAGAATAAAAAAGTTGGAGGACTCACACTACTCAATTTCAAGAAAATATAAAACAGCATAGTTTTTGGTGAAAGTTTAAGCACACAGCCAATGGAAGAGAATTGAGTCCAGAAATGCACTGTATTCAACTGATTTTTTACAAAAGGGAAAAGGTAATTCAATAAAGAAAATTGTTAACTTTAATAAATGGTGCTGGACCAGTTGAGAATCCATAATGCATCTGGTCCCATCACTTCATGGGAAATAGATGGGGAAACAGTGGAAACAGTGTCAGACTTTATTTTTTTTGGGCTCCAAAATCACTGCAGATAGTGACTGCAGCCATGAAATTAAAAGACACTCCTTGGAAGAAAAGTTATGACCAACCTAGATAGCATATTCAAAAGCAGAGACATTACTTTGCCAACTAAGGTCCGTCTAGTCAAGGCTAGGGTTTTTCCAATGGTTATGTATGGATGTGAGAGTTGGACTGTGAAGAAAGTTGAGCGCCGAAGAATTGATGGTTTTGAACTGTGGTGTTGGAGAAGACTCTTGAGAGTCCCTTGGACTGCAAAGATATCCAACCAGTGCATTCTGAAGGAGATCAGCCCTGGGATTTCCTTGGAAGGAATGATGCTAAAGCTGAAACTCCAATACTTTGGGCACCTCATGCGAAGAGTTGAATCATTGGAAAAGACTCTGATGCTGGGAGGGATTGGGGGCAGGAGGAGAAGAGGACGAAAGAGGATGAGATGGCTGGATGGCATCACTGACTGGATGGATGTGAGTCTGAGTGAACTCCAGGAGATGATGATGGACAGGAAGGCCTGGCGTGCTGCCATTCATGGGGTCGCAAAGAGTGGGACACGACTGAGAGACTGAACTGAACTTAACTGAATGCAAAAACTGAACATAGTCAAAGAACTTACCTATTTTATGAAAATTGGCCCAAAATGGATGAGCAACATAAATGCCAAATGCAAAATTATGTTAAGTTCTAGAAGAAAATAAAGGATAAAGTTTAGGTCCCCTTGGGTTTGATGATAAGTTCTTAGAGTCATGATGTACAAAAGAAAGACTATGACTTGAACTTTATTAAAATTAAAAAATTTGCTCTGAAAATGACAAAGTTAATATTGAAAAGGTAAGCTATGGATGCTACAAGAACTCTTATCTATCAATGCAAAAAATGAAAAATAATATAACCATTTGGAAGATGGTTCGAGAGTTTGTTACAAAGCTGAATACAGATATACAGCAGCGCGTTCATATTCCTATTATTGGAATGGCTTATCATACTAATTCTATCTCATTTTAAAAGGAGACATTTTATCATTGGCTTTTGTATAGGCAAGGGAGGATTTGGTCTTGGCAGTAGCCTCAAGTCTGATTTTAATATTGCCCAAATGGTGGTGATGTTCACCCTCTTCAGCAAATGAAATTCTCATCTGTCTTTAGAGCAATCTACAGAATATTTATCTCTCAGCTTGCTTTATAAAAAGACCTCCCATGAGGCAGTTTGAATTATTTTCACACTACCACAGTGAGATTTAATGGCATTTTTAATAAATAATAATATCCTGTTTACACATAATAAGGTATTACCATTTACAGAGTTTCTAGATTATAAAAATATACTAAATCAGCAAGAAGAATCATGATTTATAATTGTTCTATTGCTATTTCTGAAACTATTTATGGTAGGAAAGGTCAGTGACTGCTGCTGGCATGGTGGTAGCAGAAGCTAATGATTATATTGTCTTTTAAGAGAGACAGTTCTTGTGCAAAAAACATACCTAAGGGCTGTGTTTTAGATGCTCAGCTCATTTATCTCTCATCAGTTAGGTAAATGAGATGCAGAAGTTGGTTTAAAATTTCTAAATAACTTTTTATACACTCCTGAAAGCCTTAAAGGGTCCTAATTTTTTTCTTGTTAATGAAATTTCTCTCATATAATCTATTCCTTAATTTAGAAGGCTCCTATTTTTTTCAACTTCCAGGCACAGCTGCATTTACACTCACTATCAGTTCAGATCAGTTCATTTGCTCAGTTTTGTCTGACTCTTTGAGTCCCCATGGACTGCAGCATGCCAGGCCTCCCTGTCCATCATCAGCTCCCAGAGTTTACCCAAACTCACGTCCATTCAGTTGGTGATGCCATCCAACAATCTCATCCTCTATCGTCACCTTCTCCTCCCGCCTTCAATCCTCCCCAGCATAAGGTCTTTTCCAATGAGTCAGTTCTTCACATCAGGTAGTTAAAGTATTGAAGTTTCAGCTTCAACATAAATCCTTCCAATGAACACTCAGGATTGATTTCCTTTAGGATGGACTGGCTGGCTCTCCTTGAAGCCCAAGGCACTCTCAAAAGTCTTCTCCAACATCACAGTTCAAAAACATCAATTCTTCTCTACTCAGCTTTCTTTAAAGTCCAATTCTCACATCCATACATGACTATTGGAAAAACTATAGCCTTGACTAGATGGACCTTTGTTGGCAAAGTAATGTCTCTGTTTTTTAATATGCTGTCTAGGTTGGTCATAACTTTCCTTCCAAGGAGGAGTAAGCGTCTTTTAATTTCCTGGCTACAGTCACCATCTGCAGTGATTTTGGAGCCCGACCCCCCAACAACCCAAATACAGTCTGTCATGTTCCACTGTTTCCCCATTGATTTGCTGTGAAGTGATGGGACTGGATGCCATGATCTTAATTTTCTGAATGTTGAGCTTTAAGCCAACTTTTTCACTCTCCTCTATCACTTTCATCAAGAGGCTCTTTAGTTCTTTGCTTCCTGCCATCAGGGTGGTATCCTCTGCATATCTGAAGTTATTGATATTTCTCCTGGCAATCTTGATTCCAGCTTGTGCTTCCTCCAGCCCACTGTTTCTCATGATGCACTCTACATATAAGTTAAATAAGCAGGGTGATGTACTCCTTTTTCTATTTGGAACCAGTCTGTTGCTCCATGTCCAGTTCTAACTGTTGCTTCTTGACCTGCATACAGATTTCTCAAGAGACGGGTCAGGTGGTCTGGTATTCCCATCTCTTTCATAATTCTCCACAGTTTGTTGTGATCCACACAGTCAAAGGCTTTGGCATAGTCAATGAAGCAGAAATAGATGTTTTTCTGGAACTCTCGTGGTTTTTTGATGATCCAGCAGATGTTGGCAATTTGATCTCTGGTTCCTCTACCTTTTCTAAATCCAGCTTGAACATCTGGAAGTTCACAGTTCATGTATTGTTGAAGCCTGGCTGAAGAATTTTGAGCATTACTTTACTAGTGTGTGAGATGAGCGCAATTGTGTGGTAGCTTGAGCATTCTTTTGCATTGCCTTTCTTTGGGATTGGAATGAAAACTGACATTTTCCAGTTCTGTGGCCACTGCTGAGTTTTCAAATTTGCTGGCATATTGAGTACAGCACTTTCACAGCATCATCTTTAGAATTTGAAATAGCTCAACTGGAATTCCATCACCTCCACTAGCTTTGTTCACAGTGATGCTTCTTAAGGCCCACTTGACTTCACATTCCAGGATGTCTGGCTCTAGGTGAGTGATCACACCATCGTGATCATCTGGGTCATGTAGATTTTTCTTATATAGTTCTTCTGTGTATTCTTGCCATCTCTTCTTAATATCTTCTGCTTCTGTTATGTCCATTCAATTCCTGTCCTTTATTGAGCACATCCTTGCATGAAATGTTCCCTTGGTATCTCTAATTACCACGCACATATGGACACCTTATCTTTGACAAAGGAGGCAAGAATAAACAATGGATTAAAGACAATCTCTTTCACAAGTGGTGCTGGGAAATCTGGTCAACCACTTGTAAAAGAATGAAACTAGAACACTTTCTAACACCATACACAAAAATAAACTCAAAATGGATTAAAGATCTAAATGTAAGACCAGAAACTATAAAACTCCTAGAGGAGAACATAGGCAAAACACTCTCTGACATACATCACAGCAGGATCCTCTATGACCCACCTCCCAGAATATTGGAAATAAAAGCAAAAATAAACAAATAGGACCTAATTAACCTTAAAAGCTTCTGCACATCAAAGGAAACTATAAGCAAGGTGAAAAGACAGCCTTCAGAATGGGAGAAAATAATAGCAAATGAAGCAACGGACAAACAACTAATCTCAAAAATATACAAGCAACTCCTCCAGCTCAACTCCAGAAAAATAAATGACCCAATCAAAAAATGGGCCAAAGAACTAAATAGACATTTCTCCAAAGAAGACATACAGATGGCTAACAAACACATGAAAAGATGCTCAACATCACTCATTATCAGAGAAATGCAAATTAAAACCACTATGAGGTACCATTTCACGCCAGTCAGAATGGCTGTAATCCAAAAATCTACAAATAATAAATGCTGGAGAGGGTGTGGAAAAAAGGGAACCCTCTTACACTGTTGGTGGGAATGCAAACTAGTACAGCCACTATGG